>NC_061107.1:117577946-117597946 GCF_015104395.2 Macrobrachium nipponense
CGGCTCTTAAATACATTGGGGGATATATTGTCAAAATATTTTGTTTTAAATACAGTTAGGAAATAAGAATAAATAAAGAAGTACCAAGGAGTGATACTTGGATAGACTGTAAGTAGGGGGGAGTTCCATGTACCTTCTAGTAGTTTTTTTTTCACAGTTAGTAAAAATGTGGGAAAGCACTCATAGAGGGTAAACATTGTTTTAAAAAGCTTCACTTTGAACTGAAAAGGCTTAATATTGAAGTTCCTGACGATGTTATAGCTTTTTATGTAGATATCCGTATATTTTCGAATGAGATATCTTGATAATTTGATAAAGTATAGAAAACATCAAGGGCAACCATGCAGGGAGGTCCTAAGAAAAAAGATAAAAGTTGTAACTCAATAAAATATTTTCAAAATGCAAATGTTGTTATATTTACATTCTTTTGACACTTGAAAGATCTCATTATCAAAAACATTCCCTTCTAAAAAGATTCTTGACGGTGTTAGATCTACGTTCCCAATGGTTCTCACCACCGCGGTCCCTCAGATGACGTAGGTGCGCAGAAGAGGCTTAAAATTGGGACGCTGATGTATAAAATCCAAGGTGGCAGGGATCTCGACCTCTTCCGCACAACAGCACCACAAATGCACTCTGAAGAGAGAGAAACAGTAACTAAACAACTGTCCAAAACAAGATAACACAAGCAATCTTCATTACGGTAACAAGAATTCGTTGGTGATTATAGTTGGGTCTTTAACACGGCTTTAACTCGGAAATCCCTATATACATACAAACATTACTTATTATGATGTAAATATAGTAACAACCTAAATACTAAACAAATATATAAACACACGGTGACAGTGGGTAACTTTAACCTCGAGCCACTCCTGGTGTATCATGCAAAGAATCCTCAAGCACTGAAGAACACCCCCCCCCCCCCCCCCCCGCCCCCCCCCCCCCCCCCCTAAGTCCTCTTTCTCCTACTTACATGAAGGTTGAGTTGCAAGGCTTTGGCGACTTATTATTTGTTTTTACGAAACCTGGCTCTTCATGCACTTGGTACCAATGTTTTAGACGGTGCTCCCTGAATACCCACATACCTTGTCAATTTATATTCTATCATCACTGCTGTTTACCTATTTCATCTTGCAACCAATGGAAAACAAAATAATTTCCATTTCCAGGTGCTACTACCTTTTTTAGGCAAATGCTTGCACAGCCTGTATATGCAATGGATCTGAATGACAAGTTAACAAGGCAGTCCTCATAATAGAAGCCACTTGCACTAAAGTTTGACTAAAGGTATGAAGAGCACTGTATCTGGAAACAGAAATGCCTGAATCTGTATGCAACTGCTGACAAAAATATTTCGCACTCACATGAGGGTTTAGATAAAATTAATGCTTCATGATCTCTCTGATGATCTGTGCCCTCAGATGTGTGTGTGGGTACAATTCATCAGACCATGGCATTTTGTGATTAAATATTAATCCTAAATGCTAGTCCTTTATGCACATATGAACCTCTGGCCTTTAATAAATACTGTATCAGGTTCCAGATCTACTTGAATATGGCAAAATTTTTTTACAATATCTGCCTTAATCGTAGATAGCTAAAAACATTCATCTCCACCCACAAAATTTGTCTATTGAGCGTCTTTAACCATAGTACGGTAATTTTGGCCCTCAGTTGAAATTTTCTTTCAACTAAGCCACTTTAGCCTCATATAAGGTGGCATTAGCGAAGATCGTATGTGGCCATTTATAGCATTAGCAAATAGGGTCGCACTTAGCACAGTACCTTGGAGACCTCCTCTTCGACATTTTTATTTTTTTAAGTGAAAGAGACAGCAAACTAAAGATGTCTGAAATAACAAAAACAAAGTCTCTTTAGACCCAAATTGCCACGTCTCCAAGCAGTGTCAGACATCTTTTCAAAGTAAAAAAATTAGTCACATGAAGCTGCTGATAAGGCAGACAGTTCGGGTTTAGTGACTAAGAGCACCACTGATTTAATGCATTCATAAAAAAACTGCAGCAATCAAGCCAAGAGGTGGTTTTTTTCTTGAGAAACCTTACATGTCTTCTACTGATCACATTCTCGATTTTTTTATATAGGCAAGATGTCAGTGCTCTAATGTAGCAACTGCCAGCTCCAATGTTGTTAGGTAATAATTGTTCATGAAGTGTTCTTAAAATGATGCTTTGGATTATAAATAACTTGGTTTATCATGCTCAATACTGCACAAGATGTCGTCGAGATCAGGAGCTATGTCCCTGCGCATTGTCAAAGCTGAACCAAATTCCTTGCCAATGAAAGAGAGATCGCAGTGTCTCTTTTTATTTACTGACGTTATCAAGAGAGACTTCTGTCCTTTATGATGTTAATAGTGAATGACCTAGAACAGAATCCCATTTTCGAGGCACTTGCATAAGAATAGTTTGAGGTATCAAGTATTTTTGCAGGAATGATGACAAGCTGGTTGTTGCATCTTACTACTGGAGGTGGTTTTGCATAAGTTTTCTTGCAACTTTTCTTCATTTCCTCCGCACTTCACAAGGTAGGGTTCCATAGTTTATTAAGGACACAAAAGTTGACCAAGACAGATGTTCAGCTTCTTTAAATGTCTGGTAAAATTGAGCTCTATATTTACTTTTGCATTGTCTTATTAACCAAGCCTTTCTTGTGACTTGATGCAAACTTGCAGTTTTGGAGAGCAACATAAACCAATAGATCTTGTTAAGAAAATTGCTTTTATAAATGATGATAATAGAAGCAGCAAAGTTACTGAAATTCCAGTCCACTGTTTTCTCCGCTGAAGTAAACAACACCACTGTTGGCAATCAATAGAGAGATCAAAATTTGATAATGTTCCTGTCTGAATGTGCAAATCTATTGGGTCATCATACCAGTGCCCCATATCTTCTATCTTTATGGTTGATACCGTCATATTGCTTTCTACATTTGATACAACACCACCTCAAGGTGGACCCCTAATGTTATCTCACAGGAATGAATAGAGGGATACCATAATACAGTGTAGTACCTTCAAGAAGGTTCAGTTTGTACTGGCGTCGCTCCTGGTGACAGATGAACGAATCAGAATATTATAGTAATACAAAGGAACTTGTATAACCCACTAGCAGTATCACCAAATAGTAAAATGAAAAAAAAAAGGCGAAGAGCAATAAATTTTTCATGACAAAACAATGCCATTGCTGAAATTATGACCACAACGAGGTCTTCGAAAATTGTAGGTCAAAAGGAAAAAAAATTATCAAAAGATGTATAACAGTCATAGGAGCGCAACACTGACATTCAGTGAATTAAACATATATTTAATTAATATATATTTATGTATAATGTGTATATAATAACTTACTTTCAACTTTTTATATAATTTCTGTTGTTAACATATTTATTTATTTGTCTTATTTTATGTTTCACTATAGTCTTTTGTAAATACTTAAAACTAGGTATCTGGCAATTGTACTACCTTTCCGTCCTCATGACGTCACAAAACGCATGTAGGCTCATATTTGTATCTTTACGGGCTGCTCTGTGAGCAAGAGCCCGTGCTGACACAAGGTCAGCTTAATCAAAAACAACAACATATTTGTATCAGTACGCTTGATAACGTCAATACGTATAGGTTGACGAAACAGCTTTCGCGTGTAAAAATACTGGAGTAAATGGACACTAATGTGTCCATTAGTAACCTGAACAATGAAGTAAAGAAAATAATTAGAAAATATGAAGCAATTTAAAAAAAAGCTGGTTAACAGTGAGAAAGCCATTCTATTCAATGAATGTTGTATCCGTGAAAAATTGTGCCCTAGAAGTATATATATATATAGATATAATATAATATATATATATATATATATATATATATATATATATATATACATATATTTATCATTTATACAACATATCATTTATGCCAAACACAAATTCATCAGTTAGTTTTCAGTAACACCCTCGTCATTCCTATTATTATTATTATTATTATTATTATTATTATTATTATTATTATTATTATTATTATTATTATTATTATTATTATTATTATTATTATTATTATTATTATACACTGGAATTTCAATCATTTGAAATTCCAGCCCCCAAAAGAAAATGGTTATTGGTGTGAAAGAAGTAACAGAGGGTGAGAGGAAATACAGAAAAGATCAATTATTAGATAAAGAAAAATGAAATTATATATTTTACAGAGATATCTTCCAAGAAATGGTGCTTCTACACACCACCACTTCTTGGTGGACTCCAAGTCTCCAGAGGAAACGAAATCGGGGAATACATTTCTCTTCGACGAGAGACTGATATTTGCTTCGAAGATCTCTCTGAAGTCGATCCTGGCAAGGGAACCCTGGAGCCTAGTACTGAAAGACCTTGACCTTGCTCCGCCTGAAGAATTGAAGGAGGCTCCGGATTCTGAAGACAATCCCAGAGGGGGAGCTCTGAAGCTCCGAGCACTGAAGACTTGCTTCCTCTCCCGAAGGACTGTCGGAGACCCAGGATTCCTGGGAATTTCAAAAATTTTCCCGAGCAGATTTGGAAACTAAGGAAAGGGAGCAAGCAGCTTGTATAGTTTTATAACAACAAAATGGAACCCATTTTTTGTAACAATTGGTTGTGCTTTGTTAGCTGCTATTGTTAATGCTGCTTATACCTCGGTGTTCGACGCCCTTCGGACGTCATTTGGTGCCGAGGGAAACGATTATGACCTTACACACTTATATGACGATTGCGTTAACGACGTGAACGGACCTTGGAACTCACCAACGGCGGCAGGCATTGCTGCCACCGGTCTTGTTGTTGGTGGTCGCCTAGGTTGGTTGGCATATAGGAAATGGAATAGTTTTGGCAAGGAAATTGAGGATGCAGACCAGGAGCACGAAACTGACAAGAGGAACGCCCAAATCCAGGTGTCTCTAGAACATCTGGGACAACCAGAACCTGACAACGAACGACCGGAACCTGACAACGAACGAGATGTGGAGGAACACCAGGAAACAGACAAGAGGAACGTCGAAACCCAGGTGTCTCTAGAACATCTTGGTCAACCGCAAAATGACAACGAACCAGGGGATGAAATCGAAAAATCTAAATTGGCAGACATCATGCGTCTTCAAGAGGAACTGCTTGAGGGAAAGAAGCAGTTAGAGGAAGAATTGAGAGATGCTGCCAATCAAAGAAACAGGATGGAGGAGTGTCTGGAAGAGGCACAAGAAGAAGTCCTGGTTCTGAAGGACGAAATGATGGCGATGGAATATGAGAACGAGCAGAGGTTAATACAAAAAGAAAATGAAAATGCGGCTGTCAAAGACGCCATGGAGGTGGCTTTAGACCAGCAGCGTAGAACAAATAACCTCTTGAAAGAGGCAGAGGCTCAGAACGAGGCTTTTCAACGTCGCCTGATGGAAAAAGACGAGTTGTTAAAGCAGAAAAAACACGAGCTAGAACGGAAAAATGAAGTTTCGAGAATGGAGGAAGAGCTGAACGCGCTCTTGAGAGAAGTCACCCAGAAGGAAAGAGACTTCGATTTGTACATGAGAAATTCTAAGAAGGATCTGGAACAGAGAGAAAAAAATCTCTCCCAAAAAGGAAAGGAGCTGGACAAAAAGTTCTCCCATTTACAACATGCGAAGAAGGACATTAAAAGTGAAGAAAAGAAAGCAGGCAAGGCAGTGCAATCGGCCCAGGAGAAGGAAAAAGTCCTACTGAAATTGGAGAATGAGTTGAAGAAGAGGGAAAAAGCTGTCCTCGATAAAGAAAAGAACCTCTTTCAATTAGAAGAAAAGTTGCGAGGTAAGGAAGAAGCCGTCCTCACTTGAAAAGAAGAATGTTATCAAGCTGGAAGAAGAGTTACAAGCCAAAGAAGAGGCTGTCATCGAAACACAGAATAATCTGTTGAGATTCGATGAGAAGTACAGGAGGAGAGAAGATGAACTGATGGCAAAAGAAGAATCCGTCAGCCACCAAGAATCTGTTCTGATGGAATTCGATCAGAAATTACAGGCAAGAGAAGAAGAACTGGTGGCAAAGGAAAAGTCCGCCCGCCAGCAAGAATCTGTTCTAATGAATTCGATCAAAATTAGAAATAGAAAGAGAAGAAGAATTGTTGGCCAAGGAAGAGTCCATCCGTAACCAGGATGCTGTCTGATGAAATTCGATCAGAAATTACAGGAAAGAGAACAAGACTTGTTGAGAAAAGAAGAGTCCTTCTGTCACCCAGAAATAGAAGAGGACTTACAAGTGCAAAGGCAGCTCCTTCAAAACGAGGCAAGTCCAGTGTTAGACGATGGGTTACCCGAAGAAGGTGAACCCAAAGTAAGTTGTGAGACACTTCCAGTCGATGACGAAAAAATTCTACCTGCTGGAGAAGAAGAAAACGAAGTCACTGAACTCTCCATCGCCGATCCCCACACTTCACTGAATGAAGTGGAGAATGTTAAAGAACAATGCTCAAAGAGAGAAAGGGGAAAGGAAGGAAAAATAGACGCAGAAAGAGGCAGGAGAGACAGCAAGAGCGTCTTGGGGAGAAAAGTCCAGTGTTAGAGGATGGGTTACCCGAAGAAGGTGAACCCAAAGAAAGTTGTGAGACACCTCCAGTCGATGAGAACAGAATTCTACCTACTTCACTGAATGAAGTGGAGAATGTGAAAGAAGAATGCCTCAGAGAGAAGAAAGGGAAAGGAAGGAAAATTAGACGCAGGAAGAGGCAGGAGAGACAGCAAGAGCGTCTTGAGAAGGAAAACACTGCTGTTTCAGAAGCAGCTGCCAGACCTGAAGTGGAAGACAGTGAACCTGAAGAAGGAGGATCTGGAAGTCCAAGCCTTTCAGATGAGGACGCACCACTACCCGCTGGGAAGGTCGACGTGGAAATGGCCCAACTATCCATTGCCAATTCCATCAACATCATCTATGATGTGGAACAATTGGAAAAAGAATGGATAAAAGAGGAGAAGAAAGGAAAACGGAGAAACAGGAGAAAGAGGCAGCGAGACCAGAGTGAAGATTATGAGCCTGTGAACAGTGAACCTGAATCAGGAGTTGAAGAAAATTCAATAATAGAGGACACTGTAGAAATGGAAGACAACAACGAATCACACGATGACAGCGAAGAATCAAAGTATTGGGAAGATTCAGAAGATGAGTTCTCAGAAGAGCAAGATGAGGAAGACGAGGAGGACTCAGAAGAAGAGGATGAGGAGGATGAGGAGGACTCTGAACAAGATGAGGAGGATGAGGAGGACTTAGAAGGAAGATGAGGAGGATGTGGAGGAATCAGATCAAGAAGAAGAGGACTCAGAACAAGAGGAAGAGGATGAGAACTCAGAACATAACAGGCCTAAAGCTAAAGCTAAAGCTAAAGTTAAAACTCAGGCTCAAGAGTATGTATGGCGGATTCCAGGGTTACCCAGGAAACGAATTCCGGGACTACAGAAGATGAGGCCGCCAAATCCGCAAGCGAAAAAAATGGCCGCAAGAAGACGAAGGAGCAAAAGAGCCAAATGAACAGGCTCGAAAACAACAAGTCCACCAAAAGGTTAAGAGGAATCAGTTCCAGCGAGGAGGAAACAGATGGTAAAGGATGGACAAGAGGTAAAATGTCTGGTCCTGGAATTGGCTTGCGGGTGACAAAGCCTGGCTTTCCCCACCAAGGCAGGTGGATGGACTACACCAAAAGAGGCCGGCAACTACAATTCCCCACCGGGGCAGGAAGATGGACTCCACCAGTGGGACCAATGGCTGGTTCCCCCCAATCAGCCATTGACTCCAACTGACGGACTCCACCAGCGAGAACAGTGGGTGCCCTTCCCCACCGAGGCAGGCTGACGGACTCTACCAGCGAGGGCCAGTGGGTGCCCTTCCCCGCCGAGGAAGACGGACGGACTCTACCAGCGAGGGCCATGGGTGCCCTTCCCCGCCGAGGCAGACGAAGGACTCTACCGCGGAGGGCCCTTGGAAGTGCCCTTCCCGCCGAGGAGATGGAACGGACTCTTACCAGTGAGGGCCATTGGGTGCCCTTCCCCCGCCGAGGGAAGATGGCTGACTCTACCAGTGGAGGGCCTTGGGTGCCCTTCCCCGCCGAGGCCAGACGGACGGACTTACCAGCGGGGCCATTGGGTGGTCCCTTCCCCGCCGAGGAAGATGGGACTGGACCTCTACCAAGTCCGAGGGGCCTTGGGTTGCCCTTCCCCGCCGAGGAGACGGAAGGACCTACCAGCGGAGGGCCTGGGTACCCTTCCCCGCCGAGGAAGATGGACGGACTATAACCAAGCGAGGGCCTTTGGGTGGCCCTTCCCCGACGAGGAAAGGGGATGGACGGACTCTTACCAGCCCCCCGAGGGCCTTGGGTGCACTTCCCCGGCCGAGGAAACGGACGGACTCCTACCAGCGAGGGGCCATTGGGTGGTACCCTTCCCCCTCCGAGGCAAGACTGGACGGGACTCTACCTAGCGAGGGCCATGGGTTACCCTTTCCCGCCCGAGGAAGACGGAACGGAACTCTACCAGCGAGGTCCATCTGCCCTTCCCCACCGAGGGAAGACGGACGGGGACTCCTTACCAGCGAGGGTCCTTTGGGCCGCCCTGCCCGACGGAAGGAAAGGATGGAAAACGGACTCCTTACCACGCCGAGGGCCTGGGAAAGGGCCCTTCCCCGTTCCGAGGAAGGATGGACCCGGAACTTACCAGCGAGGGCCCCATGGGGCCCTTCCCCGCCGAGGAAGATGGACGGACTCTAACCATCGGGGAGGGCCATGGGTGCCCTTCCCCGCCGAGGAAGATGGACGGACCTCTACCAGCGAGGGGCCATGGGTGCCCTTCCCCGCCCGAGGAATGGACGGACGGACTTACCAGCGAGGGCCCATGGGTGCCCTTGCCCCCGCCGGGGAAGGAAATGGACGGATCTCTACCAGCGGATGGGCCTATGGGTGCACCCTTCCCCCCGAGGGAAGAATGGACGGACCTTACCATGCGAGGGACCATGGGTGCCCTTCCCCGCCGAGGAAGACGGACGGATTTTAACTCTCACCAGCGAGGGCCTTGGGTGCCCTTCCCCGGGCCGAGGAAGATGGACGGGACTTCTACAGCGAGGGCCTTGGGTTCCCTTCCCCGCCCCCCGAGGCCAGAAGGAACGGACTCTACCACGGAGGGCCATGGGTGCCCTTTCCCCGCCGAGGAAGACGGACGGACTCTACCAGCGAAGGGCCTTGGGTGCCCTTCCCCGCCGAGGGAACGATTGGAACGGACTCACCAGCCGAGGCCGTGGGGCCCTTCCTGGCCACCGGGCCGGTTCGAGGGCCCTTCCCTTTCTTCGGCCCTTTGGGACGGGCCCCCCAGCCTTCCTGGCCACCGCCGGTCGGAAGCCCTTCCCCTTCTTCGGCTGGGACGGGCAAGCCTCCTCCTGGCCAACGCCGGTCGAGCCCTTCCCCTTCTTCTGCTGGGACGGGCATGCCTCTCCTGGGCCACCGCGGTCGAGGGGGCCTCCCCCTTCCCTTCGGCCCCTCGGGACGGGCAGCCCTCCTGGCCAACCGCCCGGTCGGAGCCCTTCCCCTTCTTCGGCTGGGACGGGCAGGCCTCTCCTGGGCCAACCGCCGGTCCGAGCCCTCCCCCTCTTCGGCTGCGGCGGGGCAGCCTCTCCTGGCCCCCACGCCGGTCGAGCCCTTCCCCCTTATTCGGCTTGGGACCCTTGGCCCCAGCCTCTCCTGGCCACCGCCGGCGGAAGCCCTTCCCCCTTCTTCGGATTGGGACGAGGCAGCCTCTCCTGGCCACCGCCGGTCCGAGCCCTTCCCCCTTCTTCGGCCTTGGGACGGGCTAGCCTCCTCCCTGGCCAACCGCCGGTCGAGCCCTTCCCCCAGCTTCGGCCCTTGGGACGGGCAGCCCCTTCTTCCTGGCCACGCCCGGTCGAGGGCCCTTCAACTTCTTGGCTGGAGGGTGGGCAGCCTCTCCTCGGTCCACCGCAGGTCGAGCCCTTCCCCCTTGCTTCGGCTGGGACGGGCAGCCTCTCCTGGTAGCCTACTTCTCGCCTGGTCGAGCCCCTTCCCCCTTCATCGGCTGGGACGGGGCAGCCTCCCCTGGCCACCGCGGTCGAGCCCTTCCCCTTCTTCTGGCGGGACGGGCAGCCTCCACCTGGCCACCGCGGTCGACCCTTCCCCCTTCTTCCGGCTGGGCCGGGCAGCCTCCCCTGGCCACCGACCGGTCGAGCCTTCTTCTTCGGCTGGGACCGGGCAGCCCTCTCGGCCACCGACCGGTTCGAGCCCTTCCCCCTTCTTCGGCATGACGGGCAGCCTCCCGGGCCACCCGCCGTCGAGCCCTTCCCCCTTCTCGGCTGGAGGGGCAGGCCATCTCCTGTCCACCGCGGTCGACCCTTCCCCCTTCTTCGTCTGGGATGGGCAGCCTCTCCTGGCCACGTCGGTCGAGCCCTTCCCCCTTCTTTGCTCGGGATGGGCAGCCGTCTGCCTTCCACCGTCGGTCGAGCCTTCCCCATTCTTCGGCTGGGACGGGCAGCCTCTCCTGGCCACCGCGGTCGAGCCCGGTTCCGAACTTATTCGGCTGGGATGGGCAGCCTCCTCCTGGCCACCGTCGGTCGAGCCCTTCCCCCTTCTTGCTGGGACGGGAGGCTGTCCACCGCCGGTCAGCCTTCCCTTCTTCGGCCTGGGGATCCACCGCCGGTCGAGCCTTTCTCTGTCCACCGCGGTCGAAGCCCTTCCCCCTTCTTCGGCTGGGGATGGGCAGCCCACTCTCCTGGCCACCGCCGGCCAGACGGGAGGTCATTCCCCCTTCTGGGGCATGGGATGGGCAGCCTCTCCTGGCCACCACGGTCGAGCCCTTTCCCCCTTCTTCGGCTTGGACGGGCAGCCCTCCCCCTCTGGCCTGGGCACGGCTCGAGCCCTTCCCCCTTCTTTATCTGGGACGGGCATCGAGCCCTTCCCCCTCCTGGCCACGCCGCTGGAGCCCTTCCCCCTTCTTCTTTGGCTTGGGACGGGCAGCCTCTACTCGGCCACCGCCGGTCGAGGGCTACTTCCCCCTTCTTTGGAGGCTGGGATGGGCAGCCTCTCCTGTCCACCGCCGGTCGGGCAGCCTCTCCTGGTCACTGCTGGTCGAGCCCCTCCCCCTTCTTCGGCTGGGACGGGCAGCCTCTCCTGGCCACCGCCGGTCGAGCCCTTCCCCCTTCTTCGGCTGGGACGGGCAGCCTCTCCTGGCCACCGCCGGTCGAGCCCTTCCTTCTTCGGCTGGGACGGCAGCTGTGCACCGGCCGGTCGAGGCCCTTCCCCTTCTTTGGCTGGGATGGGCAGCCTCCTGCTCGCCTCTCCTGACCGGCTGCGAGTCACTCCTCCCCCTTCTTTGCTGGGATGGGCAGGCTGGACACCGCCGGTCGAGCCCTTCCCCCTTCTGGCTGGACCTCCGGTCGAGCCCTTCCCCCTTCTTTGCGGGACAGCCTGTGCGTCCCCCGCCGGTCGAGCCCCCCTTCCCCTTCTTCGGCTGACGGGCAGCCTCTCCTGGGCCACCGCCGGTCGAGCCCTTCCCCCTTCTTCGGCTGGGACGGGCAGCCTCTCCTGGCCACCGCCGGTCGAGCCCTTCCCCCTTCTTCGGCTGGGACGGGCAGCCTCTCCTGGCCACCGCCGGTCGAGCCCTTCCCCCTTCTTTGGCTGGGATGGGCAGCCTCTCCTGGCCACCGCCGGTCGAGCCCTTCCCCCTTCGGCTTCGGCTTTGGACGTCGAGCTCCTCTCCTGGCCACCGCCGGTCGAGCTCTTCCCCTTCTTTGGCTGGGATGGGCAGCCTCTCCTGTCCACCGCCGGTCGGGCAGCCTCTCCTGGTCACTGCTGGTCGAGCCCCTCCCCCTGCTTCGGCTGGGAGGGCAGCTGAGCTCCCCCTGCTTCGGCTGGGAAGGCAGTTGGCCCTCTCTGGCCACCGCCGTCGGGAGCTCTGCTTCGGCTGGGACGGGCAGCCTCTCCTGGTCACACCTGGTCGAGCTCTTCCTCCTGCTTCGGCTGGGATGGGCAGCCTCTCCTGGCCACCGCCGGTCGAGCCCTCCCCCCTGCTTCGGCTGGGATGGGCAGCCTCTCCTGGCCACTGTCGGTAGACCTCTTCCCCCTGCTTCAGCTGGGATGGGCAGCCTATCCTGGTCACCGCTGGTCGAGCCCTTCCCCCTGCTTCGGCTGGGATGGGCAGCCTCTCCTGGTCACCGCCGGTCGAGCCCCTCCCCCTGCTTCGGCTGGATGGGGAGCGGCTGGCCACGTGGGTCGAGCTCCGCCTTCGGCATGGCACCGCCCCACCGTCAGCCCCTCCTCCTGCTTCGGCTGGGAGCATCTCGGCACCGACCGGGTCACTTTCGCCTTCCTCTCCTGCCCACCACTGGTCGAGCTCTTCCCCTTGCTTCGGCTAGGATGGGCAGCCTCTCCTGGCCACTGCCGGACGAATCCATCCCCCTGCTTTGGCTGGGACGGGCAGCCTATCGGGGCCACCGCCGTGGAGACCTTCCCCCTGCTTCAGCTGGGATGGGTAGCCTCTCCTGGCCACCACCGGTCGAGCCCCTCCCCCTTCTTCGGCTGGGATGGGAAGCCTCTTCTAGCCACCGCCGGTCGAGCCCTTCACTCTGCTTCAACTGGGATTAGCAGCCTCTCCTGGCCACCGCTGATCGAGTTCTTCTCCCTGCTTCGGCTGGGACGGGCAGCCTCTCCTGGCCACCGCCAGTCAAGCCCTTCCCCCTGCTTCGGCTAGGACGGGCCGCCTCTCCTGGCCACCACAGGCTCCCCTCCCCCTGCCTCGGCTGGACGGGTAGCCTCTTCCTACCCCAGGCCATCCGAGCCCCTCCCCCTGCTTCGGGTGGGACGGGCAGCCTATCCTGGCCACCACTGTTCGAGCCCTTCCCCCTGATTTGGCTGGGACGGGCAGCTTCTTCCTGCCACCGCCGGTCGAGCTCTTACCCCTGCTTTGGCTGGGACGGGCAGTTTCTCCTGGATACCGCTGGTCGAGCCCCTCCCCCTGCTTAGGCTGGGACGGGCAGCCTCTCCTTGCCACCCCTGGTCGAGCTGTTCCCCGCACGGTTCAGTTCGGACGACTCAAGGCCGTCGACTCTTCCCCCCGCTTCGGCTTAGATGGGTCACGACCTCTCCTGGGTCACTGTCGGTCGAGCTCTTCCCCCTTCTTCGGCTGGGAGGGCAGCCTCTCCTGTCCAGCGCCGTCCCCAGCCCTCCCCCGATGCTTGGCTGGGATGAGCAGCCTTTACTGGTCATCGCTGATCGAGCTCTTCCCCCTGCTTCGGCTGGGATGGGCAGCCTCTCCTGGTCACTGCTGGTCGAGCTCTTCCCCCTGCTTTGGCTGGGACGGGCAGCCTCCCCTGGCCACCGCCGGTCGAGCCCCTCCCCCTTCTTCGGCTGGGACAGGCAGCCTCTCCTTGCCACCGCTGGTCGAGCTCTTCCGCCTGCTTTGGCTGGGACGGGCAGCCTCCCCTGGCCACTGCCGGTCGAGCCCCTCCCCCTTCTTCGGCTGGGACAGGCAGCCTCTCCTTGCCACCGCTGGTCGAGCTCTTCCCCCTGCTTTGGCTGGGATGGGCAGCCTCTCCTGGCCACCGCTGGTCGAGCCCCTCCCCCTGCTTTGGCTGGGATGAGCAGCCTTTACTGGTCATCGCTGATCGAGCCCTTCCCCCTGCTTCGGCTGGAATGGGCAGCCTCTCCTGGCCACCACCGGTCGAGCTCTTCCCCCAGCTTCGGCTGGGACGGGCAGCCTCTCCTGGTCACCGCTGGTCGAGCCCTTCCCCTGCTTCGGCTTGGATGGGCAGCCTCTCCTGGCCAACGCTGGTCGAGCCCCTCCCCCTTCTTCAGCTGGGAAGGGCAGCCTCTCCTGCCCACATCTGGTCGAGCTCTTCCCCCTGCTTCGGCTGGGAGGGCAGCCTCTCCTGGTCACCGCCGGTTGAGCCCTCCCCTCTGCTTCGGCTGGGATGGGCAGCCTCTCCTGGCCACTGTCGGTAGACCTCTTCCCCCTGCTTCAGCTGGGACGGGCAGCCTCTCCTGGTCACCGCTGGTCGAGCCCTTTCCTCTGCTTCGGCTGGGACGGGCAGCCTCTCCTGGCCACCGCCGGTCGAGCCCTTTCCTCTGCTTCGGCTGGACGGGGGCAGCCTCTCCTGCCACCGGGGCTGTCGAGCTCTTCCGGCCTGCTTTTGGCTGGGATGGGCAGCCTCTCCTGGCCACCGCCGGTCGAGCCCTTCCCCCTCCTTCGGCTGGGACGGGCAGCCTCTCCTTGCCACCGCTGGTCGAGCTCTTCCGCCTGCTTTGGCTGGGACGGGCAGCCTCTCCTTGCCACCACCGTCGAGCCCTTTCCTCTGGCTTCGGCTGGGACGGTCAGCCTCTCCTTGCCACCGCTGGTCGAGCTCTTCCGCCTGCTTTGGCTGGGATGGGCAGCCTCTCCTTGCCACCGCCGGTCGAGCCCTTTCCTCTGCTTCGGCTGGAAACGGGCGCCCTCTCCTTGCCCACCGCTGGTCGAGCTCTTCCGCCTGCTTTGGCTGGGATGGGCAGCCTCTCCTTGCCACCGCCGGTCGAGCCCTTTCCTCTGCTTTGGCTGGGACGGGCAGCCTCTCCGCGCCACCGCTGGTCGAGGCTCTTCCGCCTGCTTTGGCCCCTGGGATGGGCAGCCTCTCCTTGCCGGGACCGCTGGTCGAGCCCCTCCCCTGCTTTGGCCTGGGATGAGCAGCTTTACTGGTCATGCACTGATCGAGCCCTTCCCCCTGCTTCGGCTGGAATGGCAGCCTCTCCTGGCCCACCACAGTCGAGCTCTTCCCCGCTTCGGCTGGGTACGGCAGCCTCTCCTGGTCCCACATGGTCGAGCCCTTCCCCCTGCTTCGGCTTGGAATGGGCAGCCTCTCCTGGCCAACGCTGGTCGAGCCCCTCCCCTTCGGTTCAGGGGCTGGGAAGGGCAGCCTCTCTCCCACATCTGGTCGAGCTCTTCCCCCTGCTTCGGCTGGGAAGGGCAGGCCATCTCCTGTCACCACCGGTTGAGCTCTCCCCTCTGCTTCGGCGTGGATGGGCAGCCTCTCCTGGCCACTGTCGGTAGACCTCTTCCCCTGCTTCAGCTGGGACGGGCAGCCTCCCTTCTGGTCACCGCTGGTCGAGCCCTTTCCTCTGCTCTTCGGCGGGGTTGGGACGGGCAGCCCTACCTGCCTGGTCACCGTGGGCTGAGCACAGGGGACTCTTTCCCCCATTCCCCCATGCTTCGGCTGGGGATGGGCAGCCCTCCTCCTGGCCCGGCCACCGCCAGTCGTAGCCCCTTCACCCCCTCCGTTTGGCTTGGACTGGCAAGCCTCTCCTTGACAAACCGCTGGTCGAGCCTCTCCGCCTGAATTTGGCTGGGACTGGGCAGCCTCCCCTGGCCACCGCCGGGTCGAGCCCCTCCCCCTTCTTCCAGCTTGGACGGAAGGGAGCCCTCCCTTCCACCGTCTTGGTTTCTGGTCGAGCTCTTCCGCCTGCTTTGGCTTGGGAAGGGCAGCCTCCCCGGCCACTGCCCGGTCGAGCCCCTCCCCTTTTCTTTCGGCTGGGACGGGCAGCCTCGCCTTGCCACCGCTGGTCGAGCTCTTCCCCCTGCTTCAGGCTGGGATGAGCAGACTCTCCCCTGGACAAACTGCCTGTTCGATACCCCTCACCTCCATGCTTCGGCTTGGATGGGCAGCACGTTCCTGGCCGACCGCTGGTACGAGCTCTTCCCCCAGGCTTCGGCTGGGAACGGGCAGCCCTCCTGCCTGGCCACCGCCGGTCCGAGCCCCCTCCCCCTACTTCGGCATTCTTCGATGGGCAAACCTCTCCTGGCCACCCCACCGGTCCAAGCAACCTCTCCCTACTTCGGCTGGGGACGGGCAGCCTCTTCCTTCCTACCCCCAACTAGTCGAGCTCTTACCCCTGCTTCGCGTCTAGGATGGGCAGCCTCTCCTGGCCACTGCCGGACGAGTCCATCCCCCTGTTTCTGTTTGGCTGGGGACGGCCAGACCTCTACTGGCCACCCCGCCGTTGGAGGACCTTCCCTTGCTTCAGCTGGGATGGGTGGCAAGCCTCGCCTTGGCCATCAAACCCGTTCCGAGCCCCTCCCCCTTCTTCGGCTGGGGCTTGGCAGTCCTCCCTTATAGCCACCACTGGTCGAGCCCTTCCCTCTGCTTCAGCTGGGTATTAGCAGCCTTTCCTGGCCACCGCCAGTCAAGCCCTTCCCCCTGCTTCGGCTAGGGTGGGCCGTCTCTCCTGGCCACCACGGTTCGAGCGCCTCTCCCCCTGCCTCGACTGGGACGGGCAGCCTCTCTTGGCCACCGCCAGCCCGAGCCCATTTCCCCCTGCTTTCGGGTGGGAACGGGCAGCGTATCCTGGCCACCACCGCTGGTTCGAGCCCTTTCCCCTTGATTTGGCTGGAACGGGCAAGCTTCTTCCAGCCACGGCCGGGTCCAAGCTCTTCCCCCTGCTTTGGCGTGGGACTGGGCAGCTTCTTTCTGCCACCACTCCGCCGGTCAAACTCTTCCCACCCCTCACGTTTGGCTGGGAACGGGCAATTTTCCTCCGGATACCGCTGGTCGAGAACCTCCCCCTGCTTCAGTGGGGACGAGCAGCCTCTCCTGGCCACCGCTGGTCAAGCCCCTCCCCCTGCTTCAGCTGGGACGGGGGCAAGCCTCGTCCTAGCCACCGCCAGTCCCGAGCTGTTCCCCTGCTTCAGACGGGATGGGGCAAGCCTCTTCCTGGCCACCGCTGGTCGGAGCCCCCCCTGCTTCGGCCAGGGACAAGGCAGCCGTCTCCTGGCCGTCCGCTGATCAAGCCCCTCCACCCCCTGCTTTCAGCCTGGGACGGGCAGGGGCCTATTCCATAGCCACCAGCCAGTCGAGCTGTTCACCCCCTGCTTCAGCTGGGATGGGGCAGGCCTATCCTGGCCCACCGCTGGTCGCAGGCCCTTCCACCCCCTGCTTCGGTCAGGGACAGGCAGCCTCTCCATGGCCTCCCGCTGATCAAGCCCCTCCCCCTGCTTCAAGCTGGGATGGGCAGCCTATCACCTAGCCAACCGCTGGTCGAGCCCTTATTCCCCCTGCTTCAGCAGGGGACTAGCAGCCTCTCCACGGCCCTCCTTCGATCAAGCCCTTCCTCCTGCTTTCACCTCTCTCCAGGCCACTGCCAGTCGGGGGGGGTGGTCGGGTGGGCCCTTCCCCTGCAGGGCAGGGGGCGGGAGGGCAGTCGGGGGGGGGGGGGTCGGGGGGGGGCGCTTTCGGGCCACTCGGCGCCCCTACGTTCCCCTCTGCCTTCAGGAGGACGAGGCCAGCCTCTCCTGTCCACCGCCGGTCAAGCCCTTCCCCTGCTTCGCAGGGACAGGCCAGCCCTTCCTGGTCTCCTCCGCTGATCAAGCCCCTCCCCCATGCGTTCAGCTGGGTACGGGACAAGCCTCTCCTAGCCACCACCAGTCGAGCTCTTTTCCCCCTGCTTCAGCTGGGATGGGCAGCCAGATCCTGGCTCCCCACTGATCAAGCCCCTTCCCCTGCTTCAGCTGGGATGGGCAGCCTCTCCTAGCCACCACTGGTTGAGCTCTTCCCCCTGCTTCAGCTGAAATGGGTAGCCTGCTCCTGGACACTCGCCGTTCGAACCCCTGCCCCCTGTTTCGGATGGGACGAGCAGCCTCTCCTGGCCCACCGGCGGTCGAGCTCTTCCCCCTGCTTCAGTTCAGGGGCATGGGCCCAAGCCCTCTCCTGGCCACCACCAGTCAAAGGCACCCTTTCCCCATGCTTAAGCTGGGACGGGCAGCCATCTCCTAGCCAACCGCCAGTTCAAGCCCTTCACCCTGCTTCAGCGGGGAACTGGCAGCCCTCTCCAGGCCTCCTTCGATCAAGCCACCCTTCCTCCTGCTTCACCTTCTCGCCCATGGGCCACTTGCCAGTCGGCCCTTCCCCCTGCTTCAGTGAGGACGAGCAGCCTCCGTTCTCCTGGCCACCGCCGGTCAAGCCCCTTCCCCCTGCTTTCGGCAGGGACAGGCAGGCCCTTCTGGTGGCCCTCCGCTGGATCAAGCCCTCCCCCATGCTTTCAGCTGGGACGGGCAGATCCTCCTTAGCCCACCCCGCCAGTTCGAGACTGTTTCCCCCTGCTTCATGCTGGGAATGGGCAGCCTCTCCTGGCCACCGCTGGTTCGAGCCCTTCCCCATGCTTCGGCAGGGAACAGGCAGCCTCGACCTGGACCTTCCCGCCCTGATCCAAGCCCCTCCCCCCCCCCCCCCCCCCCCCTAGCTTCAGCTGGGATGGGCAGCCTCTCCTAGCCCACCGCTGGTCGAGCCCTTCCCCCTGCTTCAGAGGGGACTGGCAGCCTCTCCAGGCCTCCTTTCGATCAAGCCCTTCCTCCTGCTTTCACCTCTATCCAGGCCCACTGCCAGCTCCGGGGCCCTTAGCCCCTGCTTCAGTGAGGACGAGCAGCCTCTCCTGGCCACCGCCGGTCAAGCCCTTCCACCCCTGCTTCGGCAGGGACAAGGCAGCCCTTCCTGGCCTCCGCTGATCAAGCCCCTCCCCCCCCCTGCTTCAGCTGGGGACTGGGCAGCCCTCTCCTAGCCACCAACCAGTCCGAGCTGTTCCCCCTGCTTCAGTCTGGATGGGCAGGCCCGCTCCTCGGGCCTCCACTGACACAAGCACCCCTCCCCCTGCTTCAGCTGGGAACGGGCAGCCTCTCCATAGCACCGCTGGTTTTGAGCTCTTCCCCCTGCCTTCAGCTGACAAATGGGTAGCCTCTCCTGGACCAACTGCCGGTCGAACCCCCTCCCCCCTGTTCCGGCCTGGACGGAGCAGCCTCTCCATGGACCACCGCGCGGTCGAGATCTTCCCCCTGCTTCAAGCGGGGATGGGCAGCCTCTCCTGGCCCACCACCAGTTCAAAGCCCTTTCCCCTTGCTTTGGCTAGGATGGGCAGCCATCTCCTGGCCACCGCTGGTCGAGCCCCTCCCCCTGCTTCGGTTGGGATGAGGGCAGAGCCTATGGCCACCACCGGTCGAGCCCTTCCCCTTGCTTTCGGCTGGGACGGGGAAGCCTATCATGGCCACCCCGCCGGTCCGAGCTCTTTCCCCCTGCTTTGGGCTGGGACAGGCAGCCGCTCCTGGACAACACCACCGGTCAAGCCTCTCCCCCTGCTTTCGGCTGGGACAGGCAAGCCTCTCCTGGCCATCTCCTGGTCGAGCTCTTCCCCTGCTTCCGGCTGGGATGGGAAGCCTCTCCATGGCCACCGCCAGTACCTAAGCCCCCCCTCTGGCTTCAGCTGGGACGGGCAGCCTCTCCTGGCCACTGCCAGTCATGACCTTCCCCCGCTTCAGGGTGGGGGACGAGCAGCCTTCTCCTGGCCACTTCCGGTCAAGCCCAATTCCCCGCCCCTGCTTCGCAGGGACAGGCAGCCTCATTCCTGGCCTTCAACTGATCAAGCCCTTTCCCCTGGTTTCAGCAGGGACGGGCAGGCTCGCCCTGGACCACTGCCAGTAGAGCCCCTCCCCCTGTTCACGCAGACAAGGCAAGGCCCTCTCCATGGCCAACCACCAGTTGAGCCCCTTCCCCTAGCTTTGTACTTGATGGTCAGCCTTCTCCTTGGCCTTCCGCCGGTCGAGCCACCCTCCCCTGCTTTCGGAGGGGACGGGCAGCCTATACCTGGCCTCCACCAGTTGAGATCCCATCCTCTTGCTTTGCCGGCCGTGGGGCTATGGGCAGGCTCCTCCTGGCCGGTCCGCTGATCAAGCTCCTCCCCCTGCTTTGGGTTTGGGGGGGTATGGGCAGCCGCTCCATGGCCTCCAACCCGGTCGAGCCCCTTCCCCCCTTCTTCCGGCGGGGGAGGGACAGCCTCTACCGTTTGGGATCCATCCACCCCATCGAACGGCCTTTTTTTTCTGCGCCGGCGGGGCACAGGCAGCTTCTGGTCCCTCAAGCCCAGTGTAGCTTTTTTTCCTTTTTTTGCAGGGATGGGGAAGCCTACTGGCCTCTGCACCGGTTGGAGGCCCTTCCAACCTGTTTTCGGT
>NC_061107.1:117602946-117640446 GCF_015104395.2 Macrobrachium nipponense
ATTACACAGATCTACCGTTCATCCTCTCAAACCGAGAGAAGTAAAAATGTAATGGTGCAGTAGACACTAGGATCAAAGTTATTTTGGCCTTTTATGGCGCCGAAAAAACAAAAGGTAAATTTTATACGACTAGCGCTATATTCACCTGAAGCGCGACCATTGTCTCTGTGATGTATAGATGTATTACACAAACACGCAAACTCACGCACACACATATATATGTATACTATACATACATTTTATATATATATATATATATATATATATATATATATATATATATATATATATATATATATATATATATATATTATACTTAAAAAATCACAGTAGATGCACGTGACTTCATTAAATAAGTGAATACCACAGGAAAATGATAGCAGAAATTCCAGCCGCGCTTTCGTCTTTACAAGACAATGTCTTAGTAAGTTTCTGTGAGGGTTGAATCTATGTTTAGGTTTGTGACCGTGTGATATCCGATAATCCTGGATTATCTCTTTAACTTTTACCGTTTTGACAATTAACCATCTGGTATTTTTGATCTTGTTTACCTGTAACTTTCTCTCCAATTATATTTTCATTCGTTCCTTGACAATGTCTTATTAAAGACGAAGCGCTTTGGAAATTCTGACAATCATTTCCTGTGGTATTCGCTTATTTGATGAAGTCACGTGCATCTACTGTGATTTTTTAAGCATATATATATATATACATATACATCATATATAATATATATATATATATATATATATATATATATATATATATATATATACTGTGTGTATACACTAGTATAGTTAGATATATATATATATATATATATATATATATATATATATATATATATATATATATATATATATATATCATATATATAATATATATATATATATATATATATATATATAAACAAGCAAACGTACATCCATACATAACGAATCTGTTACTAAATTTTGCTTAAAACTCGAACGAAGATGATTACTCACTCCCCTCTATCGTCAAGATCTGCAACATCTTTCCAACTACCATCTTCCTTGACTACTATACCGCCCCGCTACCTCAGGAGTTGACCCACACCAGTGCCCTATTTCCCTTACTTATCTGATCTTCTCAGGCCTTTGGACTTTGGCAATTGGAAATGAGATTCTCGACAGACATAACACTGGAAAGAATACATATTTACATGATTATGGTTCTGACTACTTTCCTTGTAATCATTGCAAGGGGGACGTACTCTGAGGATTTGTATGTATAAAACCAAAGAAGTTTAGTGGGTAGGCATCCAGTAGAGGCAACTTACAGGTGGGCGGTGGGCCATGGATAAGTATCCTGTGGGCGGTGGGCCATGGACAAGTATCCTGTGGGTGGTGGTGACCCATGGACAAGTATCCTGTGGGTGGTGGGCCATGGACAAGTATCCTGTGGGTGGTGAGCCATGGGTAAGTATCCTGTGGGTAGTGGTGAGCCATGGACAAGTATACTGTGGGCGGTGGGCCATGGACAAGTATCCTGTGGGCAGTGGGCCTTGGACAAGTATCCTGTGGGTGGTGAGCCATGGGCAAGTATCCTGTATGAAAAGTGGGTAACGATCAAAAAATAAAAATTTGGGAACCACTGCTGCACAGAATACATTTCCTAAGAATGTCGGCAGATACATAAAAAAAAAACGAAATATCTTCAAATACTATTAACTAACAATTTTATTTTAAATGTTGCTTCGTGAACTTTTCCTGACTGCGTGCACAATGTAGTATATACTTTGTTCTTGAAGAAGGGCAACCTAAAAGCTTCCTTCCAATGGGAGAAATGCTCTTCACCACTTCCTGAACAAAAGAATGCCAGATAGGAGCGATATGCTGTTTGATGCATGCTTGTTGATGCATTATGATAACAACTTCATGAAATGAATGTCGTTGTTATCAAAAGGACTTTAGTATCCTGCTAAGTTATGTATATCTTAGTTTTACCAGACCACTGAGCTGATTAACAGCTCTCCTAGGGCTGGCCCGTAGGAATAGATATTTTTACGTAGCTAGGAACCAATTGGTTACCTAGCAACGGGACCTACAACTTATTGTGGGATCCGAACCACATTATATCGAGAAATGAATTTCTATCACCAGGAATGAATTCCTCTGGTTCCGCGTTGGCCGAGCCAAGAATCGAACTTCGGACCACCGGATTGGTAGCCGAGAGCGAAATCCTCTTGTCCAACGAGGAACTATTAAGTATCCTGTGAACATTTAACGGGAAAAACGGCCTGTTCTATGGCTTATGCCCCTGTGGGAATCAATTCGAACCTTCAACAGCCTCCTCGTGCATCCCACGTATGTCCCGTGATCACATCTCCGGCAAGTATATTTATATATGTACGCTGGATGAAAGCAGAGGACTGAGTCGGTCTTTGACTCTCAAAGACCGACTCAGTCCTCTGCTTTCGTCCAGCGTCGTATATAAATATACTTGCCGAGATGTGATCACGGGACATACGTGGGATGCACGAGGAGGCTGTTGAAGGTTCGAATTGATTCCCACAGGGGCATAAGCCATAGAACAGGTAGTAGGTTATCTAATCCAGAACAATCCAATATACGTAATCACTCAAAAACATGTATAACATATATTGACAGCAAGGATTTTTCTATCTTGGGCCAACTGCGGAACAAAACAACAACCTAACAATTTTAGGATCTATAATTATCAAAAAGACAGTACCGTCGTTAAATACCCAAACGTTCTCTTTAAAATTGTCCATGGCCTAGTTTGGGCAGCTGGTTTGCCTCACTGTATTTTTACCTATATTGTGTTAGTTTTACTCTTTCTTTTGTAAGCTAGGTGTTTCTGAAATTTTAGTAAAGTCCTGTACTTTTAATATGTCTAACTTTGGAGGTGCTGTTGAATTTTAACTTTTAACTTTTTACTTTATTGAGAGCTGTTGCCATAACATTTTAAATATAAATTAAATTAAAATGATTATTTATGTTCGTAAATTTATATATATATTTAGCTTTGAAAATGCGACTTGGAATTCGTCGCGAAACGTAGGCATTGAAATAAACTGTTGAAAGATGAGGATGCCTTTCCCTACTACTTCCTTCGGGATATATCTTCTTTGAGCTCCAACTCCGGCTCTTATGTGTGTGTATATATATATATATATATATATATATATATATATATATATATATATATATATATATATATATATATATATATATATCTATATATATATAGATATATATATAATATATATACTATATATATATACTACTATAATATATATATATATAATATATATATATATATATATATATATATATATATATATAGATATATCACTATATAATATATATATATACTATTAAATAAATAATATATTATATATATATAGATTATATATATATTATATATTATATATACTATATATATATATATATATACTATATATATAGAATATATATATATATATATATATATATATATATATATATATATATATATATGTGTGTGTGTGTGTGTGTGTGTGTGTGTGTGTGTGTGTATGCATGTATGAATGTACACTTGTTTATTGGCATGTGTATATAACATGATTGGAGAATTATCATAATTCGGCTAGAATTTGATTTTTTTACCGAATTCATCATACGAAGGCTTCTTTTTTATACCTCATGAATATTGCCTAAGTATACAGTAGCGTCTTATATTCTTAATATCTTACTACTGATGGGTTATTTACAATAAATTGAACTTCATGCAGAGGAAGAGAGAGAGAGAGAGAGAGAGAGAGAGAGAGAGAGAGAGAGAGATCCGTTTACGGGTTATGGGGTGGCAAATGAATTGTAAATTGATGACCATTAAAGCGTTATTCATAACAAGGAGAGGAAATCGATAAACCAAATTCAGGGCTTTTGGTGTAATAGAATACCGGCGCTAAAAAATTTGCATCTTATTTACTGTTACATAAAGGATATTCCCTTGTGTTTTATAATCCTTAACAATAATTAGCATTAGCATCATAATTCTCTTTCACAAAATCCAATTATACTTTTAAATGCCATTGAAGTTTGAAGTTTTAGTAAAGAAGTTTGGTTATACATACATTAATAGATTCACTATGTAGTAGAGTTAACAGTCCTTAGAGTTGGGTTCTTAAGGAACAGCAAACTACCAAGCACCAATTCTAGGGCTAAGAACTAAAAGGGCCAATGTCAAAAAATGGCCGATTGTAGTTAAGTCCGTCACTAAACTAGAAATTTATCTGTTCCAGTGCTATAATGGCCAATGTTATAAGTTAAGCAATCGCCCCAAAAAAGGCTTTCGTTTGCTGTACTTACCTGAATTTTAATAAAGGAAGCAATATTTTAAATGCGTTTTTCTGAAAACATGGTTTTGTGACATTGGCCCTTCTTGTTCTCAGCCCTAGAATTGAAACTAAATGCTTGATTTTTTAAACATTAGTTAGTAATTATATCATTCCAACTACAGGGAATGAAAACGGCATTATTTCCAGTATTTCACAGTGAACGACAACAATGAATTTCTAAAGAAAAAAAAAACATACAATTATTATGTATACATGCAAATGTATTCATGAATGTATACACACACACAAACACCACTTTCTGTTAAACACAATAAACATTTAATCAATTCTGGTACGTTTTATGAATGCATTCAATAAAATATATATATCAGACTATTTACAAATCTCTTTATTTTCCAGTAATAATTTAGGTACAATATTGTACAATGAAAACTTTTAATAGTTCCTTTGTTGTATTTTTATTCGAATCAATTCGATGTCTCTCAGCTTACAAAAACAAACATAATAAAACACGATTGACATCGCCCAGTAATATTTGTATTCATTTAATATTTTTGCATCCTTTCTTTCTATTTTATTTTAGTTGCATCAAAGCTCTTAGAGACTCTGAAAACCTAGATGAAAAAGTGTAGGCAAAACATTTTTATTTTTTCCTTTATTTCTGGGAACTTTTAGCTAAATAAAATATCAATTACTGGAAGCAGAGGGGCATGAGATCGGCCATGAAATTCTTCTTTGTGGTGAAGTCTTTATAAACAGAATTGCTGAATAATGACGCCTTGAAGGAATTTGTCTATCACCTGGTTAATGGAAGATTTCACGAGAGAAGCAGAAGTGGGTATAATTGCAGGTAAACCCCAATGGTGAACTAAAAGTGACTACGAACGTATATTCTTATCTGATATCCCTAGTTGCGTAACCGACAATTTCGGCAATGCTATATTTAATTATTCTTTAAAAAGATGATTCTTCCGAGAAACTTACCGATACGTTTGAATGAAAGAAATCACAGCTATAAAAAACCAGTCTGTTTAAAAAAGAGAAAATCTTTGTTAGATGAAACGGAGTAAATCTGAGGAAATTAAACGGTCTCACTTTTAGTCCAAACCTTCACTATTTCTAGGATTTTCTATCCACTCTTCAAAGAGCAGCAGCTTACATGAGCTAGTCAGTTTTATATGCTACTTTATTTACAACTAATCTCTGTATACTTAGCCGTTAACAGACGAGGTCAGCGGAAGTCAATACTTGCATAAATATACAAAATTATGAATATGATCTCTTGGTCACTGAATAATTCAGTGTGAATTTAATCCTCTTTATGTCAATCCTTTTACTTTGAATATGTAATTATTGATTTAATTAGAACTAGACGTAGTTAGAAATTTCCCATTATCTACTCGTCGTATGGAACACCTAATCATATTACGTATCTTATTTCTAAATTTCTTAGTGTCCTTATGCATGTAACTTCTATAATTAAAAAAGATAGTTTCATGATATGAATAATTTGTAAATCAATAGGTAAGGTGTTTTAGCTTGAGATTAATGAAATTAAATATCCGAGAGCAATATTTTTGAAAGTAGAATATTTCATTTGCGTTCAATAAGGCAAAATTACATTTAATTAATCGTGTTTATGATCAGAAAATTAAATTTTTTTTATACCTTTGGTTTACAGTAAGACGAATAATACTGCTATTCATTTCATTGTGACTGTGGGAAGCGATACCGCTCACTCTCAATTCTCTCCTTATCTTTTCATGATAAATATAAAACGTCTCTCTCTCTCTCTCTCTCTCTCTCTCTCTCTCTCTCTCTCTCTCTCTCTCTCTCTCTCTCTCTCTCTTGAAACAAAACCGAAAAGTCTAAAGGTTGCCGGTGAGAAAAATCAATCCCTCTAGTGTTCTCGTTCTTCCTCAAGAAAGATAGGTTGCACTCCAAAACTGCTTTGATCTTATCTTCAAAAGATACCAGCTTAGGTCATGCATTTTGTAGCCTCGACGCTCTGAGTAAGGGGATCGAGGTGTATGTATAGTATGTAGCTCATTGTATAAACGGTAAATATAAGATGGTATATATATAGATATTATTTATATATATGTAAATTTTATAATATATGATTAGTGGTAATAATAATATATATATTAACATATATATATATATATATATATATATACATATATATATTATATATATATATAAATATATATATTTATATATATATATATATATATATATATATATAAGTCATTATCACATTTCCGTGATTCATATACATATATCGAGTTAATTACAATTGTCCTTTGATATCATAATCGCTACCTCGTCGAAATAATATATTTTCATATATGCAAAATTTTTGACGAAGGGGAATTTTTTCTACTTACACCACCTCTCGCCGGTGGTGATGTTAGTATGGTAAAAGCTTCACTGCCGTTCCTGGATTGAAGATCATGTCTTGGGCCCAACGTCCAAAGGACAAGTATATTATAGAGAAAAAATTATTATTAAACATTATGAAAATATATAATAGTAGTAGTAGCGAATATGATATTTATATATATATATATATATTGTATATATATATATATATATATATATATATATATATATATATATATATATATATATATATATATATATATATATATATATCTATAATATATATATATAATATATATATATATATATATATATATATATATATATATATATATATATACTATATTTATATATATATATATATATATATATATATATATATATATATATATATATATATATATATATATATATATATATATATATATATATATATTATATATATATATATATATATATATAATATATATATATATATATGTATATATCTATATCTGCTTGAAAAATCACTGTAGATGCACGTGACTTCATAAATAAGCGAATCCCACAGGAAAATGATAGTCAGAAATCCAGACATTGTCAAGGAGTTAATGAAGTACAATTGGAGAGAAAGGTCTCAGGTACAAAACAAGATCAAGAATACCAGATGGTTAATTGTCAAAAGGGTTAAAATTAAAAGAGATAATCCAGGATTATCGGATATCACACGGTCACAAACCTAACCAAAATTACAAAGTGACTTTACAGTCCAAAACATGTAAAAACTGAATATATTAATTTTGTTGCTTATATTTATCTACAACTTTTTTCATAATGAAAGCATCAAGTTTAAATAAACCAAGACTTAAATTTAGAACATTTCTATTATTTGCCTTGATGAAACAAGATTCAATGATATTCCTTTTAACTGTGTCATTACATGGGATTAGGCTCTTGTCTTGACTCCAGTTAATAGGATGGTTTTCTAAATTCTCCTCATATGTACGAATAATGCATTCGATATTTGCCCAGTTCTCACAAATATTGATGTTGTTTGAGACGTTGTGAAAGAGATTTACCAGTTTGTCCGTAATAGACTTTATCACACTTTTTGCAAAGAAATTCATATATGCAGCCTGGAAGATCTTTAGGATAATTTTTTATCATTAACTCTTGACATTAATATTACTGAAAACAACATTTATGTTAAAAAGCTTTAAAATTCTGGGAATATCTAAAAACCTTTCATCATATGGTAATTTTAGAATGTTATGCTTACTAAATTCAAGTTTATCATTAGTTGAATAAAATGTTTTTCTAGACCTTTTTTCATGCCACATCTATAAAAGTCCTTGGGTATTTAAGTTTCAATGCAGTATCATAAATAGTTTCAATTTCAGCGTCAATAAACTGCGGGCTATTATGGCTGCCTATAATAGTCCTTCGTTCTCTATCTCCAAATTTTTAGCCGGTTTACTTTCTAAATATAGTAGCAATGAATTTTCTTTAAAAAATGGGTACGAATTCCAACAGCAAATTACCAACCAAGAATGGAGACTATTACACGGTAAGTTTTGATGTATAGTCTCTCTTCACTAATGTCCCACTTAATGAAACTATCATATTATTCTAGATAAGGTTTTTATTAGCGAAGATACAGTTTTTCTTGGTTTTAACATATCAATCTTTAAACAACTACTTGAACTTGCAGTGCAAGATTCAATGTTCATTTTTAATAAGCAACACTATTCGCAGGTCGATGGAGTTGCTATGGGGTCGCCTCTGGGCCCCATTTTTGCTAACTTTTTTATGTCTGACCTTGAAACGAAATTTTTAAATCAGTGTAATCGTAATTTTAAACCGTCTTTTTACCGCAGATATGTTGATGACACTTTTGTTTTGTTCCAGCACTCTTGGCAATGTTCTTTATTCTTAGAATATATTAATCAACTCCATCCAAACATTCAATTTACCATAGAGGTAGAGAGCGAAGATAGTCTTCCCTTTTTAGATATTAGTGTAACGAGACAATTCTGAGTTCACTACCTCTGTTTATAAAAAGGAAAAGCGGAACATATTTACGGGCTTAGCCAATAACTACTATAGCTCTTGTCAATATTTTTTCAAACTTAATACCATCTACACCTTGTGCATAGAGCTCTAAAATATTCTTCAACTTGGCAAATATTCCACAAAGAATAGTCTTTTTTTATTCAGCTTGTTCAAGATAAACTCCTACCCACAAGATATAGTTCATAAAATCACCAATAAGTCATTAACACAATTTTTACAACCTCCAACAGTCAACTTTGATGTTCCCGAAAAATTATTCTATACCTCAATCCCGTATATGTCTGACTAAATTCTCCTTAAATCTCACACGAATAATTGAACAAGAAATCCCGCTGTCTTACGTAAAACTTATCTCCAACAAACCATGTACAATAGGATCATTTTTAATTTCAAAGATCTCCTGCAGACCCTTCATGCGATCCAATGTGGGTTTATAAATTCACATGCCTTGGATGTCCGGGCTCTTACGTTGGATCACGCGAGGTTACTGCAGGTCAGATGTTGCTGCCATTGGAGGGTTTTTAGCTTTTTGCACTGGCCAGAATCAGCAGCCAGAAATTTTCTAATATTAGAAATCATGCCGCCTTATGTAAAACCGAAGTCCTGAAACAACACTTCTCAATAATTGGTTATATAAGGGACCCACCCACCGCTTAACAACTTTAGAAACATTATATATTAAAAGACTGGTTCTCTCTCTCTCATGGTAATACTTCTTCAGCAACTTTGTATCTGGCATAGTTGTCGTCTGGCCTTGGACGCCATTGTATGTCATTCCCTCTTCTCTCCTGCTTATGGACAGTTGGTGTTTAGGTAGTCTCTTTTTGTTTTCTGTTTTTTATGTACTTTTTATGCTTTTTACACTTTTTATTGTTTTAACTTGTGAATTTTCAATTACTTTATGAATTCCTTTTTATGTTAATAATGTATTTCATTGTGTCTTTAACTTTTCACAGACTGATGATGCACTGAGTAGTGCGAAAACGTTTTTTGGTTGATAAACTTGGCCTTTTTAACAACATGTGTATATATATATATATATATATATATATATATATATTGGGTAGATTACAGTTTAGTTGACCGGACCGTGTAACACCATTTTGCCCGGTCCATAATCCCTCCGCCAAGGTAAGTAGTTCTCGCAGATGACCCGCAGCCTACCAAACCCGACCCAGCCGACCAAACCCGAACCCAACCCACAGGACCGAACCCGAACATGCATCAACATGAAAGCCGATTCTCTTCGATATTTTTAATCTTGCCCAACTAATCTTTAGGACCTCCAATTTAATTTACAGTATTCTTTATTTTCACCCATGCCCAACTGAAATGTAAGAGCTCCATTTTTTTCCCTTCGTTATTCTATTTTTTTTCCCATGCTTGCCCACTAGATTTGGCAGAGTTTCCATTTTTTTTTTCATTATTCGATATTTTGACTCTTGCCCACGATAGTTTTACCCGTGCCAACATAATCTGTAGGATACATTTTTTTCCCCATTATTCGATATTTCTTTCCTTGCCCAACTCATCTGTATGACCTACATTTTTTTACATTCTTCGATACTATTTTCCAGTACTAGTTATCCGCTAGGATAACTAGTACCTGGAACGGACCTTTCTCGACCTTCCTCGACCCTTCAGTCTGTTCCTGCTTCTCAGCCAGTTCAGTGTTTCATCATGTCTTCTGCCGACAATTTGTCTTGTTCCGCACACGTGGCGTTCGCTGCCGCCGTTCCAGTCACGCTGGAAGACATTTACATTTTGTGTCAAGACGAACGATCCCTAGTCACTTATTTATGAAACAGGCCTACTGGGGGATTTTAGTGGCGTGTGCAAGGCCTGTAATGAAGGCACCGTCGGCCGCGGTTCAAAAAAGGGGACACTTTTCAATGGCGGTGCAACGAAAGGCACTGCCGCAAATACATTTCGATTCTCCACGGGTCATTCTTCTCGGGGTCCCATCTCTCCCTGAAGAGCATCTTAGTGCTCATCCACGGCTGGGTTCACGACGCTTCCCAGAAATATATGCAACTAAATCTGAGGATCGGCTCGCCCAACACTCTTGTCGACTGGTTTAATTTCTGCCGGGACGTTTGTGTTGATATTCTGGTGATGGACAATAGGAAAATTGGCGGACCTGGTCACGTGGTCGAGATTGACGAGTCCAAGTTTGGTAGAAGGAAATTCAACAAAGGCAGACGTGTCGATGGTTGTTGGGTTCTCGGCGGATTGACCGCCAAACAAAAGAAACATTTTTTTCAGGTTGTACCAGACAGGACTACGACACTTCTTCCTATTTTAATTGATAACATACATCCTGATTCAATTGTCATTTCTGATTGCTGGAAATCATATCACACTTTAAGTCAACATTTCAAATCACACAAAAACATTAATCACACATTGCATTTTGTAGACCCACACGAGAAAAACATACACACAAACACCATAGAATCTACTTGGCGGGTTTTGAAACGAAATGTCTTACCATAGAAGTGGTACAGTAAAAAATTTGTATAATTCATATTTCGCTATGTTTATTGTGTAAAAAAACGTTACCTAACTCAAGTTGATTGTCCTTTTAAAGCATTCTTAGATTTAATTAAACGTGTATATCAATTAAATAAAGTAGTTTCAACACCCGCCAAATTGAAGGCCAATATCGCTGAAAACAAACAATCACGAGACGTCGCTCCCGCTGTACAAACGGATTCGTCACCTCCACCGTGCCTCGTCACAAAATTCCCCTTGTTCAGTCATCTCGGACAACAACCGTCCCGCCAAGAAAAGAAAAAAAAAATCCTCTACCCAGAAGATTTCAGCGACTCCGATTTCTCTTGTTAGTTTCTTTATTTCTGGGGGGGGGGGGGGGGGGGGGGGGGGGGGGGGGGGGGGGGGGGGGGGGGGGGGGACCAGGCCAATCATCGGACGGCTAGCAACATCTCCAAGGTAAGGTTATCAATGTAAATGCACGTTATTTTCATTATTTTTGACAAAATTAAGCACGCCATTGTTATTTCCGCTTTGCTGAAGTCAGGGACGCTCAAACACATCCGAACATTCACGTCCGCTAGAAAGTCCACGTGTTCGAACGCAGTCCATGTGTTTCGAGCAAACAATTTGGCCTTGACTTTACCAATGTATTCTCGGAAATATTCATCTTGTTTAGTTATCAGTAAGGATATACGGGTGCCAGCCATATGTATGGACAAGTTATATAGGTTAGATATTTATAACTGTTAACTTACTACACAAGGGGGTCCAGGGGGGCGAGCCCCCGGCCAGGTAAGGACATGCAGACTTAGTTTGGTTAGGTCGGTTCCTTTGTTAGGTAGCAATCAGTTGTTAGTATACTATACTGGGGGTCCAGGGGGCGAAGCCCCCCGGCTAGGTAAGGACGTGGAGACTAACTATGGTTAGGTTGGTTCCTTTGGTTAGGTAGCAATCACTTTAATATACTATACTGGGGGGTCCGGGGGTAGGGGGGGCGAAGCCCCCCGGCCAGGTAAGGGCACGCGGCTAAGTTTGGTTAGGTTGGTTCGTTTGGTTACGATCACCGGACTCCTACAGTTTAGTTGGACAGGAGCTCCTACAGTTTAGTTGGACAGGAGCTCCTACAGTTTCGTTGGAAAGGGAGCTCATACAGTTTAGTTTGGCCACTGTGTTTTTTTTTTTGCTAGGGTTTCGTGGTTTTTTAGTGTTCATTGCCGTCGTTTGGTTAGCCTAACACAACGGGTGACGGGACCTCCTACATTTTTGTTGGTACGTGAGCTCCTACAGTTTACTTGGCAACGGGTTTCGTCTGCTAGGGTTTTGTTGTTTTTTTTTCGTGTTCGTTGTCGTCATCTGGGTCTCGTTTTCCCCCACCCAAAAACCCGGTTTCCCAATGGCTTCCCCCATTACCGTTTTCATTTACTCGTATGTACTCCCCCACCCAAAAACCCCGGTTCCCAAAAGGGTCCCCCATTATCGTTTTTATAGGTTTCGGGGTATTTAAACGGGCGCCAAAACAAAGCGTCCGCCATCTTGTTTGTATTGCTCCGCCGATTCCATAGCAGACGAAACCCGTGGTCAACTGAACGTAAGCGCTCCATATATATATATATATATATATATATATATATATTGTGTGAGTGTGTGTGTGTACATCATAGAATAGTTCAAAAGATAGAAGTGAATGTCCACAGGTAACAACATTAGATTTCTCGGACACTGGATTTCATGCAGTTTTATGAGGACGAAATGTTTTTGAAATTCGATATATATGCGTATTCAGACTGATATATGCTCTCCGCAAAATACGGTGTTCAAAGACATGCACTTTCCTATGCAAACAAGAACACCAACGAGGCACCTGGAGTGCGAGCTGCCATCTGGCGATTGACAGAGAAACCTGTAATAACACACCATAAACCAAAAAGCAAGTTTCGATGAAGCACTCATAAATAAAAGGCAAACGAACAGCGTTATATTTTATGAATAAATCTGATGTTGATATTACTCTTGAAGCGTCTGGTTCCAGATTGAAAATTCTGTTGCATAATTTTTCAAATAAATAGCAGAGGGGAAGGAAAAATGAATATTTATGGACCTAATAACTAATAACTCACATTGTTGAATAAAAATCATAGTCATATGACAGCGCGCTTTATAATTCTGGGAAAGCGAGAATTTGCATTGATGTTTTTGTTTCTGCTTAGACTAGCTTAGTGTTTGTAAAAATGAAAAGGGGAAAAAAGCTCTGATACAAATGAATAATTTAAAAAATTGCGCCTAGGAAAAAGAGAAATGTAAAAGGATTAAGAATACAAATCGCAAAGATAAAAGTAAAGTAATATTTTCATAAAAACTCTTTCACAGATAGTTCACGGAAAATTTTCGCTTACTAGGGGAGTAAGCCTACAATCTACTTTGTTGTTGTTGATGATGTTATTGTTGTTCTTGTTGGGGGCTAGGAAAGGCCTATGGGAGAGCCTAAAAAGCTCTGGAAAATGAATATTTAAAAAATAAATAATGCACATGGTAAACAGTACAGAAAAATTATTCCTAATAAAATATGGTGTATTCATTTTAATTTTCGTCGGTGAAACAAGGTTCTATTTGATCGTAGATTTTCCCACGTTTTCATTTATTAGGTGTACTGAATTTAGGCTATGAATCTGTTCGATTACTTTGCGTTTCCACCTGTAACTGAAAATATATGGGCGTGTTTAATTTGTGTCGTTTTTATTTTATCCTTGTTGTTTGTATAAGTAGTACTAAGAATGAGTATTATTACGATAATTACTCCACATTAAGCTAGGAATATAATGTTTGCAACTTGTTTGTGGGGGGAAAATCTTGCGCTCTGCCCGAGTAAGCTGGAGGTTGCATCACGCCTTGTTGCTATAAAGTAAAATGTAAGACACCAGATACATGCAATATTACATCAATCAAGCACATAACATAAAAAAAATGAGTTCCTTGATTTATTGGTAGAGCGTTTGTGGTTTTAAGATTAAAAGACATGGTATACAGAGGTTAAATCAGGCGTAGAGCGATAGTGTACGGCAGTGTTGCTATAGTACATTCACCCGCGGACTGATTGGCTGTTGATAAGCCAATGACAGACCTGGAAACTCTCAGTCTCTCTCGAGAGTTCACATATGTAGAATGTATGTTTCACCTCTCTTTAGGGATACGTCTTTGAGGAGAGGTGGAACATACATCCTGCCTATGTGAACTCTCGAGAGAGACTGAGTTTCCCGCCCTGTGATTGGCTTATCAACATCCAATCAGGAGCGTCGAGCGTCGTAAGGGATTGGCCTAGACGTCAAATGCACGGTTGATGTGAATCTACTATAGTATGTAGCGATGTTCTACGATGCAGAAACAACTATCGTTACTGATATTAGGAAGGCAGTCACTCGAATAATAATGTTCAATGTTAAACATCGTTGTTACCGAGACCATCCCACTTTAGTTATTGTCTCCATTAACTTTATAGTTAGTTCACTTACTATTACCACTAATATTGCTAATACTGTGCTGTTGTAGTAACTGTAGTTGCAGTATTAGTAGCCTACGGAATAATGAACTTGTAATGCATCTACGCTATAAAACTGTCACAGATAAACCAAAAGGGATTTTTTCATGGAAATTACACAGATACAGTGGCAGTACCGTCCTCTCTCTCTCTCTCTCTCTCTCTCTCTCTCTCTCTCCTCCGCGTGACCATAAACACTGTGCGTCACTTTTTCGTATGATCGTTTTACCTATAATTATTCATGCATGAATTTGCAAACCTTTAAACATTTAGTTAAGAATATTTTTACCATGATAATTCACGAGAACTGGATCATAGTAATGGCAGGATATGGTTAGTTGCTTGTTGATTTCCACTGTGACATTTATTTGGGTGAGCCAGACCCATCTATTTCGTTGTACCTGGTTTGTCTTATTTTTTTTCTAGTTTTTTTGTATTTAGCTGACGTATTTAGCTTTATATTTCATAGATTACTTTTATTCCAGTATTCCTGACGTTTTCATAATGAAATTGATGAATAAATGAGTGAAAAATGCTAGGTATTCATTATCAACAATATCATTTCTAAAAATGTTTTGGTTGATTAAATCTCGTTTTTCATAAAGGTAATTTGCAAATCAAACAATCATGAAAAATAGACTGTATTTATCTCATGGGCGATTCTATGTATAATGAAGTAAATCTTTTATTCTGAAGAAAATTTGGTCTTAATATGACTTCTATTTCGAAATGCTTATTGAATAATATGAAAAGTGGAAATAATATGATCATGAATAAGAAATATCTCAATGAATTTTCAAGTCACAAAAGCAATCACCATGTCCATTTGGCTGACGAGTAATTGGCCATCAAATGAACGGGTTACCACATTTCAATGACGTTCAGTCTTCATAAGTGAATGTTATGAAATATGGAAAACTATATTCGTGATTGGTCGTCATTCGGAAGCCTTAATTAATTACTCTCATTTGCATCTTCTTGGCCCTTAATATTATTTTTTAGCGAGTAATGAATTTTAGGCATTTGCCACCAAGGATGTTGCAGAAATTTGTGTTTTATTTATTTATTTATTTATTTTTTTTCATTTTACTAACATTATTATGTTAGCAGCAGATAACTATGTGTTGAAATAGATTTCTATAATTTTGTTGGTTTGTTATCATTAAAAGCATATAATATTTAATGAAAATGGGATGCCAAGTGTAAATGCACCTTGACTCTTTATATAGACCACAGATATTTAAAATACGTTTAAGCATTCATGCGGTCGCTTGAAACATTCCCTGCTTTAAGAAGAATCAAATATTTAAATGCATTTTATACACTATGAAATCTCCTCTAATATGCAGAAACTTCAAAATCATTTAGAACGCTGAATATTCTATCCGCTAGAAAATTTTACTGAAATGGGTAAAATAAGTTACACGGCTCTGTATCTAAAAATCAGTGGCATAATGGGTCAGTAGATTTTCTAATGTTCGCACACCTGAAAACTTTTACTTTAATAATTATAATATTTTGATACATTAATAAAAGAGAGTCCCCTAATAATGACCTGCAATTTGGGAAATTCAGGCTATCCACAATGATCTCCTAAACATTTTTGCTTTCAATCTGACGCAAGTGTGAATACTCTTGATATGTAGTCACTGAATGTTCTTATCACAACGTCAAATTCTCAGTAATAATTCTCTGGATGGAGCAACAACACAGGATTCGTGAAGAGAAATTGTATACCGAAATTTCTAACTTTCCTTTTTGCAAATGCTAAACATTTATAGAGCCAAATTGAAGTGTGCAAGAAAGATTGACGGAAAGTGAAATGCAAAAGGTAAAGAACAAGATAAACAGAGGGAAAAAATAAGGATGCTGCAAAGGAAGGCCAAACATGAAAAGAATATTTGTTTATTCTGCAGTGTATATCTTTCTCCTTCGTGATACTGTAGGCATTTTGTTATCTGCCTTTCGTGGGATTGAGTAAACAACAAATTATTATTCCCTCTTCAGAGTCTTGTGTTTTGTGTCATCAGTATTTAAGAGTAAAGACAAAATGGCCACTTTTGCAGCAAATAGTATATGCGTCAATATGGATGACCGTGATCTTTCTAAAAAACCACGGGGGTTTCCTTTGAAATTATTAACAAGTTGTTTACTTTGAACGCATTTTCCTTTCCTTTGACAATGTTTTTTTTAACCTAATTTATGGGAACATTTATGGTTTATAAGACGAGTAAAAATACTATTTTTTGACAAACTTTCTGACATGACTAACGAAATTCTGTCTCAATCCGGATAATGCTTGTATAATATTTGATGAAAATACCCTTAGTTATTGCTGCTGTTTGACATACGATATCCGGGCCATCTATCTGCATGATTGATTGCACACGATAAGAAGCTATAGCATTTTACGGATAATCAATGGTAATGAAATACTATAGCCTGAATTCTTTCTTCAGACCTAATTCCATACAAAGAATAAGTGATGCAGTGGTAAGAGTAGACAGGATTTGCGCTGTTCACCGATGACCAGAGACAGGGTTAGGTCCGATGCTAGAAAAAAGAAATGCGGATGACGCTCCTGATATTTCAGTGTTAAAATTTATGATCGATATTAAAAGAGTTAATAAAAAAAATTCCCCTTCTAATCTATACACTAGCAACACGAGTAACGGCCAATGCGGTTTTTCTATTTTTTTAATTTTTTTATTCGATGAAGCTTCGAAGCGTTGTCCGATCATCCAATGAAACCTAGTTAGTGCTGTGCAGTTATCCAACGAAGCCTACGTAAGCTGCCCATTCATCTATTGAAACCTGGTAAGGCCTGTCCGATTTCCAGCGTTTATTTAATAGAAATGCGCACCTACTATGTCACGATCTACCACGCCATCTTTTGCCATATAATACACAAGCCCTCGGATGGCAATAGATGTTTAGTTTACTATTTAATCTTATGGCCTATACTTGTAATGCAGCAAACATATGCCATTCTGCACTCAATTGACAATCCATTTCTCATGCCATAATTTTCATCGATATCTATCGCCCTTTCATATCTCTTCATCCATACAGATATTAAACAACCATAGAGATACAGTGCACACTTGTAATAGCCAAAATTAAACGCGAAACTAGTCAATGTAACGCATGCAGTTTCACAGGCGTCACCTCCATCTAGAATAAAATGTTGAGTTTGGTTTCGGTGAACAGGTGGCTACTTGCACAGCTTCACAATGAATAATACTGCAAATGGTTGGAAGAACATCATATAAACAATCTGTATTGATGACAAACACTTGAAACATCACAGAAAATACCATGAATAGAATGGCCTTACTAAGATAAAAACAAAATGTAGAGATAAAACAAATATTAAAACATGCCTTTGGTACTAGAGATTAAAAAGCGAAGATTGTAATACCAAATGAAGTTGAAAATTAATACTGAAACAACTGCAGAATTATAAATGGTTAACAAATGAGTTGTTCGGCTGAAGATTGTTGAAAAATGAAGAGGTCAAATCTGATAGTTACATTTTCCTCGCGCAGACTAAACCTCCTATTTTGTATTCATGAAGAAATTAAATCATTTTGGAGACTGGATTTATGAAGGAAATCAAACCAGAACTAATCACAAATTATCTGGTGTACAGATGAAGGAAAATTAAATGTATGTGTAAAGGTGTGCGATATGAAAATGAACTGTTAATGGATTGTGAAAACGTTTGATATTTGCCATTTATATGAAAAGATTAGAGACGGCAGAATGAATCTGTAATAAGTCTGCAAAAGTAGAAAGTTAAGAGTAGATGTAAAAAGTGTGAACGGAAACGAGGAAGATGGAGCGCTTGGTGGACCAATGAAAGCGTCTGATGCGTCTAGGGCCGTCGTTCCCAATCTGGGGTCCATGACCCCCTTGGGTAGGGGGTCATGTAGCAGAATGCAGGGGCCCATAATCTGAAGATATGTATGTTTAAAACAATACGTTTTATGTATACATGGGTTATGGTGGGCGGTTGGCCATTGACAAATATCCTGTATGATAAGTGGATAAAGACCAGAAAAAGTTTGGGAACCACTGGTCTACGGTTTTGCATATAAGTATAAAAGAAAGATGAGAAAAGAAATAGTGACACATTAGATACAGTAAAAAAAAAAGGCAGCAGGATATGTGTGAAGAACTACAGAGACCCTGTGTGTGTGTGTAGAGGGTATAGTGGGAATATTTGACCGCCTAGTTGATCCAAGTCTCCTTTATGGAATTGAAGGGTTGCTGACGAATGCACATGAAACACAAATGAGTGGAGCTGATGTGATACTCTATTTATATAGCATCTGTGGTGGAAGAAGGATTGAAATTGTTAGAAATGCGAAGGTATGCAGTGATGAAATGGTTAACTTAGGTGCTACATTAATCACATTCTTTCGAGGTGGCATGGTCATGTAAAATTAATAAGTCGATGGGTTAGAAAAAAAAGTTCGTGTCATGGATCCATTACGTAATGGAGGTTCTGAAAGGTCTTTATATCTAGTAGCCGTGTGGGTGGGTGCTAGAGGAAAGTAAATGGCACAATGTTTGTTGTGGGGTATATAGTGCTGCTGATGGGCCTTCTGTGTAACTGTATGAAGTAGCTACTAGTAGCGAGTTTCTGTATAGGCGATTCACACAGCAAGTACACATTTACTACACGAATGGCTTAATGACTACTGCGCAGTTTTTTTTCTCTCTGAAGAATGATAAGCTGTTGAGAACAGGGTACAACTGGGAAGCACTGAGAGGTGGAAGAAGAGAAAGACCTGGACAGAGATCGATGAATGAGTTTCTGGAAATGAAAATCGGCAACATCCTGCAACAAAGTCAGTAAGCTTAAGAATAGAATAGGATATAGAATGTAGGCCGAAGGCCAAGGGCTGGACCCGGGGGATCATGCATCATTGAAACGGTTATTAAGAGTGAAGGTTTGAATGGTGTGACAGGAGAAAAATCTCGCAGTTGCACTATAAATCAACTCTTAGGAGAGGGTGGAATGTAAGATGGAAAAAAGAGAATATGACAGTGTACCGTACAAGTGCAATGACGGCCCTACCCACCTACTGAGAGTAAATTTAAGATAGAGGTAAATGGCTGAATGAGTGTAGGTCGGCCCGATTTGTTTGTTTGTTTGTATGGTGTTTTTACGTTGCAAGGAACCAGTGGTTATTCAGCAACGGGACCAACGAGAGTGAACTTCTATCACCAGAAATACACATCTCTCACTCCTCAATGGAATGGCCGAGAATCGAACCCGCGAGTGACCACCGAGGTGAGAAGCAAAAACCAAACCAACTCGAGGCGTTTCGCGTGAGAATCCTATCGAAGTGGTCTAGGTGCTTCCCTCCACGAATGACCAGTAGAAATATGGGTAAATAGAAAAATTATAAGAATGTGGCAGGATAATTGCCTCGTCACTCTCATGGTCCCACACACTCCCTACCTCTCTCGCTGGGATAAACATTTCAAGTAAAGGCTTACTCATGTTATGTATCTAATCGGCATGTCTGAAGTTGCCACCGGATCTCTTTCTTACTTTAGTTTCATGACTGAGTGAAGATCTCCATTTAAGCAGCCGTAACACCCGCAGTCATACCCAACTGAAACTAGCCAACAGCGGCAGCCGTACCTGGGGAAAGATCGTCCATCTAGGTCTCTAGGCCGACACTGAACTTACAACCACCGCAGAATGAGCAAAAGTATATTGCACAAGAAATATAAAAGTAATTCACCTGTCAACAAGTAGGAAAAGGCTAAAGGAGGATGTAGTATACATATATATATATATATATATATATATATATATATATATATATAGTATATATATATATATATATATATATATATATATATATATGTAAGTATAACTTCATCCTCTTTTAGCCTTTTCCTGCTTGTTGACAGGTGAATTACTTGTATATTTCTTGTGATATAATATATATATATATATATATATATATATAATATATATATATATATATATATATATATATATATATATATATATATATATCGCTTTAAAATAAAAACAGTAAGATCTTCAAATGAATTCATTTGCTCGTTCATTGCAACATCATATAGCGACGAAATTACCAGAGGAATTTCGTTGTGTTTACTTCCGTGGAAGTCACCAAAGGTTTAATAACATACCTTTGATTAACATTCGGACTTGTTGATAAGACAGTATCTACAACATTTCCTATTTGCCAGTCCTCTGGAATTCACCGAAGCAATTGATAATGAAATGTAAGATTGATTATTTACCGTAAATAATGGATTTCTAGAGACACTCGAATGCGATCCCAGGTAAGCCAGCACTGTCGTGTGTTTGTGATTTTATATAACTTATATAATTGAAAAATTGTGGTTGTATTTGTGGAAAGAATGAAAGGGTGGAAAGAGAACTGTGAAGGGAAGTGAATGCGTACAGGGGAGAGTAAGGGAAGGGAAAGATATAAGCACAGGAGGGCAGGGAATGGAAGGGAGGGATAAAAAAAAAGGGTATAGGATCTGGGTTGTCATTAGGGAGAGGGTTTGGCTAAGGCAAGTAGGGCTGGGTAGAGAGAGATCGAGAAGGGGGAATTTCCAGAAAAATATGAAAAAAAGAGATGTTTGTGCAGATAAAGTACAGTATAACACATTATTATTAAGTACTGATAAAATTATTGTTGTTATGAAGCATTCCCAGCTATTACCCAGAAATCAACTTAGGATTACGTTTTAATCAAAGGAAAGCACTTCACCCATCAGCAGATATAAAATTTCGAGGATAAAAAAAAGGGAAGCACTGTTTTCATTTGTTAGAAGATTGAGGCTAATAGTTGCTGTAATCAGGGCTGACAGACATTTTAATGGTAAAATTCTAGAGAAAGACTGACTGACGACACTGTTGTCAGCTTCTGCAATCTCACTTTTGTGATAAAGAATGAAGTGGAAGGCTTTGTAGTGTTTTCAACTTTTTCAGTCTTAATTTTATTATTAAAGAATGACGTAGAAGGCTTTTTTATATTATCATATCAAATATATGTTAAAAATAAACATATACATCATTCCGGTTCATTTATGCTTGAATATTCGAATAAAAATTCATACTGTAATCAAAGATATCAAATATTTTGACGATGGGAATAAGCTGGATTAGTATTTGTCATCAGTTCTCTCATAAAGATAATTAGATAAATAAGAAAATTGAGCAAATTATGTTATGAATAATACTCATAATCCTCTAATTAGAGCCTTGTTATTTTTCATTATTGTATAGAATTTAATGTTATGCTGTATATTAATTACGTACAGTTTATGAACATTTTGTACATTTACTTTGATTATTCTATAGAAGAATATATTTATGTTCCCATTTATATTTTCTCGTTGCACGTATTGTAAGACCACTATTTCGTTATGCATCGTGGCAACAATGTAATAGATGTGTCAACACTGCCTTTATTTCCCGCCATATGCATAGTCAGTCTCTGTCCAGTGGTCATTGTAGTGACAAGCCGCGGACCTGCTTTCCCCGCTACTGTCGTCTTGATGTCTTGTTTATCTTCATTACAAAGATTTTAAAGAATCTACGGGTTTGATTTGTCACCCCTTCATTTCCATTTCTTGCATGGATTGTATGTGGCAGCATCCACACATGGCGCAGTGAGTAACCGACACGTTATTGAACTCCAAGAAGACGACGCCATTGCCGCTTTCTTCTCGCTCGCACATTGGATTCTTACAGTGACTCAAGATATCAACGACAGTTTAACTACAGTGTCTCCAAGATGATACAGTGTTTGTGCGTGCAGGGTTAGAGTGACAGTGTGCTATAGTGTTGTGTTGCATTATATTTAAAGTGTCCTTGCCAAGCTTTCTTCGGGACATTTGAACTCTAGCGCCTGTTTTTCTCGGGAGCCCCCACCATACATCCTCCCCTCGTCATGCATCGATGGTGACTGAGGCCCGAGCGCTCCCCCATGAGGCACTCTCACCCCTCCCGCCTCCCCGCCCTCTGGTCGCTAGCTCGCAACACTCACTCATCCCCACCCGACTGCCGCTTATTTTCACAAGCGCACTGACAAACATTGTAATTTTAAATATCCAAAGTGCTTTCTTTCTTTCGCTTACATACAGCGACTTGGATATTTTTCTGGCATTCTACTGATCTCAAGCTCTCTTACGACACCGAACACGACATGGCTCAACAAGAGGAAAAGCTAATTGATTTAATGGATCAGACAGCGGATGAGACAGAGGAGCAGACAGCGGATCAGGCCGAGGATCAAACGCAGGGTCTGATGAGAGACGAGGTACCTGTGCACCTCCCCACTGCTGATGAAGATACCAGCACCACTCTCCCTCCTCCCCTGACTCCCAATAGGACAGGAGACCAGAATAATGACATACTTCATCTTATACACTTTCTGCAAACTTCCAGCATGCAAGAGCAAGACCGACGACGACAAGAGGAGCAGAACTTCAGACTACAGATGGAGCAATCAAGACAGGAAGACAACCAGCGGTTCATGTCTCTTTTCTCCTTGCTATCAGGACAGATTGCGGCATCGCAACCCCGGCAAACTAACCCATGATTGCACCTCCTTTTACACCTGTTCCCCCACCCCCTGGCTTCTCAGAGAACACACCTTCAGTTTCTAGCAAGCCTACGGTCCATCCCCCACCTCTTCTGCAACAAAATGCAACGTACCAAGCGTTTCGCCAATGGAGACTCCGTTTTGAGGATTATGCAGCATTAGTTGGACTTGATAGGTTACATCAAACTTCCCAGCTGATTCACCTGAGAACTTGCATCTCCCTGGACATCCAGCGCCTGCTTACGCTACACTGGCATCCCTCCCAACACATCACTTTCCCTTACAGAGGTGTTGGATACACTGCAAAAGCACTTTCGCAGCCTCAGAAATGAAGCCTTACGACGCATGGGAATTGCTGTCTCAAACAGGCTGTCGGAGGAATCGTTTGCAGACTACTACGCACGCCTCAAGGATCTCGCTGATGAAGTGGTACTTATGCACTGGCAACCCCACCTCCTGCACTGAACGGCAATTGCAGATGGTAATTTTGATGGGTGTGAGGGACGAAGAGTTAATTCAACGCCTTATTCCCCTCCAACCCTCATCTACCCTTGCAGAGTTCGTGACATGCTGCCGCTCCTACGAATCTACCACTGCGACTGCATCAGCCATTGCATCTTCCCCTAGTCAGGTCAATGCAGTATCTACATACAAGAAGAACCAGCGTCTACAGAAGAAAGGATTCTCATCGATCTCCTGACCACGTTCTTCCACCAGTCTCCTAACAGTGACCGTTTGTCAAGTATTGCATCTCGCAAGCACGATTCCGGACAATGCCCAGCCACGGTGCATCATGCAATAACTGCGGACGCACGGGTCATTGGCCCCGCACTCAGAAATGCCCTGCTAAGGAAGTTCAGTGCAAGACCTGCCAGAAACAGGGACATTTTGAGAAGATGTGCAGGTCGACCAAGAAAAGTCAGACTGGGTATACAGCTTCACCTCCTCCTAATAAGTCAAATCCCAGCTGCCGTTTCATGGGTAATAACTTGGGTAGGCGAGATCCCCCACACCACACTGTCTCTCTGTTATTGGCGATATATTCAGCACAACTCCAGCTAATTCCCGATACAGGAGGCAGACATCACAGTGATTGGCACCATACATTTGGATGCACTCCGCATACCTCGGACAAGGCTCGAATCTCCACCCATGACAGACGTTGTGACAGCAGATGGATCCCCCATGACACCGGCTGTAGGATGCTTCCAGGCAACACTTCGTCTTGGCAACAAGTCTTGCTCAGCAACCATCATGTTCATGAGGATATCCAGACTCCCTCCTCTCCCGTGAACATTGCCGAGCTCTCGCCATAGTGTCGCTGGAATTCCCGAAGCCCATCCTCAAGGCAACACATGTCAACAGATGCGCTCAGTTTCCTGCCTCTGCCATGACGTCACCGCAGCTATTAAGGACTATTTTCTCAGCACTTCAGCGACGTCCTCATATCTAAGAAGGATCTACAACCCAGCCACTAAAGAAAATGGCAGGGCCCTCCAATGAGGATTCACCTGAAACCTGGTGCTACACCATTCGCTGTGCTACACCCAGGCCCATTCCGTTTGCTCTCAGAGATCAAGTGAAAAGAAGAACTTGACTCCTTGGTGCAACAAGGAATCATCAGACCAGCAGGCGACGAACCCTCTGAATGGTGCCATCCCATGGTCTTGGTACCAAGGACAAAAGGTGTGCGCATCACTGTGGGATCATACCCACCTAAATTCTCAGGTAGCCCGTCCCTACACACCCTTCACCTACGCCCATGATGCCCGTCCGCAACATCTCTCCTACTGCGAAGTACTTCACCACAGCGGATTGCCCTGCATGGCTATTTGGGCAAAATGGAGTTGGCAGAAGAGGACCGCCACCTAACTACATTTATAACTCCGTATGGAAGATTCCAGCACTGTCGTGGCCCGATGGGATTTTCAGCAACAGGTGATGCATACTGCCTCCGTGGAGATATGGCACTACAAGGTGTTCCCAACTGTGTGAAGGTTGTAGATGACATCCTCCTTTCCGACGAGGATCTCCCTTCCCAACTACAACACGTGCACCAAATGCTGACCAGATGCCCGTCAGTATGGCATCACCCTCAACAAGGAGAAATTTACTGTAGCCGCCCCTAAAGTTAACTTTGCGGTTGATGTCTTATCATCCGATGGTATTGCAGCAGACCCCGACAAGGTATCAGCTATACGCGACTTCCCGACACCCCGTCCAATGTCACAGACGTCAGGTCGTTTATGGGTCTCGTCAATCAACTTGCCGACTTCACTCCAGACATTGCAGCAGCAGCACAGCCCCTACGTCCACTTATGAGCCCCAAACGCTCATTTGTCTGGACGCCCGACCATGAGCGAGCATTTAAGAAAGTCAAGACAGCTCTGACTTCACCACCTATCCTGGCACCCTTCAATCTGCCTCGCCTGTGGTTATACAAACAGATGCCTCACGCCTATACGGTCTCGGCTATGCCCTACTTCAAGATAACGGCCGAGGTCAGAGGCGGTCTCGTCCAGTGTGGCTCTCGTTTCCTTACGGATACAGAGACTCGCTACGCCACCATAGAGCTGGAGCTACTTGCAGTCACTTGGGCTATAGCTAAGTGCCGCCTATACTTGTCTGGACTTCAACATTTCACCTTAATGACTGACCATCGCCCCTTGATACAATTCTCAATCACTACACTTTGGATGCTATTGAGAATCCACGCCTTCAACGCCTCAAGATGAAAGTGGCCCCCTACATCTTCACTGCAGTATGGGCCGCGCAGGGAAACAACTTTGCATACCAGACGCCCCTGTCTCGCTCCCCAACCAGTCGCCCCACACCTGAAGATAAGAGGAGTGCACCACTTCGACTGCACATGCAGGCGTATCGTTGCCAGCACCGCCACTTCCACTGACGACCAGGCAACAGGACCCATCATCGAAGAAGACAAGTCTCTACAAGAATCCGCACGGCCGCATCCCAGGATCAAGATTACAGTCGTCTGTTCACTACGTCTCCACGGTTTTCCTACCAACCGCTATGATCTCCACGCTTCCGCCCTCCCGTATTGGGAAGCTGCGGGACAACCTTTTACGCGGATGGAGAGTTAGTATTGTATGGACACCGGATCGTCATCCCTGCAGCCCTCCGTAGACGCACCTTGGATCGACTCCACGACAGCCATCGAGGATTGAAGCTACTCGACGTCGTGCAATGCAGACAGTATTCTGGCCAGGTATCAATGCAGATATCAAGAGTAAAGTAGAAAGCGTGAGGCCTGCCAACAGCTTCTCCCTAGTCAGCAACAGAACCTTGCTGTGTGACGACCATCCATCCCGGCCCTTCGAAAGTGTGTCAGCTGACTTCTTCCATGTAGCAGGGAAATCCTTCCTTGTTATTGCCGATAGACTTTCAGGCTGGCCTGTGGTTGTTCCCTGGACGTGACACAACTGCAGCCAGAGTTACAAGAATGTTCTGTGTTTTCTTCCGCGAGGTTGGTGTTCCACTTCGCTTACGAACTGATGAGGACCCCCATTTTCCAGCCACGACTTCAAGCAATTTGCCGACCGCTGGGGAGTTCATCACATCATCACTTCTCCACATTACCCTCAGGCTAATGGACACGCAGAAGCTGCAGTGAAAGCTGTTAAACACCTTATCATCAAGACTGCCGCATCCGGGAACATAGATTGTGAAGCCTTTGATAGAGGACTGCTGGAGCTTCGGAATACACCGAACCCTGCTGGACGCTCCCCTGCGCAGATCCTCTATGGCCATCCTCTCCGTACTTGTGTTCCGGCTCACCCCAGATCATTCACAGAGGAGTGGCAAACCAAGACTGAAGATTACGACCGTCGTACTGCGGCCCGCCCAAACGACCAAGCCATGAGCCTTTACAATTCTCATGCCCGCCCTCTACCCAAGCTCACCATCGGCCAACGAGTTAGGATACAGGACTCACGACGCTTCGATGGGACAAGGTCGGCATCGTGATGGGCCGCGGAATGTCAAGAAAGTATGAAATACGCCTTCCAAGTGGTCGTGTATTGGTTTCGAAACCGAAGACATTTACGCCAATGGCTAATATGAGTGATGACACCTCTCCCCAAGTCCCTGTGTCCCCTTTTGCTCTGGCCAGGAAAGAGAGCCTCATTCGAACCCTCCAATGTCCCTCGTCATTCACCTCGACTAGCTCACAGGAATTAATGTTCCGCTCGAGGACACTGCTACGAGCGTAAAGGGGGAGGGAGTGTATAGATATTTTAATGTTATGCTGTATATTTAATTACGTACAGTTTATGAACATTTTGTACATTTACTTTGTATTATTCTATAGAAGAATTATATTTATGTTCCCATTTATATTTTCTCGTTGCACGTATTGTAAGACCACTATTTCGTTATGCATCGTGGCAACAATGTAATTAGATGTGTCAACACTGCCTTTATTTCCCGCCATATGCATAGTCAGTCTCTGTCCAGTGGTCATTGTAGTGACAAGCGCGCGGACCTGCTTTCCGCTACTGTCGTCTTGATGTCTTGCTTATCTTCATTACAAGATTTTAAAGAATCTACGGGTTTGATTTGTCACCCTTCATTCCATTTCTTGCATGGATGTATGTGGCAGCATCCCACACAATTATCAAGAAATATGAGCAATTTTTTTTATCAATGCACAAATATTTTTAAATCATTCTCGCCCTCAGGTCATACCAAAACTATTGTCATTATCATGAGAGAGAGAGAGAGAGAGAGAGAGAGAGAGAGGAGAGAGAGAAGATCAGCCCAATAGCAATCAATCAATACCCACTTCTGTGGAAGTACGGTCATTTGATATTAGCTAATACTGTCTGACTTAAATTTTTTTTATATATATATATATGTCAGTAAATCCAATTCTTCATTTCCGAGAAAAGCTGGCTGCCCAGCTCCGCTCTCTCTCTCTCTCTCTCTCTCTCTCTCTCTCTCTCTCTCTCGCTCTAAAAATCTCCTCTCCTCTCTCTCTCTCTCCACTAATGTTAATGTAGCAGATATAGACTTCTGGTCATAATATCAACAGCGACCAAGTATGATATAATTCCTAATGTTTTAGCACTTGTGGGAAATAAAATAATAATAATAATAATAATAATAATAACAAGAACTACCAGCGATGGTAATAAGATTATCGGTGGATAAACCATCGGCGGATAAAGTAAAAATATGCGTTTATATCATTAAAGTATATACCATGAAAATAGAATAAGCGTCAATCATAAGAAAAATGTATTTGAAGCTCGACTGGACAGAATTTCATCAGAACTCGGCCAAAGCCGGACATTTCCATTAATCATGAGGCTTATGAGACCAGGCACCTAGATTTCGAGTTATTAACAACAAAAATATCTGTCGCAATGTTTAATGAAACATCTGTGTCCTATATCGCGTCGCCCTGTCTTGAATTTTGTTTTGAAATAAAACGAGTTGTTCCATTGATAATTGTTAAAACTCTGTAGAGCCTCCACCGCTGAGAGCATTTGTCATTCTAATTTTCGAAGTCATTAAATGATTTCGGCTGGCTCTCTCAGACGTTTTAATGATAACAGTATATACACATAACACACGTACACACACACACACACGCACTTTTCATATATATAATAATATATATATATATATATACATATATATATAATATATATATATATATATAAATATATATATATAGATATTATAATTATATATCTATAATATAATATATATATATATTATATATACAGGGTGGGGGCAAGAACCAATGAGCAGTTTGAGGAGATATAACAAAGTAAGGTGGATGGTACATAGAGATGAAAGTGTATTATTCTCGAGGTTAGCATAACATACCATTTTATAATCTTAGTTCTGAAAATAATGTCAGCAAGATGGCGGCCGTTAGCTGCAACGAGTCGTTCTCTGAAGTTTTCTACAGCACGTTCACACATACTGTGGGTATGGCGTTAACATCTTCTATAATCCGCTCGCTTAGCTGTGGTAGGGTGTGAGGGCGATTTTTGAACACTTTCTTTCAGATGTCCCCAAAGAAAGAAGTCGCAAACGCTCAAATCAGGTGACAGCGCAGGCCATCCTAAATCACCACTTAGAGACACCAGGCGTCCGGGAAACATGTTTCTCAAAACATTGAGTGAAATTCGGGCTGTGTGAGCTGTAGCCCCATCCTGCTTAAACCACATGTCCCCCAAGCTTTCATTTTCAATAATCTCTTCCATTCTAGGTTGCATGAAATTTTGCAACATTGCAACATAGCGTTCGACATTCACGGTCACTCTGTCCTCCTCAAAGAAGTATGAGCCTATCACTCCAAATTTTGAGATTGCACACCAAGCCGTAAGCTTAAGGGAATGCAGGGGTCTTTCCTGGATGATTTGGGGGTTATGTTCAGCCCAGTAGAGAAAATTTTGCTTATTTACACCCCCACAGAGGTGAAAATGTGCTTCATCACTACTGAAGAACGCTGCCTCGGGAACAATCTTTTCAAGCATGTTCTCACACAGATTTTGGCGATTGGCAAAGTCAGTTTGGTTCAGTTCTTGAGCCATCATCATTTTGTAAGGATGGAAATTCAAATCCGTATGCAGAATCCTCCTCAAACTGCGTGAAGAAATTTGCAAAGCTATGGCATGCCTTCATGCAGAACGTCTTGGTTACTGGATGATTGCTGCTCTCACCCTCTCGACATTTTCTGGTGTTCTGATGGACCTGCGTCAGCCATGTGTATCTGTTCCTAGTGTGCTACCAGTTGCCTCCAACTGCCTAATCCAGGACCGAATTGTCTTCGCCTGAGGAACAGCATTGTTGCGTGGAATATTGAACCGTCGCCGAAAAGCTCTCTGCGTTCCAATCACAGATTGATTGTTCTCAAAATATGCACGCACAGCAAAACCCCGATGTACTCCCGTCCACACCATGTCGGCTACTGAAATGGGGATGTCTGAGGAGGGCAACAACACCACCCTCCCCCCACTCCCCTCCCTTCCCCTCGAGCATTGACTCTTGTAAACTGCTCAATTGGTTCTACCCCACCCTGTATATATATATATATATATATATATATATATATATATATATATATATATATATATATATAGATATTATAATATATATATATATATATATATATATTATATATATATATAGTATATTCATGCCTGTGATGTAACAGTCATAGGCCTATATCGCAAAGTTCACACATATGAAGAGAAAAAAGTTTAAAGACAGCGATGGCCCTTAGAATATAAGAACAGTGATGACCTTTTAAGTATCATAGTAACATCCTTTCATCAAGTAAAGTATGATAGCAATTTCAGAAAAAAGCGATTCAGTTGAAACTCCAGGTAATTAGTCTGACGCACCAGTTGTGTCAGAGTGGTTTCAAGCACTTACAACATTGCCAAATAGCGCCAGATGTCACTATTATAAGTTTTTGTCCTATAGTTCTGAAGGATATTCAAAGCCTTTTTTAGTGACTGTACCTGTCTAATAATACATTGTACCTCTCATTGCAGTGCTACAATATTCGATGTCTTGATAACCATAGATACCATACATTTACAATATTTGATTGAGTTTAAAATGTCCTAGAAAAGTTACGTTCCAGATGCAGTGCAAAAAGCTGGCTTAGAGTCGATCTCATAGATTAAATCTGAGTTTCTCTTTTTACATACCCTTGTTTTCATATTATTACGTGTTAATAATAATGTCAATATCATTAATAGTACGTATCTACTCACTCATGCTAATCACTATTTGCACCATGTGTCCTTACGTGACTCGATACTGTAAATTACGGGCAAATTACAAATATTTCCTATCAATGCGACTCATAATTATATGTTTATTTGCTTCACTTGTTTTTGAGCTATGAATATTATACAATTTTCGTAATTCTGGTTTGGTATATCTGATATATATATATATATATATATATATATATATATATATATATATATATTATTATATATATATATATATATATATATATATATAATAGTTTTTTTTTCCTAGGATTTTAAGCCCAGAACCAAGGAGAAGTAATAAATCCCTCTCTAATAATTGCCCCTCTGAATTGAAAGCCTCCGTTCTCCCTAATTCATCTCTACTCCCATTGGCTGCCTAGATTTAATCTCCACAGGTGTCCTGAATGGGGGAGGAACATCCCTAGACCGAGATTTTAAAAGCAAGGCGCCACAGCAGAACTTTTGCAGAAACTCAGAATCCCTCAGAAGCCTCAGAACTTTCTTAGAGGCAGACCCCTCTCACCTGCAAAAAACCCCACTTCCCCCCTTTTTGCTCCCCTGCTTCCTCTGGGGATCCCACATGTTCTTATACCGTTCACAGTGCACAGAAATATCAGCAGATGAGGAAAATAAGACCAAGGATTTCCAGGTACTGTGTGAATAATTCCTAGTGTAGTCAGTGAATCGTTTTGCCTCTTGTCTGTATTTCATTTCCTTGTTCCATGGCGACTTTCCCCCTTCTTTGTTCTTCTCATTCCCCAATTTTGGTTGAATGCTGTGATTAATTACCCATCGTAGTATTCCTTCCTGTATAAGTTCCCAGTCCTTTTATGTCCTGCTGAGTGTGCTTTAATACGCAAAGTATTGTGTAACATTTCCCATGTGTCCCTTGCCTTAGTAATGATGGTAGAATGCATTCTCTTTGCAGACAAATACCATGCTGGAGAAATACTGGGAACCCTTAAATATGTCACCTGCATTTAAATAACCGCTTTGAGCAAATTCATATCTCTGGGGCTTGGGTCATCTCCCAGCCACGTGTTTCTGATGGACCTACAATCAACCACCTTCCACTAATTTCTGCACCTACTCATAATTTAAAAGTAAATATAATTAATTTAAACTAGAGTCCAGAGTTTATGCAAATTCCTCCTTTTCAGTAATATCGGCGATCAGCCATAGATTTTTGTTTGTATTAACTCTCGTCCCTCCAGGCAAGGCCTTTTTAAGAGTGCCAGTAAGTCACTTAAATACAGATCATTACAAAATCATGTAAAAATTAATTTTCATTTCCCAGTCATAGCTATCGTTAAACTAGTATCACGAAAAAAAACCGAATCTGAATTCCTTTTAATATTTTTGAGCAAGCGCAAAATCAAGGTTTCCCAAAAAAATCTCCACAACAGGGGAAGAGTAAATTCTTTATTTATTTTCTAGTTATTTGTGTAGAACAAGGAAATCGAGTTAGGGGTGAATAAAATCTGACTGCCATGAAGAATAGTGACAGAAAGCTACTAGAACCATGTGCATGTCGATAAGCTAGAGAGAGAGGAGTTTTAACCGTAGCCTTTTTATTTAATGTGCTATTGCCTGAAGCACATATAGGTATTTAGGGAGTGCATATAAATACCAGTGCCATATTTCAGTGTAAATCAACGAATCCTGTGTTTTACAAAAGAATCCGTGCTGCTCATTGTTGTCTAGGCGCGTTATCTCTCTTTCTCTCTCTCTCTTGCAGGTTTAGACAGGATAGGGAGAATTAAAATCCTTGTACATGAGGAGTGTCCCTGGAGAAATCCCTGGCCACGTGTCTAATTCAGTCCTATCACATTGCCCTGTTTATAAAAAAAAGACAGAAGAGTGAATAAGTTAAACGAAAAAACAAAATCAAAACGTTAGTGTAAATTAATTTAATGTTAGAATAAGCGACAAGGAAAATCAATGGTTAGTGCTTTTATTCTATATAGAGAGAAATAATAAGGGCAGGTACCTATTACTTCCCACAAAGGGCAGCTGCTCAAGGGGACATGTTGGTTTTCAGCTATTCCCTAAATCCCCATAACGTGGCCTTATGGTAAGGCCAGGTGCAAATCCAAAATCCTCTCAAATTTCTTCCCCGTCATCTTTCTAGCCCGTGTGAAGGCCAAAGTCTTCAGGGATTTAAATTGGTGAGTTAGGATTTGGTAGGTCTTAGTTTCGCAAGGGAAAATAGGGTTGTAAAAAAAGTATGACAACGGTGACACTGTGGAGTTGGTAGTCATGCAGTGGTGAGAGAATTTTTATTTTGGTTCTTCCTCTTACCTCTTCCATTTAGTGTTTACGACACTAATTGCTGGCGTTAAATGGTAAGAAAGACCAAAGAATTGCATTGGTAAAAAATAATTTTATTTTATCCCCTTAATGTCTTCATCCTCGAGACAATAAAAAACCCATATATCCATTTTTATTTTTATTTAATCCTTTTTTATGTTATTTGCTACCTAGTTGAACTGACATTTACAGATCCCATTACAACACAGTACCCATTATCGGTATGAGTTTTCTGCTACAGTACTAATCAGTAGTAACTGTAAATTACAAAGATTTTTACTGTGATTTTCGTCAGACTGAGTTTTCCGCCGCAATAGGCGCCAGGGATTTTACGGCAATCATGTTAAGTATCACCATTGACTTTTACCCCCACACATAGTGCTAATTTACAGGACGGTTACAGCTTAGTTGTACCGTTATTTACCGGGATCTAACTTGATTTACGACCGCATTTTCTGTTCCAACGTCGCCTGCATGAGTTTTCCTCACTGGAGTGGGTTTCATTCATACTATTAGAATGCCATCCCCATGCAAACTGTGTGAGGCATTTACAATTTGTTTTACTACTATTGCCCTGTTGTCTGTGAGTTTTCCGCACCAGAGTGGATTTCGTTCAGTCTATTTAGGCCATCATTCCTATGCTAACTGCGTGAGGCATTTACAATTTTGTTTTACTATTATTTCCCAAGTCACCCGAGTGAGATTTCCGCACTATGTGGAGGACATTTTCAAACTTTTGGCTATAATTTCATCTGCTACTGCAAAATTTCCAGCCATAGGGATCCTAGTTATTTCCCTGGTATAGCGTTGAGCGTTTCACATACCCTTGGCGGCATTTGCAGTTTTGCGACTGTCATCCATCCTATCATTCTCTGGCTATCCTATCATTCTCTGGCTAGACTACTAGCATTTTCCCTGCGCAAAACTGATAAATTGGGTGGACGATAAAATAAAAGAAGCTGCAGAGAGAAAATACTAGGCAGCTAAAAGGGAGAAGGAGAGAGAAGCAAAAGAGAAAAAGGAAGCAGCTGAGAGAGAAGCACAAGATAGAAGGGAAGCAGCTGAAAGAGCATTCCAAGCACCAGAGAGAGAATTCCAAGCAGCCAAGAGGGAGAAAAAGAGATTTCCAAGAGAGAAGAGAAGCTTCAGAGAGACCACATCAACTGCCTATGGCAGTCCAGAGTGCCACTCTGGCAACCCCCACCCCGCCCCCAGTGTCATGCCCCATGTGCCCCCTCCTGCACACTCTCACCTCCACAGCTGCCCCATGTGCCCCCTCCTGCACACTCTCACCTCCACAGCATGAACACCCTCGATCATATTGAGCATGTATTCAAGAACTTACATTCAATCCATGGTAAGCATCTTGCTGGCAAAGGACAGACTGCATTCAAGACCCTACCCCTGAATGAGTATCAAGATCTCGCTCTCGTACGAGAGGCAATCTTTGGGGCTTATGAGCTAACCCTAGACCGGTGGAGGCAGAAGTGAAGGAGCATGCCCAAGGAAGCCAACCAAACATGGACAGAGTGGGTAGCCAAGAGGACACCGGCACTCCATAGGTGGACGAAGACCTCCAACACAATATCTGTTGAGGAGGTCTTAGAACTTCTTCAATTAGAGGGCTTCCTGTCCTATGCTCCCCCTGATCTTGCCAACCACTTGGTGGACAAGGTTACTAAAACTATTGAGGAGTACTGTAGATGGGTGATGCCTATGACACCCAACATCTGCTGTAGAGTTCGTTGAAGAAGACAATTCACCCTCCTCTCCCTCTCACTCTTGCTGCCATCTCTCAGTCTATCCAGCACCCTAATAATCCTCCATGGAAACCTGTGTGTGTGTGTGGGCATTGCAATAAGCAAGGGCACGCCATGGAGTAGTGCCTCTTAAAGGTGGGCCCTCCTCAGCAAGCTGCCGCTACTCCTCAGAATGGAACTCCCCATCATCATAATAATAAGAATAACAGCTATTGGAACAAAAACATGAGGTCCAGGCCTGACTTTAGCAAGAGTTTCTGTGATTCATGCAAAGTGCATGGGTACACTGCTGCCTTGGTGGGATGCATAAAGAGAGCTCCTGTTTCTGCCATTGCTATGGTAATGACGAATCCTTCAGCTCTAGGCCTTCCTGCTCAGGGCCCCATATTTGTCGCACCCCCCAGAGGTTGCTATCCTGACCACTAGGTCCGAGCTTTCGACGACAATGGTGCACAGGTTTCCATCATTTGAGAAGAAAAAATTCCTTATGGAGCTTAGGTTGATAGGCATCAATTCATCACGATAGAGAGCCTCAACCATGTTAAGATGTTCTTGCCTGCTGTCTGGTTGAGAGTCACGCGACCTCACCGCTCTAAGATATGTACCATGGCAGTAGCAACCTATATTTCAGGGGGTTATGATGTCCTGCTAGAATAAGATTTTAAGTCTCCTCCTACCTTTGAACCATCTTAAGCACCCCACCCCCTTATATACCTCCTGACCCATTCCACGGGCCTCCAAGAACTGCACTGCCATTGCCACTTGAAGGTGCCATGCAGACCCAGGCTCCATCACTCATGGACATTGAGCAACATGCGAATCCTCTCACTAAGCCAAGAACAGCCTCAGTGCCAGTGCCAAGGCAAGACTCGAGTCTCCCTATCGAAGCTCTCTGTCCTGGTCACTTTCCCTACACTGGCTTGTGCCCACTACCCATGCCAGCAATCAAGGATGAGTTCATTCCAATAGGAATCCTCCAGGACATCCATGACCATAGCAGACACTCCACCAATGGGACGACCTCCCAAACTGCACTGGAGTCGGTCATCCCAACTTCAAAGCCCATCCTGAATACCGTTACCTCCTCCACTCCCCCTCTATCAGCAGCTAACCGATCCCGGAGCAATGACAGCCGAATCCTATTTAGCTGAAGAACTCAGGGTACTGACCAATGCAGCATTAGGAACGGGAACGAGTGCTAGGGCCCCAGTTGTCGCAGCAGTAAGCCGATGCCCCTCCTGCATCTCCAAAGGGCTTGAGTCTTTCGAGGCCCCTCACGACATCGTCAAACTGACCTCGGAGAGATCGAAAGAAGAAAGAAAAAAGGCTTTCAGGTTTTCAGAAACATTAAGAAAGTCAATAGTCTCTCTGCAATAGTGCCTGGCACAGTGCCACCCTCTTATAAAGAATTCTGACCCTCTCCATCCAGAGGAGAGGGCCAGATTCTACTACTTTTACTTCCTTCCTATCCTTTTGTAACTTTTTGTTTCTGTACTGTCTATATCTTCTCTTCCATAGTTTCCTTTCCTCTTCGTCATCGCCTTCAGGCATGTATTTCCATTGTATGCTCCGCTTAGGCAAAGCCCCACCTGCCAGCTATTTTGGCCTTATAAATTAGGACTTTGTTAGGAACTACTCAGTATTCCATGCGACTAGGAAAAATTCTAGCCAGAAGAAATTGGTATAAATTTAGTTATATTTTCAAAGCCTAGCTCGTTTATACACTGTTTTGATTTAATTGTTGATTTAATGTTCCTTACTAGTCTATATTTTTTTTGGAATTTGCCAATGTCTCTGGGGAGACTTTCATTTTGTGTAATTTTATTTCCTCTCTATGGAGAAATACTTTATTACTTCTATCCATGTTGATTTATACTAATGTTCCCAATGATGAAATTAATACTGATAGTTGTTGTCTTCATGGCATGAGACAAGTCACTTAAAGAATTTGTAGGGCTATTAACTCCCCTATCATTGTTTGGTGTTCATTTCAACAGTCATTCCCAGTGTGATGTTATATTTTAAAGAAATAAAATTGGACTTTTTTTCTCTTTGTTGTGCTATAGCAAATTGTTAGTTATTAATCTCTTTAGCCACGTCACACTTTATTCATTACTTTTGAAGAATTAGATTATTTCAAAATCTCTGCTTGTCAAGTAAATATTCAATTATATCTGCAGAGTTTTAATTTATTTACATATGTTCACTCAATGGAGTGATTTATATTAGTTATTTGTTCTTGTTTCTGGCTTGTCTTGACCAT
>NC_061107.1:117645446-117655446 GCF_015104395.2 Macrobrachium nipponense
CTGTTTCAAAGACACGAGAAACACACTCATTGGCACACATAAGTTTAAAGACAAAGTTAAAGATTAAATATTCTTATACTATGTAACAAGCCATTCTTTTTGGCTAAAGTAACTCAAGACTCACCCATTGCAGCCTGGAATACCATGTACTCAATATAAATAAACTTTCGCAGAGCTCCCCCGGCATCTTGCCTTTCTCCCACAGACGTCTCTATGCAAGTCTCCCATAGACTTGGCTAAAGATACATTATGAATAGAAGAGGCGCACACGCACATACGAATGAACACTTCGTTAACGCCCCATATTGCTGGGTACAACCAGTTTCCCAAAGGAACTTTGAACAAAGACCCATGAACTGACGAACATTGACTCGCCTAACTATGGAATTTCGAATCATGCCATCACAGAAATCATTTATCAGCTTTTCTCGGGTCGTTGTTTCGGCTCTGTTCTCCGCATTCCAAAAAGGTCACAGGGCATCACATTATGCTATTTAAATATATCATTAATTAAAACCCCTAGGCCTCACATAGCTCGGCCTCGCACAATTGCTAGCTCCTGCCTAGCAAATGGTCGAACGAAACAGCTTATATAATACAAAACATTGGTCGGCTTAAAATGAAATATAAGTAATAACTGCACATCTCTGGCATTATAAAGTAAAGTCTGTCACGCCTAATCTCAAATAACACTAGAATTTTCTCTCATTTTGGATTCTTGAATATCCCTCTTTGCTTGTCTGCAACTTCCAGAACAGACTGAAGCATGCTGCAGGAAGACGGAATGCCTCCCTAACTGTAGAAGGCTTCTAACGGCTTCTGCAGATTCCCAAAAGCGCTGTAGAACTCTGTAGAACTCTCGTAATCACCATGGACAAACGACAGCAACCTCTCTGCACGGCTGGTGGACGTCTTGCTAGCGTCGGGGAACGACTTTTTTGGTGCGTTAGTATGTCAGTCAAGTCATCGGTCAATCAAAGAAAATTAATCCCAGACATACTACTTCTATCAAACAATGATCTCAAAAAGTCAGAAATACTAACTGAACGTCTCCCAATTAACTCCATTTAATATGACCACTAAATCATAAGTCATTATCATAACTCGCAAAGGAAAAAAAATATCAAGTTCTCTAACTAAATTCTCCAAACTCACACATCAGCACACACAATCCAAAACTCACAGCAACTCCACGGACTTCTGCACTCACATTTCAAATTCGAATGTTCTCATAAGTAAAAAAAAAAGAAAAAAAAGGCAATGAGCCCAAAAGAAAAATAATCACGTAACAAGCCCAGACCCAAAAATGTTCTCTCAAGCTCTGATATTACAGCAACTCACAAAACCAGTAAAAATCTCCAACTTTTAATAGCAAAAACCCCTTTACTGCTCATATAATTAATTACAATGAGACTTAATGTCAAACTCCCATTTATATAAATCTCAACCCGGATAAATTACATCTCCCGACAAATTACATCTCTCATAGGAAAATGAAGAAAAATAAAATAAAACGATAATCACTAGTAAACTTCCAACATCACGAAACTCATAATATATGCATAATATGCAAAATCCCCGCATTTTTCCCCAAGAAATGCCCCATGTATAGTTGCGGAATTTGCCATCGCAACTTTCATTGACCGACACGGCCAAAAAGCAAACTCTTACCCATACGCTTTTGTGAAATGCTATTGTCAACATTTCCAGATATTGCAAAAACTTTGAGCAATCACCGCTAGAGGAAAAGAGTCAGCACACAGCGGACTCATCGCAGCGGTTGTCAGCAGAAAATCCGCCTGTGGACGTGTGCTCTAACTGCAGCATAAAAAATGTCTAGTCAGACACACAAGTACGGAAACTCAAGATTCTCAAAAAAAGGTCTAACTGAAATCACTTAAGCACATTCCACAAAATTAACTCCAGGATATGACTAATGTGTTCAAAAAATTTGTCTTGAAGACTTAACTCTCAACATGACACTGCCCAATTATGCAAAAAATATAACCTATCCGGTATAAAAAAGGTTACGATAAACTCGTAATTCGTTAATTATATGCCTCCAAAAATAATATTTCCATAGGACTACAATGCAGTAATGCCACTCGCCTCCAAATAATCACGAAACCAAAAAGAAAGAACCTCAGAAATCTTCTCTTGGCTCGAAAAAAAAACTCCATAACCACAAAAAAGGTCACCTGCCAAAGTTCAATTTCACCTCCATTTATTTCACCATATTAATAATAACACCACTCCGGTTATAAAAATATTTCCTCCATTTGGTTAATAACCACCCCCACACCATAATCACTCTTATTTCTCCGATAGCCACATGTTAATAAAAAAACCACCACTCCAGGAATAAAAAATATACACCTCTATTTCGGCAAATAAAAAATATTTACCTCTATTTCACCAATAACTCCATGTGGAATAAAACAAGGCTCCAAAAAATATATCTCCAAGCGGGAATATAAAAAAATGAAATCTCATCTCCAAAAAAATGTGCACTCAAAGCATCCAGCTGACCCACTCACAAATATTGCTCCATATATCTCCTCAAAAATGTGTCTCCATTTGCAACAAAGATGGCTGCAAAATAATTGAACTAAACATAGCTCTCACCACCATAGGCAAATATCAAATAGCCAAAATATATCTCCAATATATTGTATCTCAAATTAAAACTCCAAGATAATATTCCCCAATTCTCCAGGGAATAACTCAATGTTATAGTAAAAAACTATAGACCCTCTCCTTAGCATAATTGCTGAAAAAGGGCAAAAACTCGGCAAATAAAAACTGTCTAGGAAATTCTAGAAAAAATCACCAATGTGCCACCACTCATTATAACAAAACTCCAAGTTCAAAGTGTCTAAGCAAAGACTTCTCCATATGCACTACGACATAAGCCATTAGAAAACTTAACCAAGTTTCCTATCTCTGGCAAAGTTGTCACAAATACAACAAAGGTATTGTGCAAGAAAACTCACAATTTCTGGAACACAAATATCCAGAAAAAAAAATGTAGTGCCACTACGTATGCATTAAAAAAAGTGCAAGAATTCTCCCACAAATCTCACAGCAGCATCAAATAGCCGAAAACACAAACACGTTCACGAATAACGACTCTAAGTCACGAACTGAGACATTAAAAAAAAAATATTCACACAAATTGGAGAGAAAAAATAAATTCAAATTCACCCATGATAAAAAAAAACTTTTGTCAGCGATGGTTAACTTCCAAAAAAGGAGAAAAGAAAAATCAATGGCATTGTGAATTATCTCCCGTAACTCACGCATGTCAAGCAATTATCTGCTGAACTCATAAAAAAAGAAAAACAAAAATAATGTGTTGTTAGTTCCTCCCAAATTCAAATAAAAAAAAAAAAAAAAAACAACAACACCACCCTTGATAGCATTACTGCACCCACGTATTAGTATTAAAAAAAATCAGTATCAGAAGTATCATTATCAGCAAAATCACCAAAATTGCTATCATCAAAATCACTAGTATCAGTACAAAAAACATTACCAATGTTAATGCTTGTCCATTCTCCAAAAGTTCAGCACAAAATTCAACAAAATTCAGCCAGATTCATCAAGATTCAGCAAAACACATCACTCATGAATTACTGGAATATTCTCTAAAGTCATAAAAATTCAACAAATAATTAACTATAAAACCCTCCCATAACTCATTGTAATAATTCTCCATGAATAATTATCTGTAATAATTATAAAATAATCTCCCATGAAATATCTCATATCTCTGGTAAAACAAGTCTCCCGTAATGATAATTATACTTAAGCAACCCTCCCATGACATATCCCATACAATGATACTAATTAATAATAATAATAATAATAATAATAATTCTCCACAGTATACACCACCAATGCCACACCCAAAATCAACACCAGATGCAACACCAACCACTCAGCACCCTTTTAAAGTAATCCCTCCAACACAATAAAAAGAAAAATAATAATTTCTGTGTCCCCATTAAATTTGTATCTTCCAAAGCATAAGGAAAACATACACCATATCCCATGTATTTCAATTCTCTTTTCTCTTCCTTCAAGAGAAAGAAAATCTCTTTTCATTACCTTTTCTCTTCATCCAAGAGAAAGAGAATCTCTTTTCTAAAAAAAAACCCTACTGGCATTTCACGTCATCAACTAATCGATCAGCTGATGTCTTGGCATTGAAAAATCATTTTCAAGGGCAAATTCGTCTCTCAACACCCCGACAAAGAAAAAAAAGGAAGGAGTTCACCCCCACTGAAAAAAAAAAAAAAAAAAAAAAAAAAAGTTTCACCCTCCACCGAGCATTGACACTTCCCCCTGACTCAAGCGATAGAACACCCCCCTTGAACAGTGTCTGAGTATCCCCTGAGGTATATACCAGTAGTAGTAGAAGTACCCTCCCATTCAATATCCCCCGAGGCAGGCAAGTAGTACCCTCCCGGTAAGCAATGCCCTTTTGCATTCGTTAGCAGAAACTTTCTGAGCCCGCAAGAATGGGTGGGCGCTTTGTCTCCAAGCCAAATATGCAATCCAAGCACAGTTCGCATGCATGAAAAACATTTTATACACACATGTATGTTAAACAAAGACGAATGCGTCTATTCTAAACACACGCCAATAATGAAAAAAACGTCACTTTCTGCTGCTATGGGGAAAAAAAAAATTGACACCTTAAACTAGTCCCATTACTGAATGATTTAAAAAAAAAACCCAGGATTAAAAAAAAAACACACACCATAACACTTACATCTTCAAAATAAGAGAAAACCACCCAGGAATCTGTGTAATTGCCAACACGCAAATCTCATCGGCACGACGCACTCTGCAAACCGCGCAGCGAGAAAGCACTTGACGATCTTTCACTCACAAGCCAGACTGAGTCACTTACGCCTTGGAGGGTCTCGGTACGGGCAAATTGGATGACTAATACAATTTCCTTCCCTCAGCACTACGTTCTCACTGACGGACATTTTTCTACCCCTTTCACTTAGCAACTAAAATCTTAACAATTTAACAATTTTCCACAATCCCACAAAAGGCTTTGTCGTTCGAAAACTATCGCTAAGCCATAACCCCTCTGTGTTTAACTGGTCACCTGTCTCTTCATTAGTGTACCCAGGCATAAAAAAAAAAACTCTTATACCGCTTGCCACCACCTGTTAACGGGATATTCATCTCGTTTTATTTGGTAAACGTGGAACTCCGAGCGTCATGCATACCGACACACAATCTCTCTCTCTCTCTCTCTCTCTCTCTCTCTCTCTCTCTCTCCAAGTGATCCCTCTCTCTCTCTCTCTAAGCAATCCCTCTGTCTCTCTCTCCAAACGATCCCCCTCTCTCTCTCTCTCTCTCTCCACCTCTTTCTCTCCATTCTGTCAGGTAACCAAAATGAGAGACAAAGTTATATAAAAAATAACTATTTATTTAACAATGGAAAGTTAATCAATCAAGTCTCACAGACTAACTTAACTCAGTTACCACACCCCCCCCCCCGCCACATTAAAATGTCTAAAACAGTAATTTTTCGCACCAATTGTCTATTCTCCCATCGGGAACCTCTGTCCCCCTAGGACTCTTGGTCCCCGTTTGCCAGAATCGCTGTTTCAAAGACACGAGAAACACACTCGTTAGCACACATAAGTTTAAAGACAAAGTTAAAGATTAAACATTCTTACACTATGTAACAAGCCATTCTTTTTGGCTAAAGTAACTCAAGACTCACCCATTGCAGCCTGGAATACCATGCACTCAATATAAATAAACTTTCGCAGAGCTACCCCAGCATCTTGCCTTTCTCCCACAGACATCTCTATGCAAGTCTCCCATAGACTTGGCTAAAGATACATTATGAATAGAAGAGGTGCACACGCACATACGAATGCACACTTCGTTAACGCCCCATATTACTGGGTACAACCAGTTTCCCAAATGCACTTTGAACAAAGACCCATGAACTGACAAACATTGACTCGCCTAACTATGCAGTTTCGAATAATGCCATCACAGAAATAATTTATCAGCTTTCCTCGGATCGTTGCTTTGGCTCTGTTCTCCGCATTCCAAAAAGGTCACAGGGCATCACATTATGCTATTTAAATATATCATTAATTATAACCCCTAGGACTCATATATATAATATAATATATAATAATATATATAAATATTATATATATAATAAATAACAAATATATATTTATAATAATATATAATATATATATATATAATATATATATATTATATATAATATAATATATATATATATTATATATATATATATATATATATATATATGTGTGTGTGTGTGTGTGTGTGTGTGTGTGTGTGTGTGTGGTGAGAGACAGACAGACAGACAGACAGACAGAAAGACAGAGATTTTTGTGTTCTCTCAGAAGGTCAAATTTTATGTGTGAATTCTCTATGTAAGTTTATCTAATATGGAAATAAGAATAATTCCTCTCTTTTTAGATCCATTCCATCGCTGCATTAGCGGGTTTTAATTTATGTGCAATCTGGCTTAGTCTTCGAGAAGATTATCCCTGGCAGTTTCACATTAAGAATAATCCTTTAGTTCAGTAAGAGGAGAACTTCATAGGCTCGCGAGTGCAAACTATTTTCAAGGCAAAGGTTAATATATTCGAAATCTTTAATGCAATTTACGTAATTCGGATAAATGACTAAAAAATAAATCATGTTCGTGGTATTAAATGACAATGATTTAATATTTACGGAATTATTACTTGTTTTGCCGAGGAAGTATTAAATCCACTTATGCAATAATATGGTTACTTGATGCATTTGAGAAACACGTTTATTAATTTCTTACCAAATAAATAATGTTTGCATTCCAATAAGGAAAATAGGCACAAAATCTAACATTGTTTGCTTATGTTTAAATTTCATAGCTACCAAATTCTCAAAAAAAAAAAAAAAAAAAAAAAAAGACTGAGATAATATATTTCATATGGAGTCATTATCAATCATATGCAATTTGAAATAAAAACATTGCAGATATGCCCTGGAATACGAAGAATATATATTGTAAATGAAAAGTCAGGTATTTATCGCTCGTCGAAACTCAGGCCATAAACCTCTTGCGATTTGAAACGTAAGCGAGGATTATAAGATTTTCAGGAGGATAAACTCGTCCATGTATCTCCACGTATGGATTTTCTGAAGGTTATAGGGCATTTGAGTATGTGCAATGGACCGAGTTGGCTTTATTATTTATGTCTGCTAATGAGTTACCTTATATATATATATATATATATATATATATATATATATATATATATATATATATATATATATATATATATATATATATATATACATATATATATATATATATATATATATATATATATATATATTATATATATATATATATATATATATATATATATATATATATGTGTGTGTGTGTGTGTGTGTGTGTGTGTCTGTGTATAACTGAATCACGAAAGTTTGGAACGTGATAAATCCATAAATAAAGGTATAAGCCACGAAGAAAAAATAAACAACGGAGTTTCTGTAAGATCTTTCGACTCAACGTCCTTTACTCAGCAGACAAACTGACTAACATGAGAAATTGAGGGTACAGGAAAGGTCGTATAACTGACAGATAGGGATTATAAGGAGATGAGTACCTAGAATCCAACACACCTGGAGAATGAGTAACCTGGTTGTGCTTGTTTGGAAAGGTTGCTCATTCTCCAGGTGAGGATTCTATGTACTAAACTTCTTATAATCCCTATCTGTCAGTTATACGACCTTTCCTGTACCCTCACTTTCTCATGTAAGTCAGTTTGTCTGCTGAGTAAAGGACATTGAGTCGAAAGATCTTGTAGAAACTCCTTTGTTTATTTTTCCTTCGTGGCTTATACCTTAATATATATATATATATATGTGATTGTGTGTGTGTGTGTGTGTACGTGTGTGTGCGTGTACGTGTGTGTGTGTGTGTGTGTGTGCGCGCGCTCGCTTCTCAAGGACTAAACACGGTGAAACAGTGATTCATATACGCTGTTTCGCCATGTTTAATTTTAGCCCTCGGGAATCAAATGTTCCTAAGCGAATTGGTCATTCACAAGTTCACAAGGGATTTCGTGAAATCTTTAATTTCAGGCATTTACCGTAACACACAAACACACACATATAAATGCTAAGACATCGGGTTCTGGAGATTGTATAGTAAATATGTGAAAGTATTTATTTCAGTACAAAACCATTCTAAACACAATGGAATATTCATGCCATCCTGAAAAAGAAAATTATAGTTGAGAAAACTGAGATCTCTTCTTCCAAAAACATTTCGAAATCCAAATACCTTCTGTGGAAGGTATTTGGCTTTCGAAATGAGCGTTTATCTTTAAGTTTATATTTATTCTTTCATATCGCAAACTTTCAGGAAAAGAAATATTTCGCCTTACGATAAAAGTGATTTCGAACTACTTTTCACAATGAAATCTAGAAATTTACGAAGAAACTAAATAACCGGCCAATATGGATCATTAACAAGCCAATATTTAGAAATCCTGTGTATTAAGAACCCTCTGCCAAAATATGGTTCACCTGCCCAATCAACTATCATTTATTTACTTTTGTCTTAGATATCTATCCACTGATCTTTTCTTCTTTTTATATTATTTTGTTCGCAAATTCTTACAAAAATACAGCTGACTGTTTATCAACGACAAGCAGAATTTCTCAGTGTTGTATTCTCGCCATCAGCTGTCCCTCCTCTTAATGACGATCTCTAAATATCTTCTTCCTCTTACAAACATAAGGAACATCCTCCGCCACACAAATTCAATCGCGATCTGCTGTTTTTTCGTCCGTAAACTTTAATGCAGTCAAGTTCAACTAGTTCAAGGAATGTTGCATAGTTTCTTATAAATTATTTTCGTACAACAATAAAATCTCGTTCATACTCTTTTTCAAATGGACGTTGAATTAGAAGTCTGGTATGCAGGTTTCCTCCAAAACATCTTTAAAAGGACACATACTCCAAATTCGTTTTATTTTTCAGATTAGTTACATTACCTCCGTGTCTTGACATATCTTGTTAAATATATATAAAAGAGAACAGTCGTATTTCCTTTATGCGCCTTTATCTGAGCATCTTTTTCATATTTTGAGTTCTCCCTTATCTCACACTAATGGACAAAAATTTAAGGAAACTGGCGTATATCTGTATTGCTAAAATCAATGAATCCCTTAAGAGAATGCAGTGGTAACTGAAATACCAGAACGCCCAAATCGATAAGGTTTCTTTTTTCATCACCGGAGTAGAATGTCATTTCATTCGCTACTCGAACACACTCCTCCCACTGTCCGACCAATCAAATAACGTTTACATCACACGGCGGAGAGAGAAATGCGAGAATTATGACCTCAGGTAACCAATTTGTGTCATGCATCACTCAACTGGGATCGTTTCCATATTCCGGCAGCCTCTCGTCAGGCTTATAGGATACTTCTTTTCCTCAAGGGAAATGGTATTGGGATATGAAATTGATCTTTGGGACCGTTTATTCATTTCCCATATCTAAACTTGGTAATGTTGTTGTGGATATTTTATACTTACGTCGCTTCGAAACGGAAATTTAATTTAGAAGGTGCATTTTCTGTCCGCCTCTGAAATATGATCGTAGAATCATATTTGCATTTAAAGAATTTTATTCCTCTGCGGCTTTGAATCAGTTTATTCTTTTTTTCTTTTTATTTAGAAGGAAATCAGCAACAGCCTTACTATCTTTTTAACTTCAACAAAATGTATTTATTTGTCGCATTTAAATAAATTGACTAGTTTTTCAAAGTTTGTCTCTACATAGTTTATAAATTACTTCCGAGATGTAAGATATCTAATATCTATGAATGTCAAATAAATTTTGAACGAATTTTTCTGTAAAGTTTTCAACGCGAACTCAAATGTGATCGGTAGCCATTCAATGGAAATATCTGATCAAAT
>NC_061107.1:117665446-117690446 GCF_015104395.2 Macrobrachium nipponense
ATTGCAGAAAATATGTTTATGCTTGCAATTACACGAAGTAATTACTCTGTTGTTTATAACGCATAAGCAACTAATTTTCTCTATTACCAAAAAAATATGTCAAAATTCAATGTTGACCGGAATCTTAACTTTCGAAGCTATACAGGGAGAATATTGCAGATCTGGCGATGAGGAGAGTTGACTTTCAAGATGAGGGTTTGTGACTTTAGCTGGTAGCCTGCTGATAAGCGGACTTTTTTTTCCATACTAATAAAACAATGACCGAAATAGGCATAACGACAAGTAAGAACTAGGCCAATGTGGGTGTCCGAAATAAAGAATTCTACATAAAGAGAAATATTCCTTTTTACAACCAATTGGAACAAACGGATTAAGAGGATCACTCATTTCTCGTGAATTTTACCAACGAATAAAGGTTACCTTTATGCCTGTGAGGTTAACCTCAGTTTCTATTCATGTCGAAAACCTTCTCTTCTAAAAGTTTTATGATTTCATGGGGAACATCGTTGTAGGTTTGTTTGGGGGTTGAGGCTGAATTTAGTAGGGTATATTTTGATTGACCTGGTAAATATAAATAATTAACGATAACAACAAGTACTTTACTGAATATATATACATACAAACTATATATATATATATATATATATATATATATATATATATGACTGGTAAAAATGTTCTGTAACAACAGAATTCCATCTAATAAAAGGAGCCCATAAAAACACCAAATATAGAGAAAAAGTACTATATTTCAGAGACTCTGAAATATAGTACTTTTTCTCCTCTATTTTATTTTTGGTGTTTTTTATGGGCTCCTTTTATTAGATGTATAGATATTATAATAATAATAATTATATATAATCACATATATTACATATTATATATATATATATAGAATAATTTATATATCTATATATATATACATATATAATATATACATATTATATATATATATTATATATAGATATAATATATATAATATATAATATATTATATATATATATATTATATATAATTATATGTAGTATGTATGTAAATAAAAATTTTTTGTTAAAGGTTGGTAGTTAGTTCACCGAAATATAGTCATTAGCTTAAAACCAGAGTGTTTTAATAAGTCTACTTTAATATATATATATACTATATATATATATATATATATATATATATACTATAATATATATAATACATATATATATATATATATATATATATATATATATATATATATATATGTATATATATATATATATTATATATATATATTATATATATATATATATATGCATGTATGTGTGTATGTGTGAAAAAAAAATTCTCTGTGATTCAGACACGCTGATTCTAGTTTCTAGTTATTTTGTCTTCATTTTGTGCTAAGGACATCAGGTTTCTCTTCTTTATCAAAATAAATATCATATAAATTATATAGAACCAAATTATATGCTTCATCATAAAACCAATTCCCAATTAAAAATACAACTGGGCATGAGAATTTGAGCCAGGAAAAATGCAGATTGTAATTTTTTATTTTTAGTACATACGACTGTTCAGTATTAGAAAACATAAACACTAAAGCTGAAGAGTATACTCCAGAGCTATCTAAAGATTTTGATTATTGTGGAACAAGGAGAGTTATATATCTTTGATAAAACCAATAGGTTTCAAACGACATATGACGCTCCAACGATGATGAAATACAAAATGGTAGAAAATACCTGGAGGGACAAGAATTAGACCATTTTCAACAGTAAAATCCTAATCCCGTGGCACTGCAAACCAGCAACTGGAAAGAATACATCGAAAGAGGGAATACAACCTTGGGCATTTCGCCTTACCGGATTTATCCCATTAAGGACGAAATGACCTTTGTGCCTTGGAGCAAATCTGGTTCTTTGAAGATGTAATTGGCCTGAAGACTGTGGGCAGGAATTGCAGGAAAAAATTAAAAACATTTCGAGTTCAAAAGTTCAGTCTTGATAACTGGAAGAGGCGATATACATGAATCAGAACGTTGATATTTTTTCATTTAATATCCTCGAGAAAGGTCACAAGCAGGAGAATACAGGAAATGAGAGTAAATGGTTCATAATTATGTATATTCTATTTTCAGTATATCAAAAGAATAGAATACTTCAAAAGAACATCAAAAGTAAAATTTTCACTAAGTGCTGAACCGTTCTTTGTCCTCCGCGATTCAAACCTTTGGTGCCAATGTTGAGGAAAAGGATACCAATATTTCAAACATTGTCGACTTAGATTTTCCATCCCATTACAAATGTAGGATCTTTTTTTTAAACATACAATTCAATACTATTCAATAAAATAATAATCTTTTATACCTACTTAAATTTAGTTCCTAGACAAAAAATCAAGTAATGATGCAAGAGAACTAAAAATTTTGTAGTTATCTTGCATCATAACTTTTTTTTTTTGCTTTTGCCCGAGGAAATGTAAGTAGGAAGCACAGGTAATTCTTTTATTTAATAGTATTGCATTGCATATTTCAAAACAAAGATCTTATGCTTGTAAAGGGATAAAAAATCAAGTTTAAGTTAAAACTGCGATGTACCATCTTTAATCTCATTAATACTCAGCCATCACGAGGCAGTCGGAGTGACGGCAGCTATAAATCCTTTGATAATCATTCCCTTATATTAAGAGTTTCTCTTTAAACATCAACTTCCCAGGATACCGGGTAGATCAAAGAGGCTGCGATCCGTTCAGTCATCCATCCCAAGATACCGGGATTGGAAGAACCGGCGTTGAAGATAAAACTTCGCCTGTGTGAAAATGAAGTGTGATATGAGAGCTGATGGTGAGATTTGGCCGTTCCTTAAGGAATTTCTTTTTAGTATTCATGATACTATACATTTAATGCTTTGATATTTAGGCAATGATATTGCGCCACTGATATTCATCGGGTTTTTATTTTTATGATTTACTAAACAAACCGCGCAACCTCAATAACAACTTCACCAAAGGGGCATTGTAATGCTTTTACTGCTGCTATTACGAAAACAATACACATAACTAATAAACGAAGATATGCATTCATTAACAAACAGGAGAAAGAAAGAACTTATTCAAGCATTTCAATCATGCCGGAATCGGAATGCCACAATAGAGACACACCGAGTGGGAAGGCTTTACTGGTGTATTCAGAACTTTGCCAATATCCGTCTTCCCTCCTCGACCATTCATGGGAATACTGCCGGGTGGCCATCTTTACACTAAAGCGAATTTTCTACCTTTTGCTTATTTTCTTGCCGTAGTATTTCCCCTATGTTCGTTCAAAAGTGAACCCTTCTACGTATTTAGTGATTTTGCATAATAAATATAAGGGGCTACATATATTTTATATATAACTGCCCATTTTCACTCCATATTACTTTGTGGAATGCATTCACACACACATATTATATATATATATATATATATATATATATATTATATAATATATATATATATATATATATATATATATACTCGTCTAATTGTGTCTGCGTTGTGATGGCTGGTTAAAAATGCAAAAGTTTAAGACTGAAATATCAATTGAATTTAGAGACGTCAGTGAGCGGCCATCGAGACATCTTGATGAATGATGTGATATACAACGCTGAATTGTTTTTTGGGCGTCACAAGCCATCACAGGAAAAGCCTCCTTTTATTAAGCATGGACTTTGCAAATGTGGGCATATCTTATCAACAGAATATTTTTCTTTCATAACTTTTATACGATTATAACGACATAGATTACCCTGTGTTAATCTATAATTAACTACTTTATTTATGTCATATGGAGCAAATCCATTCAGACTCTGCCCTCTTAGGACGAATAGAAAGAAAGAAAGAAAAAAGCAGTAACGTTGGAATTTTGCACTTTAGTCCCCTGTTATAACGAATAATGTAACTGTTCAGATGATATTGCTTCAAGGGTATCATGAAATTATGCCACATTTTATTATTAATTTTTTTTTAGAATAACAATTGAAAAGCCTCGGTTTACCACGAACTCCAATGTCAGACCTAGATCCGGTGCAATGGGACTCGATATGAAAACAGCTATAGTGGAGAGGAAACACAAAACCATGAACCGTTTTTCCTTTCAAGGCTTCCAGATTGAAGCACTGAAGTGTCAAATAATGCATTTGTGCAAAACATTGAAGAAATGAGAACTGTTTGACATGGGGATCCGATCCGAATCATTCGTCATGTCCAAACAATATTGATCATAAAGAAATTTTCGTAAATAAGGTGCCACCAGTGAGATAAAGGGTTTAATAGCGAAACGTGAATCATTGCTTGCTAATGAATAGTGAGCCAGTTTATGGTAGTTTAAGTCTCTGTCAGTCTAGCTTTATTCACAGCTATCACCTACAAAGAGACAATTTTCTAGTGCAATAGCATTTGCTATTTTTTAATATACCTTATCACCCCCGAAAAAACTAAAATAAACTAAACTGGGCGTTTGAACTGTGAGAGAGAGAGAGAGAGAGAGAGAGAGAGAGAGAGAGAGAGAGAGAGAGAGTACCAACCAGGACATGAAGCTGGAAATTAACCCTGGAATCTGGTTAATGGTCTCGACTTCATTTCCATTTTCCATTACTGTTGTCAAACTTCGCGGCCCCTTTGATATCCGGGCCATGAGGAGTTTGGAGGGTCAGGCTGTTTACGACAGTGAAATGGATGTTTCCTTCATCCTTCATATCCGGTTACTTTCTGTATGCCTTCCAACGCTCGTCCTAATATCTTTTTCAATACTTTTTTTTCTGCTCACATTTTTTCTCGTACATTTATACTATAAACTTCCTTCTGTTCGTATTTATTCGTTATTATCTCTCTCCTCATCACCATCTTCACTTCATTGCTTTAGCTTTAATTACCTTCTCATGCCACCACATACCCAAATCTTCTTCATTAGTTTTTTTTTTCCTATAGTAACTATTGTCTTCTAAGATAAATGAAGAATATCACTTGGTTTATAATTGCAGTTATTTGCCATACGCACATACATGAACACGCACACACACATATATTTATATTGTCAAAGCCACTGTCTATTGCTGTTTCTAAAGCTGACCATGGTTCTAAGCCTGACCGACGTAGAAGCACATATCAGTGACTTAATGTTTGCCAAAAAAATAAGAACGTTTTTCTACACTCAACTATATGAAACTATATTCAAGTTCATCACCTACATGTGCTGTTGCAGTAATCGCCCATGCAGAATACACCCTCAATGAATAATTGTAGAGTGGTACATATGTGCCCTGTGTACCGATGAAAAAATAAAAAGAGATCGAACATTTGTAGTATCTGTAGCCAGTGACACAAGAGACAGACATATATTAAAGATTACAACTGAAAACATTCCTATCGTATAAGTTTTTAAGAAATGAGTGGACAAATTATTAAATTTATTAAGAATGCTCCATCTTTACGATTTGAGCAACTATTTACTTTTTTCATGCCGTTTTATTGTAAAAAATAAATTGTTTTCTCTTTGTTTTATATAGAAAACTTTGCATCAGTTATTCCCTTTTTTACTTCGAACTCAGAAGTTGTAAAGGGAGGCAGTTTATAGATAAGTGGATTTATAAATCCTCTTTATTGTTTAATTTCTTTGTTTCAAATTCATTTGAATATCTACTCATTGTGAAAAATAACAGCCGTGGTAATAAAAAAAAATACATAACTGCATTTCACTGAGATTCCATACTTAATCGACAGGTATACTTATGAGATAATGAATTAGATTAAACTTTAAGCATATGTATGTGACTAATGATGTTCAGAACACATGAAAGCATTAACTGTTGGTAAGAGCAATTTCTCTTATGCAACTTCTGTCTGTTTAATTAGACGAAAGTACTATCATTTCTCTCAGTATTAAATTCCTTTATGTATATTCATTTTTACTCTCTTCTGGACAATGACCTACTTTGTTTCCTTCAAAAATTTTCTTGTTTGTATTTTTCATATGACGTGAGTTTGAGGGTGGTTGCTTATTTGCCAGTTTTCTGTGATCATCATTTGTTTTCCTTGCTCTCCTCCTGACGAAATTCCTGTACCGTTTGCATATGTCTGTTATTCACTTTCGTATTTATCTACAGATATTTTTCTTTTTAAGATATGTCTGTTATTTCTATTCATCTACAAAAATTTTTCGTTTGAATATAGGTCTGCTGTTCCTTTTTTTATTTATTTACAAATATTTTTAAGGGATATCCATTGTTGTTTGTTTGTTTGTGTGGTGTTTTTACGTTGCATGGAACCAGTGGTTATTCAGCAAGGAGACCAACGGCTTTACGTGACTTCTGAACCACGTCGAGAGTGAACTTCTATCACCAGAAATACACATCTCTCACTCCTCAATGCAATGGCCGAGAATCGAGCCCGCGACCACCGAGGTGGGATGCAAACACCAAACCAACCACGCCACTGAGGCACTTGGGGCTATCCATTAACTTCTGCTTTCGTCTACTCTCATTCATATTGTCGGATAATTTCTCGTTCTGTGCTGTTTCAATTGCTCTCTGTTTATTCTCTTCGCTCCTCATCTGTGTTTCTTTGTCCATTCCTCCAACTCCACACATACTTCCCCTTTTACGGGTTCCTCCAACTCATCATTATTTTTCTGCTTATCATTCAGCTCACTTTGTCTCAGGGGGCCTTCCTGATGTAAATGATAATTCGATAAAACTAAAGACTCGTATCTACCCCTCTGCATTGTATATTGCTCCGAAAAGGCTCTTTATCTAACCCTCTCTCATTTATGATCTTTTAAACTTTTTCTGCAAGTTTGATGCGTACGGTATTCTGCTTTTTCGCCGTGCATACGCAATACACGACCCATGCTTGCTAATTGATAAAAATAAGCTCTTCGGTCAACATGCAAATTGCCGAATAGGAATTTCTTGAATGCACAATAATCTGACAGTAAACTTGTCTATTTGAAATATTCACATATGGCTAGCAGCTTCATGGTAATTCATCATAGAGACTATCTGCGCTCAGATACATATTCATATTTAATCACAGCATTCTAAAAAAAAAAAAGTCAAATCAAAATGAATAAGTAAATAAAAAAAAATTAAAAAGCTCCCTATATAAATAGCCCATACACAAGGGCCATACAAAACAGACATTCATAACGACAAACACACAGATTTACGTCGTAAAGCCTTTCGAATTCTTATACTGTATAAAAGTCTGAAATATAATAAGTGGCGTTTTTCATAAGTTAGGAGAAAATAGGCTTTACTTATAAAGTCACCATTGCCAAAAATCTCCCATATTTACAGATTCGCGTGATAGTAGTCCATGCAAGCTTCCTGTATGGTAAAATGACCTACAGTGAACTATGTACAGAGACTGCAAATCATTTATTTCCCATTTTGCACAATACATACAAAATTATGAAAAGATTGTGTGATCCAACAGTGACTGAATATGTTTATTCAGTGTGTCTTGAGTTTATTCAGCTTGCTTCTTCTTCATTTTTCTCTCTCTCTCTCTCTCTCTCTCTCTCTCTCTATAGTCCTGTAAAAAAAACATATTTTCATGTATGCAAGTATAACTTATATGTATAGATAAACATCTACATTGATACATCATCATACATACATACATATACACATCATATATATATATATATATATATATATATATATATATATATATATGTGTGTGTGTGTGTGTGTGTGTGTGTGTGTGTGTGTGTGTGGGTGTGTGTGTGCGTGTGGTTGTGTGATAAACAAACAAACAAACAAACAAACACACACACTACAAAACACACACACACACACACACACACACATATATATATAATATATATATATATAATATCTATATATAATATATATATATATATATATATATATATATATATATTGACGAACTATCGTTAAAACATGCGATATCTCATGTAGTCGTAAAGCTGGAGGAAGGAATGAAAGGAGTTGACCGAGCGCTTTCATGTATTTTTCACTTGACCCTGAAGAGGTGTGAAAAATACACGAAAGCGCTCGGTCAACTCCTTTCATTCCTTCCTCCAGCTTTACAGGATATATATATATATATATATATATATATATATATATATACTATATATATATATATATATACACACACACACACACACACACACACACACACATATATATATATATATATATATATATATATATTTATATATATATATATATATATATATATATATATATATATATATATATATATATATATATATATATATATATATTCGATGACCCTTCCACTGAGGGCGTATCTTTCTCGTTGGTGTTGAGCTATGCAACTCTCTTGTATATCATTCTCCACAATCAGAAATTTTTGGACCTTCCTCTACTATTTCTATGCTAATGCTTCCAAATATTACAAATATATTTTTCATTAAAGTTTCGTCCTACACATTGCCGATGTTATCTCAAACAGATCAAGCCAATTCTTTTACCAATGTTCACCTTTTTCCAACTATAGTATCTCTCTACTTTATTTGTCCTTTTAGTAAGCATGTCACATAAGGGTACATAACATCACTAGTTTAATCTCACTCTACAAAGATACCTAAAATAGAATAACTTGTAATTGTGTGTACATCTGTACCAAGGTCTGACAGAAACATGAATAAAAGCAACAACAAAGATCACACGCCACTAGATGAATAATGCATCAAGTTTGTAGGATACCGTGACCCGTTTTATTCTTTTCATCAGTGATCTCCTTCAAGGACACATTCGACGTCTCCTTTCATATGGAGATGTTTCCGCTATTCCCAAATCATACTATTTTCCATCTCAGCCTCCTTCTGAATCTAGTTCTCAGTGTAGCTTGGCGAGGTTACTAATGCCAATTTAGATGGTAACTCAAAATGGGGAGAAAAAATGGTATCATTTTAATGTTTCCAGCGCTTCTCTGCTCCGTTTTTCTTTCTTTCATACACATTCTGTCTTTGCATTCACATATGAGAATTTGGAAATTGGTAATAATAGACAAAATTAATAAGCGTCTTGTCAATTCTAATCAGGGTCAGGCTGGGTCTTTCGTGTATTTGCTGAATGTCTTTCTCAAAGCGACTCCTTTAAATTATGTAGGACTTACCAATTCTTGTGTGGAATTTTGTCTCATACTGCTCCTTATGAACGAGCTAAGCCAAAGTCATTTTCACTACAAGGTGAAAAACTTCTTATTTTAGACTTAGTACCTTGGGCAACTCCCCATGCTCGATGACTTAAGAGTTTTAGGCTTGACAATCCAATGAAAATCTTGAGGGTTATCCAGTCTGATAATTATTTTTGCTTATTATACCCTGAATCCTTTAATCTCGGTACTTTTTCCAGGAAGTAAACAAGCTTTCTTCAGGTGAGTTTTTCAGTCGTGGTTTTTACTAAAATGGGGAAAAAAACCTAGGTGGTGGCAATTACATTTAGGTTTCTATGTCTGTTTTAGAACTTATTGATGACCCCGATCTCTTAAAGCGTATACAGTTTCTAGAACTGAAAATCCACTTCAATAATAAATTGCATAGGTGGGTACGCATACTCACATACACATATATTATACATACATATATACGTACACACACATATACATACATATATATATATATATATATATATATATATATATATATATATATATATATATATATATATATATATACATATATATATATATATATATATATATATATATATATATATATATATATATATATATAATATATATATATATATATATATATATATATATATATATATATATATATATATATATAGAGAGAGAGAGAGAGAGAGAGAGAGAGAGAGAGAGAGAGAGAGAGAGAGAGAGAGAGAGTCTGTGGTGATCATGCACGTATTAATGAAATGCTATGTAGAGGGTTTTAAAGAAGAACGAAGTAAATGATACCTAACAAGAAATTCTAAATCAAGGAACTTGTAATAGGAAGAAAATTTTGTGATTAATTTAAATTTGTCTGATCTTTTCATTTACAGTTAAGAAATCTTAATATATAATCAAATCCCAATTCTGATCGCGGAAAATTATCAATCTCATTATGATCTCAGATGGTATTCATTATGACAGAACTTAGTGTCTTTAAACTGGCAATGTTCTTTTTTCTTATGAGTAAATTCCAGCTCATATATATTTCTACGATAAGAAAATCGGTATAATTTCTTTCCAGTTCCTCAATTAGTACCTCAAATTACTGGAATGCTAACGAATATCATATTTTTATCAACTAAATTCGAATTCATGGGGAATTTATATGAGCAAACTTTTCACTCTACAATAGAAATATCATTTATCCAATGAATAATGAGGAGTCTACTAATAAAGATATTTAGTTAGATAAAAATAAAATTAAATGATTTTCCCAGATAATCTAATTATAGTCAAATGAATAATTGACTGGAATAAGATATAGGTCACTTTTAGTTTTTAGAAAGTATAGTTTGACAATTTCTGGGCTAAATCCTGTCGTTTATTGTATGAACTGTATAATCCACTTGGTATTATTATAATCCAGATTAACCATGTACTAATCCATAACTGCCATTTTAAGTAGGGTATCGGATTAACACATTGTTAATATCATAAAAATATTATGAATATCATTAAACAGATTTTTATCCTGGGACAACCTTTATCCCTATATAGTACCTAATGCCAGGTTTATTTCCTCTTAAATTTCATTTATCTTGGAATGTTATCCAAATCTTTTCACATGCGTTCATGTAAGATGTGTATTAGGTTATGCATATTTTCTTGATCGTGACAGAGTGAGTGTAATCACAGTATAACGCAGGAGGATGTATGTTTCAGAAGAATAAAAGAACTGAAATATATCAGTTCTATTGATTTACAAAAAAAAGGAAAAAAAACTTTAACAAGTGTGGGAAGTTTCGGCTTACGTAAAAAAAAGTACCGCAATCTCCAATAAGTTGAGTCAAAATGTGAGAAAGATGCTGTAATATATACTTTTTAAACATCACAGTAAATAGCAACTTGACATATCAGATTACGAGTGAATGGAAGGTTTTCATATTTTAATTTGGTTTTCCAGTTACCAAGTTGCGAAGGATTGAAAAGTAAATTAATAAAATCATTAAAAACACACTAAGTTTCAGAGTTGAAAAAAAAAAACTCTTGATATTCAGTAACATCGAACTATTAGAGTGTTCGTAATTCTAATTTCATGCTTTCCCTAATCGATATTGAATGGTATCGTTTAGCTTCCGATGAATGATTCAATTGAATGAAGTAGCGAATGATGTGCAAATCAACCTTTATTATTTTGGCATAACATTCATGATCGTTCACATATCGAAATGTTGTGATAAGATATAAACTTAGAGCATTTGGAGCTTTACAAATGCACTTTAATGTTCTTACATTTCTTGCAACATACACATATATACTAACATAGAATGTAATTAGACCAGCGTAATATTATAATAAACATAAATAAAATTGATTTGTTCATCAGTTCATTGCTGTTTAATCAGCAATAGTAATTGGGTTTGATGTATTTATTTGCTGACGTCACTCGAAAATGTGATGTTTTTTTTATACATATACAGAAACGTTTTTCATACAATTTATCAGTAAGGTTGATACTGAATAAGTATTAATAAAATCCAGACTGGGACCAAAAAGTCTATTTTCTAGCATAAATGTACTTAGTGGTTAAGGTTCGTCAGGAATAACTGATTTGTTCACATAAGGGAAATGAATACCTAAATAGCTCTAATTTTACAATTATCAATGAAAAGCTATAATTTTCCACTACAGAAATTAAGAGTCCTTACAGCAAATAAATAGATACGTTGGCCGGAAATTAATTTATCTTCATTAGCTCTTCAAACATATGGTCCGTCATAGCCTTTTTTTCTTCTTCTTCAGTAAGGAACGGTTATACTAACAATAGATAAAAGCAGATATGACAGAGGTAATCTTCCCAGTTTATGGGATATAGTATGATGCAGCCTCAGATAACTGATGATAACGCCACTAATATGTACAGAAACTGGCAAGGAGACAATTGAAAGGTGTCTTTTGAAAACTTTTGATGGTAATGTTAAAGATCATTTAAAATCTTGGTTATAAAATTTATGTTTGCAAAATCAAATCAGCTGACCTGAAACTCTTAAAGTTTTTGCTAATGCATTCGATTATGAATATCTTTATCAACCTAATTTTCGGTTTAAATAAAGCAGCTTCTCTATTCCCTATTATGTTGTTTTATATATATAATATATATATATATATATATATAATATATATATATATATATATATATATATACATATACATATGCATAATATATATATATATATATATATATATATATATATATATATAATTATTTTTGTTCAATTTAGCCATTATCCTTTTTCCTACGATGTTACAAACTTCCGGGGCAATTTAAATGCTTCACCTACTTAAAATAAAACTAGAGTGAACCTCACATACATCAACGATTTCGCCACCGTCCATAAGCCCTGGTTAGGGGCTTAATGCCCTTTTTTCACAATAAATATTTGGTGTAGACTTTTTTAAAATTAGCTTTTTAACTATCAAACCCATATACTCCTTAGTGTACCTAATTGAATTACTTGCATGATCGATTCAAAGAGGTATTTTTGTTTAATATAAGGTTCAGTAGCTTATTTAGAAATAAGAATAACAAAGTTCAAGAAGGCGAATGAATGAACATGAGACCTAAATTGTGAGTACCTAAAAGAATTAGGCAATAAGTGTTTCACAGAACAGTCCAACAACAGACCAAGAGATGGAATAAACGGGAACGTATTAGAATGTAAATTTCATAAGCATGGGGTCACAGGGAATACTGGTTCCTTTCTAGCTGGAGACCTTTCTCTACCTCAGCAATAGTAAACAGAAGTATTTAATCCTTTTCACGAATGAAATATATATATTCACATACATACACACACACATATGTGTATATATATATATATATATATATATATATATATTATATATATATATATATATATATATATATATATATATATATATATATATATATATATACGAAACTGAGGTGAAGTCCACATTATAATCAATATTTGCCTAAAGACAAATATTGATAATTATCGTTTCCGTAGGGATTGGAACCGCAAGATCAGACCAAAACTTTATTCACTCAGTCACATAGGACTTTTAAGTGCAGATTGAACTGTAACAGGTGTCACTGTACACATAATGCTTTCAACCCTTGCCGCTTATTCATTCCGTGATCAAGCGGATAGTGTAATCGTGGTATTTTTCCAGTTGGTGGAATACCGACTGCTTATAATAGTTGCTTCTCTCACTACCACTGGAATCAAGGATTAGATGCATACGCTCACTGCTTTTGGGGCAGAGAATTTAGGTAATAAAGAATTCAGTGGTACCTACTATGATCACAATCAGATTTCAACCATTAGTAGTTGCAGAGCTGGCTCACTTCATTATATACTCAGCACTTGAGTGGATATCGTTTGGGGAAAAAAAAATGTCTGAATACTTCATGATTCGGCTTTAGGAAGAGAATGTCCAATAACAGTTGGGAGAAGAGAATGTATTTCCCAACTCTGAGGAAAAAGAAAAAAAAACATGGAACAGAGAAACTGTAAAGAGAAGCCTTGGAATAGGCGTTAACAGACAATAGCTTTTAAAATCCAGGAAGCATGGTGGCGAGCTCAGGATACAGGTAAATGGTGCAGTGGGTAAGAGTTGATGAATAGGTGATGAACCTTATGTGAATTAAATGAAATTTTCTGCAAGTTGGATTGCCTTGCCTGAAACTATTTCAAGTGAAAAGAGAGAGAGAGAGAGAGAGAGAGAGAGAGAGAGAGAGAGAGAGAGAGAGAGAGAGAGAGAGCAGTTTAATCAAAATTATAAGATCAGTTTCAGTATCTTCAGTAGTAAAATTGATTGCAACAACCGATTATAATGCTATTATTACATAATTACGTCGGCTGAAGGTTTATGCATTCACCAGTTAATTCACTGCGTACACTCTGACTAAAGTAGCAACATTACTGACGCGAAAACACAATTCATAAGTAAATTAACTTCATTCTTGTGTTCATAATGCATACACCCATACTTAATGTCAGCCAGTATGTCCATAAAATTATTAATAACTACATTACTTAGCCCAACATATTGAATATTTATGTTTATTTAGTGTAGCTATGGTTTTTCTGTGTACGAGTATATGAAAAACTATTTATATTATTTCCCTGAAATAACTATATCCTGGCTAACAAATTCAATTCTGTGTAACTCTCTTTCTCAATACTGCATTAATCTTGGTCCATGTATTATTAGGGTCACTCCAGGGCTATCAGCATTGATTCTCAAAAGAGATGTATTTCATAATGAAGTATATTGTATATTCGATAGAAATATTTAACATTGATATTAACATTGGTACTTCGATAGAATAATTCAGAAAAAATAGAAATCAAGTAAGAAAAAAATTTTCAGATAAAATATTCTTGTGAAGAGAAAAACAAACAAAAGAAAATCTCTGAGATACTGGGAATGTTTTCTAATTAACAAATAATATTATCTGTATCACAGTCCATTGTCTAATATATTACATTTACATTTATACTACGTCTCCAAATTTTCAGACAATCACTACTCTACGTAGTGTTAGACGGAGGAAAAGTTTATCTTGGCCTTGGCACAAGAAAAATTGGCCGAGAAAAAGAAAAGTAGAAGAGACTGGTTTTAATATCCGGACCCGAGCCTCGGGAAAAATTTAGGCTAATGGTCGTTGGGCAATGGCCAACTTTCTCAAGAGGTTTTCTCCTATTCAGCTACTCACTACTTTTTGAGTTATCACTCTCCTTGACAAACAAGAACACTATGTTAGGAGAAGTGATAAAAAGAGTTACTGTATCTTATTTAGAAAAATAAATAAGACATGAAATGTATTACAACCAAATTAGTAAATCTTTATCTCTGATAGAAAATTTTTTGTAACGTAAATAATGATGAATTATTAATGACTTTTACATTTATCAAATAATTCTCATCTATATCAGGGATCGTGTACTCGAAAAAAAAATCATTAATGGCTAACGTCTAATCCTTCGGTTTAGAAGTGTAGATATTTCAGTATTACACACGTTATTATCAAGGTCAATCGAAAACAATCTTCCAACTTATACTCAAGGAAATTATGAAAAGAAAAGTGAGGAGATAGTGATGGCGTTATCATGAGTACTGGAATAAATGCTATTTTTAAAGGACGGAAGATGATATAAGAGGAAGAGAAACAGAGCAGTTTGAGTATCACAAAACTTGGCAGTGGAAAGAAAGGAACCAGTCACCGAGCCGTGAATTTAAATCTGAGGATTACTGACTTACACAAGGTAAAAGTGGGAGAAGCTGGAACTTTCCAATTGAGGTTAGTGGGGCGGACAGAGGAGAGATATAAACTGGAAAGAGAGAAAGGTCCAGCCCTCCAGCATAGAAGAACATGAGGATCAAGGGAGATACGTAGAGGGGAAGTTACTGATCGAGCAAATTATATTAGATTCAAGCCTATTGAAGAGGAACACATGCATTTAAGCGCTCCAATTGTGTGGGTATTATTCTACGTAGGAAAGTGAAGGCCATGATTGGTACTGAATAATAGGATTGAAGGAAAGAATTTGTAATACCAAACAACACACTGAGATATTAATGTTAGAAATCTGAAAAATATTATCTCGTCAGCACAGTTTCATATCTCGTGAGAGTGAGATAGTCAGGAATATTTATAAAAAAAGTATTCAACAGAAAGTATGGAAGGTAGACATACAAACAGATAAAAATAACGTATTTTAGATATCGACTTTGACTGGGTTGCGAGGTAGTTATTTACATCACCTCATGAGATCGAAGTTAACTAGCACAAATGGAGCAGTTCCAAAATGAACGTCAACAATATAAGAAGAATGGGAGGGAAAATAATAGGTATGACATAAAAGACGAAGAAGGTCTTTAATGATGATGAGCAGACGAGTTGTTGGAAGAAGAAAACAATAATGAACTTCACCGTAGGTTGGAATAGATTCAGTATATTGGAGCCTGTACAACAATTAGCGAGAGAATGAGTAGAGCAAGACGACAAGTTTACGGTGGGAAACTTATAAAAGCCTGAGAGCAAAGCATATGAAAGCCTTATTTAATAGTCTAATGTATAGAAAAAGTAAGGGTATATATTTCCTTGATTCCTATTTTAGACTGGCAGGGGCAACAGGTCGTAACTGGAAGAGAAAAGCTAAAATTTCTAAGTTGGATATTAATTGAAAGATTGAACGATAACGCAAAATAAATATTTTTTTCTCTTTCCATGGTGTTTTACGTTGCATGGAACCAGTGGTTATTCAGCAACGAGACCAACGGCCTTCCGAACCACGTCGAGAGTGAACTTCTATCACCAGAAATACACATCTCTCACCCCTCAATTGGATGCCCGAGAATCGAACTCGCGGCCACCTAGGTGGCAGGCCAAGACCATACTGACCACACCACTGAGGCGCTCGCAAAATAAATAAATATATTTCAATAAGCAAAATAAATAAAAACAAGACGTAAAATGATTAGCGTCAAACAAGACTAAATTTGTTCAAGAATTGCTGGATGAAAATCATAAAATCCAATATAGACTCTGCTGGACTTCTTTACATTAAAAAATGATGAGCAGAAGAATTAAGAGCATTTGAATCCAGAAAGAACTACTAAACAGCGCATAGAGTTATTGATAGTTAGATGGTTGTGGTGCACTGCTTACAACATCTTAAACGACTGGGCTAAAATCAGACCGTAGACATCTTCTAGCAAAAACTGCAATATGGATAATTGTTATACACAAGTATACGCACACTGACACACAGACACACACACACACATATATACATACATACATATATATATATATTTATATATATATATATATATATATATATATATATATATATATATATATATATAGAGGTGAAGAAAGAGGGGGGAATGCTAATATGCTTAAAGTGTTTTAATAATAATAAAGTCACATAGCTCTGCTCGCCTAGAGACAAGGGGTGGTACACTGCAAAGTTCACAGGGGAGAGAATGGTATTTGCTGAACAAGCAACTTGTCTCAGAGGTCGTTCCCAGTTTGCGAGGCATGTGCATTCGTTTGTACGCGTATTACAGGCCTACTGGTTCATAGGGTACTTGTGGAAGACACATTCTTTGTGCAAAGGATTGAGAAACAAGCGGTTGCTCTAAGTGTCGGGAGTAAACGCCCATCGAAAAGGTAAGACACGTTCTATAAAAACTTAGAAAATCTGTCACCTTTTGGAAAAGGAAAAGAGAGAGAAGTGTGGAAATATTCTCTTTACGTAAATACTTTGAAAAGAGTGACGTGGGGTGTCTATATAACTATTATCTTTATTACAGATGGGTCCGATTCCATGGTTGATTAGGAATGGATTCCTCTAACTGACTAATACTAGACAATGTGACTTGTTTGGGGTTTGAGAGTGTAACCTTAGTCCGGAAGGTAGAATGTTATCTTATTGGTTTTCTTTATGGGCAGATTTGGGTATTTATGCCATTATGACTTGTTAATCATTTTGTTCTTTGTTATAACCAACTGCTTTGGGAAATAAATGATATTTTTATATATTTACGCAGTCTTAATAAGCCTCGTGACATCTTACAGACAGGGCACCGTTGGCAACAGGTAAGAGTTAACCCAGTTTGTTTGTAGTTTAGGGAATAAGAGGGGTGTAATAGTGGTGCCAGCGGTAAAGGCTTTTATATATTTTTCAAGCTGTAGGTACGCTCCGAAGGGACTGGTGACCAGTTAGAAATAGGGGGTTTCGGTTTTTATTTTGATAGGAGAAGGGGTATTAATCATGTCACAGGCAACTCAGGGTCACTACTGCTGATTCGACAGAAGAAGCTGTTCCTCGACAGTCTTCCTCTCCCAAGCCAAGCCAGTTGATTTCTTGAGATTACGGAATAAAGGTGTTTAAAAAGAGAGAAAAAGGGGGGAGAGAAAAGTTTGGTTTTCGACATATTAAAGTGTTTCGCAGTTCGCGCATGGTTTGCGGTGTATGTGAATTCGGTTTTACGGTTATATGAAGACGTAAGTGTATTTTCGAGTTTTTTTTTCTTTCTTATTTTTTTTCCCCTCTTTTTGTTTTGTGGATTTTCTTTAACTTTTTGTTCTTGTTCATGTTCCTTGTGTTTGTGTGTGGCGTACTTGCCTGAGTGGGATTTTTTGCGGCAAGTCGTGCCAGAGAGAGAGAGAGAGAGAGAGAGAGAGAGGCGAGTTAGCCTTGCGTTCTTTCTTTTCCTATCCCTTCCTTGGTTATTATTATTATTTTTTTATTGTCATTTTCGTGGGGTTGATTTTGTGATTGGGGACGGCGGGGTACGCTTACCTTTTGTTATCTGTTGTTGGGAAAAAAGATTTTTTTTCTTGATTGGGTGGGTTTAGTATATAAATTGAGTTTATTGAGGATCGGGGAACGCCTTGGGAAACAAGATAAAATGGCGGATGCTAACCGACGACGCTACTACATCACGTGACGAACATTTCTGTGGGGGTCAGCCCGTTCAAAGGGATCGTGGATGGCGCTTTGTCACAACTGTGAATATTTCATAGAAGGAGTTAATAACTATTAGCGGGGAAAGAATATAGTAGACGATGTAGAGGCATTCAGAGAGGCGAAAGCTTGCTAGATTTCAATAAGGAGACCTCAGTCATAGGTCAAGGAGTTTCCAATTTACAAATGTCGTACCTGGACAGACTTGCAAGCATTTTTTGAAAACAGCATATGGCTCAAAGGAACACGGAGATATGGTGAGAGACCTTTGAGGTTCGTTTTATAAACTACGGAAAAGGGCACTAATAGCCTTGTCAGAACAATAGTTCAAAGCTGTTTGACGCAGTGGCCAGATTGGGTATGGGCAAAATTGAAAACATCTAAATGGGTTACATAGGATAATCTCCCGCTTAAATAATGTTCATAGAAAACTGATCTAATTTTTCCCATGCTCTTACACGAGGTACCCCGATGCAATAGTGGATAGCTTTGATGAAAAGGTTGAGCCTACCTCAGACGAAGAATTACTTTATACCCAAATAGATAAACACAGGTCTAAAATGTCCCACCGTAGATAGCACAATTTTTTATTTTTAACGGGACAGGCCGAGGGATAGAGTACAGAGAGACAACGGAACTTTCTCCTCATCGTCTGTGTGCAAAAGTTGAGTATAACAAAGATCGATCGATCAAAGCAACAGCAGTTGCGTTGTTTCAACTGCAATAAACCAGGACATCCAAAGAAATTGCGTAGGGGTAAATATTGCGGAATGTGTAAAAGTACTGAGCATTATTGGCAGTCTTGTCCGTCTCAGATACGGAGAGATGCGAGGCTGCACCGCAAGGTTCTGGTAATTATAATGTGAGAACTTCCCAGGCGGGTCAAACCAGAGGGCAAAGGGATCGGCGAAATTTTGGAAGCCGATCAACAAAAAGGTACAGGTGATTGGTACATGCCATTGTGGTCGCGTGGGGGACGCCCCAGAGCCCAAGCCCATAGTATATGGAACAGTAGGGATGTGGATATCCCGGTTTTCTAGACACTGGGGCATCAAATAAATCTAACTGGACTATAATTTGTATCAATCCATGTCTCCAATTACCCTTTGCAGCCCTCTACGGAGACGGTGTGTGATGTGCAAGCCCATAGATTAAACACCCTGGGTTGTGTACAAATAAGGTTTGCTCTCGGTGACAGAGTGTTAACAGAACCTTTTTTGGTAATAAAATTGCCTTAGGTAATAAAATCTTGTTGGGTCATCCTGCTTGTAGAAGACACAAGATTCGATCCAGCGGGTGCTAATGGGATAACAATCGGGAAAATGAAATTACCTCATACCTTATGAGGACGTGAATAGAATGGCGGGACATGGAGGTTATTGAAGAGGAGAGGTGCTCGGTGGTATTAATTGCGGTGATACGAGGTGTTATGGGAAAGGTAATGTAAACACACGTTGGTGATCTGGGAGAGGATTACGGGAGTTCTATCAGAGTTCATAGTCGGTAACAATGATACTAACAATACTGGTGATGATACTAATATGGATGTTGTTTCTGATACTAACAATGCTGGGGATAATACTGAGGGTGGTAATTTGTATGGGGCGGTGGCAAGGGGAGATACTAACACAAATATAGAGGTGTTTTATTTGAAGAAATTATGTTACTAACAGGTTCAAAGGTTATGGTAAAAGTTAAATTGAAGGAAATGAGAAAACCCACAGATGTGTGTGTTATTGAAAACAGTGAAAAGCTCAGGGGAGTTGTTAGCACGGCATCGGTGAACAGTGTATCCAAGAATGGGGTTACGTGGGTGGAGCTATTAAACTGTAATGATACAGTTAGGAGATACCAGAAAAATACATATATAGTAGACTTCCATGATTGGAACTGCGATAGTGTTCTGTGGCTATCGTAGAGGGGAAAAACCACCTGAGTTTTCGGAGGCAGAAATACAATCAAGGAAAACAAACATTTAGTGAACATTTGGCTAATGCGGATTATAGCGAACACGTTGAAGCGATAAGCGGGCTCTTGGCGGGAATTTGGGGATACGGTAGCCTTGCAAGGTGATAAACTGGGGTTGGACTAATGTCTTAGAGCATAGGTAAATTTGGAGAGCAACACAAAACCTATTATATTCCTGATATCGCATACCTTTCAAAATCAGAGAACAGGTAGAGAAAGAAGTTAATAGATGGGAAGAAGAAGGAATCATTAGACCCAGTTGTGTCTCCTTACAACTTTCCCTTGTTAGCGGTACCTAAGAAAGACGGTTCGGTCCGTGTATGCGTCGATTTTAGACGTTTAAATGAGAAAACGATCCCTGACCGCTGCCCAGTTGCGTGCATACCAGATCTTTTTGTCGAAATTGGGGGACATAATATTTATAGCTCAATTGATTTGGCGCAAGGTTTCTTACAGGTCCCTCTCAGCGAGAGTAGCAAGGAATATACCGCCTTTTCACTGCCCAGGGACACTATGAATTTACGCGAATGCCTTTCGGTTATCGGGCAGTCCGATGACTTTTACCAGGTTGGTGAAACACAGTTTGCACGGGTTATTGGGCAAATGTTTTTGTGTATATGGATGACATCCTGATCGCAACGGACACGATCGCGCAACACCTGGAAGTGCTTACAGAAGTACTTAGGTGGCTTAGATTAGCGGGGTTGAAAATCAAGCTAGCCAAGTATTCGTTCTTGAAAAAGCAGATCACATATCTAGGTCACGTCATATCTAAGGAAGGGGTTAGAGTAAATGACGATAAAGTCAAAGCAATAGCGAATTTTCGCATCCCCAGATCAAAGAAAGAGATTAAGTCATTCCTGGGTACCGCCGGTTTCTTCAGGAGGTTCGTAAAAGGGTTTTCTAACATTGATGTGTTGCAGGAAGACATTCAATTTTAATGGAAGGAATCCCAGGCGGAGAGTTTTCAAAAGCTTAAAGATGAGCTAATGAATCCCCCGGTTTTGAAGTTTCCAGATTTTAAGGAACCTTTTACATTAGTGACTGATGCAAGCCAGGAAGGCATAGGTGCATGCCTTATGCAAAAGTTTGATGGGAAATTTCATCCTATAGACTTTTTATAGCAGAAGTTCAGGACAAAGGGCAGTAACGAGAAGTCCATGCACCATAGATAAGGAAGCCTTTGCAATAGTGTCGAGCTTAGTTCATTTTAAAATGTTACTGATGGGAATAAAGTAGAAGTCCTTACAGACCACAAACCGTTACTCGATCTTTTAATAAACGATTTGTCTCCCAAAAGAGCTCGATGGTTTACTAACTATCAGAGATTTTGATGCAAAGCTCAAATATATAGAGGGCAAATTTAATGTTGTCGCGGACGCTTTGAGCAGGAGTTTTCATGACGCGGAAGGTTTCCAAGTCGCGCAGGTCACTAACGAAGCCATACAATGGGATATACCCCTCATAGAGCTAAAGCAAGATGAAGACGAGGTCTTAGCAGATGCGAAAGCATTTCTGCGAGGGGAATTAGTCAAGAAACGTTATAGCTTGCCTTTTTCGGGTTTGGAGTTAGAAGGAAATCTGTTGGTTAGGAAAATTAAATATAAGTTGAGAACCAGTGAAAGTAAAGGAGATACGACACAGATCGTAATTCCGAAAGTCCTAATTCCAGTGGTTTTAGATATATGTTCATTGCAGGTTCGGTAGTCCCTCACTGGGAATAGAAAAAACTTATGATGAGGTTCGGGCTAAATACATTTGGAAAAATATGGGTTAAAGATGTGGAAAATTTTGTAAGGAATTGTGCGGTGCAACGCATGTAAGCCTGCTAGGACAACGTCATGCAAATTAGGATCGTATCCTATACCGAGTAAACCTTTTCAGAGAATACATATGGACATCTTAGGGAATTTTTGTGAGTCTAGATTGAACAAGTACTTGCTAGTGATAATAGATGAACTTACAAGGATAGTAGAAATTTCCCACTTAAGCATAAAACGGCGAAGAAGTAGCCATAGCATTTTCAATGGTATCGTTTGCAGATACGGTTCACCCGAAGTTCTATTAACGACAAATGGAGGGAATTTGTGAACAAACCTTGGATGTTTAGCTGAATCATGGAATCAGAAAGTAACAATTATTCCATACAGACTCGAGGCTAATGGGTTTGTGCGAACGAGCGAACAGGAAAGTGCTCGAAGCGCTCAGAAAAACGGTAGGTGGTACTGATAGAAATTGGGACAGATATATTAACGTTGTTAGACATAGCATTAACACCATGGTTAGCGATTCAATTAAAATGTCCCCTTTTGAAGCTTTGTTTGGTTATCCAGCGCAAGGCACATTTGATTTGTTAACTACGCCTCACCAGGGGGAGGATACAGTTGAAGCGCTGATATCCACAGCGAGAGAGAGACACGCATGTCTTAGCCGTAATCTCGAGTCCACAACCAGAGATATGGTTCAAAGAGTATTAGTAAATCATCTGATCCAAGATCAATGTCGGTGATAAGGTATTTTTAAAAACTTAAGTCGTGAGAAATGAGGTAAATTACAAACTAGGCCCGAAGTTTGAAGGTCCTTTTAAAGTCATTGAAGAAAAATTGGAAATAGGTTTGTAGTTTTAAAGAAATTTAAAGAACGAGGTCAGTCGAAGCTAACACATACGTCGAAATTGAAAAGAATTGGTTGTGGCAATTAATATATGATAGCGCAATTGCATTCATTTTTCCTTTTTTTTTCTTGTTATCTGTTTTTGTAATTTGATGACAGAATGGCTTTGCAATTATTTTTTTCCTTCTCCTTTGTTTCCTTCGAATGTTTTTCTCTCTTATTGTATGTAAGTCTGCGGCGTTTTGGCGTAAGATTTTCGGGTTAATATTTTTCGGCAAATGTTTGCTTTAGCTGAGAAACGAGATGGTTTTTTTTTTAGCGTGGGTCAGTAATTAAATAGAGGAATTATTTATGTCACCTAGTGGTGTTATTTATTAAGATGATGGTTTTATGTATAATGAGATGGTTTGGGGGGTGTGCTTACGAAGATCAGTACTAAACATTTTTTTTTTGAGAATCATGAGTTTCTAGTGTCGCGGGTCTGATTATGCTGCAATGCTAAGCACCTGACGTGTTCATAGGTGGGTTTCTTTTTTGCTGAAGTTGCTGTAAGGAGTCCGGTTGCGAACCTTCCCTTTGGAATTGATGACTCGGGGATTTGCACGGTTTTCGGAGATGCCGATTATGACATTTCACGAGAACGTGTCATATAAGGGGATTTTTTTCTTGTCGATAGGTTGCTGCGCTAGCAGATTCTGTAACGGTACACATTCCTTTTTGGGAAAAGATGTTGAATATATATGTTTTTTTTTTTTCTTTCTTAACGTCGTCGAGATGATTAAACAACTGGTGGTTTTCTTTTTCTTTTCTCTTATGTGCGCTGTGTAATGGGGAGGGGAAAGTTCACTTACTATTGTTGTATTATCTTATTTTTTTTCTCTCTTCTTTTTCTTTTCTTACGAGAGATGTTGCAATGAGGGTTAAGCTCTAAATAGCATTTATCTATTAGATAGAAGATATAATTTGTCAGGGTATGTGGGTTGGATAGAAGGGGTGTTCGCATTATATTTTATGGAGGCTAGTTATTATAAACCATAAAGGGGTTTTTTACTGTTAGACTTTATGAGTTCGCTTTTGATAGTGTGTTTGTCAGATATGGGATTATTTGTGAGAATTCAGTAGGTAAAGATTATTTGGTTTAGCGAGGAATTTTTCTTTTTCTTTTTCTAATATTTGATTAGTAATTGAATATATTAATTAGTGACGAATTTGTGGGGTAAAAACAAGACTTTAGTTATTTTATGACCATGTAGACCTTTTAAATACGGACACACAATGACTTTGGAGAATTCCCAACTCTACGTGAGGATGCCAAGGGAGACGACTTCATTCTACAGTACCAGATTGAGTCAGTCTACACACGAAGGGCATTTTTTGTGACTGCCTTGGCAAAAGGATGAGATGTCTTCGATATTTTTTCCTTTTCTGGGATATCCATGACTACAGTCTTCGATGAGGCGGGTGCGAGTACACTTGCATAGAATAACGTGGGGGTGGTGACCACGTTTACTTCAGTAGAAAACGTCGAATCTACAGTTTAGTGACGGGAGGGTGTTGGATACATCACGAGGGTCGCAGACGCTGAATATAATGGGCGCGTGCTGAGTTGTTTCGAAGTTGGGTTTTAGTACTCGACCTGCGTCTACAACAATTCGCTCATTCTACAGGGATCCAGCTGTTTGACAGTTCCTGCAGGATTCTTACAGACTTCTTCATGGTACTTAGTCGGCGTGTCTACAACTCGTCGATAAAGGTGTTTCACCGACACCTTCACGGAAGCCATAAGGCGG
>NC_061107.1:117695446-117700446 GCF_015104395.2 Macrobrachium nipponense
CGATAAAGTCAAAGCAATAGCAAATTTTTGCACCCCGAGATCAAAGAAAGGAATTAAGTCATTCCTGGGTATCGCCGGTTTCTTTAGGAGGTTTGTGAAAGGGTTTTTTAACATAGCAGCTCCTCTAACAGATATGTTGCGGGAAGATGTTCAATTCCAATGGGGGAAACCCCAGTCTGAAAATTTTCAATAGCTTCAGGACGCGTTAATGAATCGCCCGGTTCTGAAATTTCCAGATTTCAGCAAACCATTCACATTAGTGACTGATGCCAGTCAGAAGGGTATAGGTGTTTCCCTAATGCAAAAGTTTGATGGGAAATTCAATCCCATAGCTTTTTATAGCAGGAAGTTCAGGATAAAGGCAGCAATGAGAGATCAATAGCTACCATAGATAAAGAAGCCTTTGCAATAGTATCAAGTTTTGTTCATTTTAAAATCCTATGATGTGGAATAAGTAGGAATCCTACAGACACAAACCAATTTGGTCGCCTTAAAGAGCTCGATGGTTCTAATTATCAGAGATTTTGATGCAAAAGCCTCAAATATATAGAAGGCAAAATTAAATGGTAGTCAGTGGATGCCTCAGTAAGAAGTTTTTTATGACACAGAAGGATTTCAAGTTGCGTTAGTCACTGCGAGTCTATACAACAGGGACTGGGTCTCATAGTAGAAAAGGACAGGATGGAAGATGAATAAATTTTGGCGGACGCAAAAGTGTTTCTTAGAGGGGAATTAGTCAGCAAACGTTATGAAGTTAACCTTTTTCTGGGTTTATAAGTTAAAAGGCAGAATCTAATTGGTCAGGAAAATTAAATATAAATTATAAATTGAGAACTAGTGAAAGTAAAGGAGATACGACACAGATCATAATTCCAAAAGTCCTAATTCAGGTGGATTTGGATGTAGTACATTGCAGGTTCGGAATCCACACTTGGTGATAGAAAAAAACGTATAATGAGGTGCGTGCTATATACATTTGGAAAAATGTGGAGAAAGATGTGGCAAATTTAGTGAAAAACTGTACAGTATGCAATGCATGCAAACATGCAAGGATAACTTCATCCGATACCAAGTAGACCTTTTCAGAGAATACATATGGATAACCCTAGGAATTTTTTTTTGAATCTAGATATGCGAATAAGTACTTGTTAGTATAAATAGGATGAACTATATGAGGAAGTAAAAATGTTTTCCCCTTAGTCTAAAACAGCTGAAGAAGTAACTATAGCATTTGTCAATGTATCATTTGCAGATATGGCTCACCCGAGGTTTTATTGACTGTAATAGAAAATCATATTTTATAAACCTTGATGTTTAGCGAAAGTCATGGGAATACAGAAAGTAACAATTATTCCATACACACCTGAAGCTAATGGATGTGTGAATGAGCAAACAGAAAAGTGCTCGAAGCTCTCAGGAAGACTGTAGGTGGTAATGATAAAAACTGGGACAGATATATTGATGTTGTTAGACATAATTTTAACACTATGGTTAGTGATTCCATTAAAATGTCTCCATTAGAAGCTTTGTTTGGTTGCCAGCACGAGGTACATTCGAGAGAGAGACATATTAGAAAGAAGTAATAGCAAAACATCTGATCCTAAGATCAATGTTGGAGACAAATTTGGTCCGAAATTTGAGGGTCCTTTTAGAGTCATTGAGGAAAAGACTGGAAACAAATTTGTAGTCTTAGAGGAAAAAACAGGTCGGTCGAAATTAACACAAAATATCAAAACTGAGAAGAGTTGGTTGTGGTAACTAATATAATGTCGCGCAGTTGCATTTTTTAATTTTTTTGGTTTTTGCAAATTGATGGTGAAATGTGTTTAATGCTTTTTTTTCTCTTTCATTTCTTCCACTATTTTTCTAATTATGCACAAATTGCGGCGTTTTGGCGTAAGATTCAGAGGTATATATTTCATGTGGAAAATCGGGTTGAAAATATGGCAAATTTCTGTTAAGCTGAGAAATATTATGATAAGGATGTGGTGGTTCTTGTGTGTATGGGTTTAGTGGAGCTGAATTTTTTGTAGCTTTTTTGGGTGGTGGATTTTTGGGGCTGAGTTTTTTTTTTGTGGCTATAATCTTTGGCGGTGGATTTTTTTTTTTTTTTTGGGGGGGTTATATTTTTTTGACGGTGATCTGAGCTTTTATGAGGCCAGAGGGGGTTATTGGGGTTTCATGGGTTTTTGTGAAGAGGTTGTATTTTATTTCACCAGTGGTTATATTTGGCAGTATATAATGGGTGAATTGTGGTTTTCTGTGGTTTATATCCCAACAAGGTGGTTATGTGGTTTTATATACTTGTGGCAGTATCATAAATGAGTTATGTTTTCAAGGAAAATTTTTGGGTACCTTTGTGGAATGGGGTTATATAGTATCAGTATAGGATTTGTGGGCTATTTGGAGAATAACGATTTCTGAGGTTGCAAGTCTGACTAGACAAATCTATAGTGCAATTTGAGCACATGAGGTATTCACAGGTGGATTATTGCTGATAATGCTGAGATGAGTCCGGTTGCTGGTTTTTCCTTTCAGAGTTGATTACTCAGAGATTCGCACTGTTTTCAGAGATGCTGATTATGGCATTCCGTGGGGATTTATGTAAGGGGTCAATTCCGGTCGATGGGATATGTTGCGGCAGGAAATTCCATAACGATACATACTGAATTTATGTGGAAAAACGCTGGATTATATGTTTTTTTTTTTCTCCATGTTTTGTAAAGGGGAAAGTTCAAATATTATTATTATTTTTTGTCTTTTCCTATAAGGGATGTTCGTAATCAGGGTTAGGCTTTAGATACCATTTCTATTTTAGACAGGAGGTATAATTTATTGGGGTATATGTGTCAGATAGAAGGGGTATTCAGCATTATTTTTCATGGAGGTTAATTATATAAACAGTATAAGGATTTTGTTGTTAGACATTATGGTTTTTTTTGATAGTATATTTGTCAGATATAGGATTACTTGTGAGGGTTCAGTGGGTAAAGATCATATTTTGTTTAGTGAGGAATTTTTGATAATTGACCATGAGATTGGGTATATTAGTTAATGATAGATTTGTGTGGTAAAGCAAGACTTTAGTTATTTTATGATCATGTAGACTTTCCAAATACGGACACACAATGACTTTAGAGAATTCCCAACTTCATGTGATAGTGACATCGGAAACAGCTTGGTTCTGCAGTACCAAAGGTTGAATCTACACACGAGTGGCGATGCTATGGATCACCTTTGCAATGGACGAGATGTCGTCAGTGGATCATCTCAGGATATGTTCTGGGACAAATCAGGAGTCTACAATCTTCTACAAGGCGGGTGCGAGACCCACTTGCATGGAAGTCACGGGATATTTCCTTGACAACGAGGGGGTGTTAGATGCACTTACGGGGGTCGCAGACGCTGAATAATGACGCATGCTGTATTGTTTCGAGATGGTTCACGTGCTCAGCCTAGGTCTACAACTATTCGAAAAAGGTGTTTGTGAGACACTTACATGGACACACGAGGCGGTTCAAGTTCTGCCTATCTTAGAAACTGATGAATTCTTCTTCGGCGAACACTACACAATTCCAGTGATTGAGTTTATGGTATCCATAGTGATAATCGAAATATGTTATGGGGGCTATCTTTCAAACATTATGGACCATTATGTACTAGTTGCTGATGTGGTGTGTGATGGGAGTGCACAAAAGACATAGGTGGCTGAGCCATCTTAAAAAGTAGGTGTGGTGGTGAATTGTTAATCTCAGCTTTTTTCGCTTAGAGACAGGAGGGCTTAGCAACAAGCCCTTGATTCCTCGAAGAGTGCTGAAATGGAAAACAGTCAGAATTGGTGACCATGCGATATGAGGTTGATGACCTTTCAGAAATCACGTGACTGGGCGCAGCGCGCTCGGTTGCTATGCCATTCCAAAAGGTGTGTCTGTGTGTGTGTGTGTGTGTTCGTGGCGTGTGATATATGAGTCCCAACGGTACGAGGTGCCAAAGAAGAGGGCACACTCTTTGTTTTCCCGTGTCGTGGTATAGAACACATCTGGAGAGGGCTTGGGGGCTCACCCATGGCAAGGTAGAGTAACCTTAAGACTTTGGAAAAGTTACCCTTTGAAAAGAGAGCGAGAAGTGTAGTGTGTACATGTTCATTTTAATTATCTTTTACATGTTGGAGTGATATAATGAATATGTCTCTTTATTTCACATGGGTTCATGGCATCATATAAGAGAATGGGTTTTCTAAAAGACTTTAACCATTTAAATGCATAATTAATCATACTGTGAGATTTTGGGGACTGTTTACTTAATCTAGTTCAGGAGAGGAGAATAACAGTTTTAGTTTTTTTGAGGGTCAGACTTTATTCTTTTATTTACTCCATTTTATATTCATTTTGTTCCATTTAATATTTAGCTAATTTGGCAAATGAAAGTATATTTTTGTATCTATGAGGATTCATTAGACCAGCTTGCATTTTTAGCTCTTGCAGAAGGATAATCAACAATGAGAGGTAAGAGAGTTGTCTTTACGTTTAATTTGTTTAAACGAATGCCATTTAGTCATAAAAGCTCGGCAAGATTTATATATATATGATATATATATATATATATATATATATATATATATATATATATAGTATATATATATATATATATATATATATATGTATATATATATGTATCTATATATATATATATATATATAATATATATATATATATATATATATATATATATATATATATAGTATGTATATATATAGTATATATATATATATATATATATATATATATATATATATATATATATATATATATATATATATATATATATATAGATACATATACCCATTACAGACACACCTATATATTTTATATCTATACATTATTTTTATAATATTACAAAATATTTATATTATATATACTATATATATATATTTATATATATATATATATATATATATATAATAATATATTTATATACAAACGCGTGCGCACACACACACA
>NC_061107.1:117705446-117707946 GCF_015104395.2 Macrobrachium nipponense
TTTATATCTGAAAAAGGAACCGATTGTTAGCGGGTTTATTGGAATTAATTTTAGATTAATGGCACCATACTGTTTATGAATAATTTGTGCAAACTTTTTCCGAAAGGAGTCATCATGTAAAAACGGGAATTTGGCATAAAAAGCTAATTTTGGTACTGTACATGGTTTGGCGATATTAGCGAATTGTTTGTTAAGAAACAAACGGAGCTTTTTATAAAACAAAGTCTGTGGGAAGCAATTATCCCTAAAATATCCAGAAAGGAAACTGATTTCTTGGTGGAAGGATTGCCAGTTCGATGTAATAAAAAATGCCCTGTGGAGGAGAGTAAAAATAGAGTTTAGTTTAAAATCATAAAAACAAGAACTATAGTAATTGGATCCTAGACCAGTAAAAGTTTTCTTTCTAAAAACAGATGTACTAAAAGAGCCATTATCCCTAGTGACAAGAACGTCTAAGAAAGGTAATTGGTCGTTCACCTCTTTTTCGACGGTAAAATTAATGTTACTATGTTTAGTATTAACATATGCTAAAAAGGAGTCAATATCACAGTCATTTTTAAATAAGGCGAAGGTGTCATCAATATACCTACCATAAAAGAGTGGATGGAACCTGAGTGGGCAGTCATCTAACATGCGTTCTTCCACCGAGCACATGAAGATGTTGGCAAAAGAAACTATCGATATTATCTTAAACAAACTTTTTCCTGAGCCAGATTCTGTTTTTAACAATTTCAATCGTTCGTTTTTTAAAACTCTTTTAGAACTAGCAGTGCGGGACACTGCCTTTGTTTTTGACGGCAAACTTTATAAGCAAACAGACGGTGTAGCCATGGGCTCTCCCTTGGGTCCCACTTTTGCCAACATCTTCATGTGCTCGCTGGAAGAACGCGTGTTAGATGACTGCCCACTCAGGTTCCATCCACTCTTTTATGGTAGGTATATTGATGACACCTTCGCCTTATTTAAAAATGACTGTGATATTGACTCCTTTTTAGCATATGTTAATACTAAACATAGTAACATTAATTTTACCGTCGAAAAAGAGGTGAACGACCAATTACCTTTCTTAGACGTTCTTGTCACTAGGGATAATGGCTCTTTTAGTACATCTGTTTTTAGAAAGAAAACTTTTACTGGTCTAGGATCCAATTACTATAGTTCTTGTTTTTATGATTTTAAACTAAACTCTATTTTTACTCTCCTCCACAGGGCATTTTTTATTACATCGAACTGGCAATCCTTCCACCAAGAAATCAGTTTCCTTTCTGGATATTTTAGGGATAATTGCTTCCCACAGACTTTGTTTTATAAAAAGCTCCGTTTGTTTCTTAACAAACAATTCGCTAATATCGCCAAACCATGTACAGTACCAAAATTAGCTTTTTATGCCAAATTCCCGTTTTTACATGATGACTCCTTTCGGAAAAAGTTTGCACAAATTATTCATAAACAGTATGGTGCCATTAATCTAAAATTAATTCCAATAAACCCGCTAACAATCGGTTCCTTTTTCAGATATAAAGATCGATTGGACCCTCTCTTGACCTCCAACGTGGTCTATAAGTATACTTGCCCTAAGTGTAACTCTGGGACATATGTCGGATCCACGAGGAAGTTACTGCGGGTCAGAATCGACTCTCATCGGGGATTAAGTTTCCGTACTGGCTGTAGGCTCTCCAATCCCGAACACTCTAATATAAGAAACCATTCGAAAAATTGTAAAATATATATAGAAAGAAGCCATTTTCGAGTCATAGGCCAAGCGAACAATGCATATGAACTGCCTATCCTAGAGTCATTATTTATTAAACAACTGGTTCCCCAGTTAAATACCCAGACCTCCTCCACACAACTGTACCTGAGCTAACTTTTATTTGTTCTGTCATTCTGTCTCTTGCCTTCTCGGCATAAGGTTGGTTAGCGGTCTTTGGTCTTTTTATTTTTATTATTTTTCTTTTTTCTGTGTGTTTTTTTTTAATTGTGTTGTAATTTATAAATGTTGAATTTTAGAGTAATTTTTAAAGAAATTTTTAAGTAATTTTAAAGTAATTTTATTTATTGTTTAACAGATCCCTGAAGATGTAATAATGATATTACGAAACGTAGGAAATAAAGAATTGTAATGAATTGCAACGTTTCTAATAGTCCACCTTCACGCTGATATATATATATATATATATATATATATATATATATATATATATATATACATATATATATATATATATATATATATATATATATATATATATATATATATATATATATATATATATATATATATATATATATGTGTGTGTGTGTGTGTGTGTGTGTGTGCGTGTGTGTGTGTAAGTGTAACAAACACTCATATAAAATATTGAGAGTATTAGGAAATTTTATGAAGTAAACGAGAGGTATATTACGTCTAGAAAAGTGAGTGTTATTCAACTAAAATAATTCATTGTCCTACTGAATGATTCCTGTGAGAAGTCAAGTATTAGATATTAGCGCTGTGACT
>NC_061107.1:117712946-117717946 GCF_015104395.2 Macrobrachium nipponense
AATGTGCCTTAGTCAACATACAAAAAGGCAAAGTAACGAGAACTGAAGGGATAAAGCTACCAGATGGGATCAACATTAAACACATAGATGAGACTGGATACAAATACCTGGGAATAATGGAAAGAGGGGATATAAAACACCAAGAGATGAAGGACACGATCAGGAAAGAATATATGCAGAGACTCAAGGCGATACTCAAGTCAAAACTCAACGCCGGAAATATGATAAAAGCCATAAACACATGGAAAGTGCCAGTAATCAGATACAGCGCAGGAATAGTGGAATGTATGAAGGCAGAACTCCGCAGCATAGATCAGAAAACCAGGAAACATATGACAATACACAAAGCACTACACACAAGAGCAAATACGGACAGACTATACATAACACGAAAGGAAGGAGGGAGAGGACTACCAAGTATAGAGGACTGCGTCAATATCGAGAACAGAGCACTAGGGCAATATCTGAAAACCAGTGAAGACGAGTGGCTAAAGAGTGCATGGGAAGAAGGACTAATAAAGGTAGACGAAGACCCAGAAATATACAGAGTCAGGAGAATGACAAACAGAACAGAGGACTGGCACAACAAACCAATGCACGGAATACATGAGACAGACTAAAGAAAGCCAGCGATGACACATGGCTACAGAGTGGATAGCTAAAGAAGGAAACTGAAGGAATGATAAAAGCGGCACAAGATCAGGCCCTAAGAACCAGATATGTTCAAAGAACGATAGACGGAAATAACATCTCCCCCATATGTATTAAGTGCAATACGAAAAATGAAACCATAAACCACATAGCAAGCGAATGCCTGGCACTTGCACAGAAAACAGTACAAAAAGATGCATGATTTAGTGGCAAAAGCCCTCCAATGGAGCCTGTGCAAGAAACATCAGTTACCTTGCAGTAATAAGTGGTACGAGCACCAACCTGAGGGAGTGATAGAAAACGATCAGGCAAAGATCCTCTGGGACTATGGTATCAGAACAGATAGGGTGATACGTGCAAATAGACCATACGTGACGTTCATTGACAAAGTCGAGAAGAAAGTATCACTCATTGATGTCGCAATATCATGGGACACCAGAGTTCAGGAGAAAGGGAGGGAAAAAATGGATAAGTATCAAGATCTGAAAATAGAAATAAGAAGGATATGGGATATGCCAGTGGAAATTGTACCCATAATCATAGGAGCACTAGCCACGATCCAAAGATCCCTGAAAAGGAATCTAGAAAAACTAGAGGCTGAAGTAGCTCCAGGACTCATGCAGAAGAGTGTGATCTTAGAAACGGCGCACATAGTAAGAAAAGTGATGGACTCCTAAGGAGGCAGGATGCAACCCGGAACCCCACACTATAAATACCACCCAGACGAATTGGGGGACTGTCATAGAACAAAAAATAAATAAATAAATAAAAATAATAATAATGATAACAATAATAATAATAATGATAATAAAATAGTAATAATAATAATAATAATAATAATAATAATAATAATAGTAATAATAATAATAATAATAATAATAATAATAATAATAATAATAATAATCAAGTAATCATAATAATAGTAATAATAACATTAAATGATATTTAATTACAGTTTCAGGTTCTATATTTTCATTCTTCTACTCAAACTTTTATCTTCGTCAATATACACACACACACACACACACACACACACACATATATATATATATATATATATATATATATATATATATAGATATATATATATATATATATATATCCTTTCTAACAACACTTGAGTCACTTTACATCCTTTCTAACAACACTTGAGTCACTTTACATTAAACACCTATCGCCTAATTTAAACAATTACGTCTCTGCCACTCCCCTTTCGTTGGCCTGAAGTGTAGTTTGGTCGGTCCTCACGTTTCTAGTCATTCTGCTCTTGTTCTCTGAACTGATAGGTAGTCTTTTAATACTTATAAGCTTCTTTTAATAATTCATATTTTTGGATTGTTTCTTTTACTTTATTTTACTGTTTTTTAAAAAAGAATAAATTTTTATTCCAGACTGATGATGTGAAAATGTTTTGGGGCACGAAACGTCTCTAATAAACTAATCATGTAAGCTGTTGTCTTGCTGGAACCCCTGTTGGAATGTGTAGCTGTCTGCCCGCTGTCATATATATATGTATACATACATATATATATATATATATATATATATATATATATATATATATATATATATATATATATATATATGTATATATATATATGTATATGTATACATATATATATATATATATATATATATATATATATATATATATATATATATATATATATATATATATATATATATATATATATATATATATATATATATATATATATATATATATATATATATATATATATATATATATATATATATATATATGTATACATATATATATATGACAGCGGGCAGACAGCTACACATTCCAACAGGGGTTCCAGCAAGACAACAGCTTACATGATTAGTTTATTAGAGACGTTTCGTGCCCCAAAACATTGGCACATCATCAGTCTGAATAAAAATTTATTCTTTTTTAAAAACAGTAAAATAAAGTAAAAGAAACAATCCAAAAATATGAATTATTAAAAGAAGCTTATAAGTATTAAAAGACTACCTATCAGTTCAGAGAACAAGAGCAGAATGACTAGAAACGTGAGGACCGACCAAACTACACTTCAGGCCAACGAAAGGGGAGTGGCAGAGACGTAATTGTTTAAATTAGGCGATAGGTGTTTAATGTAAAGTGACTCAAGTGTTGTTAGAAAGGATGCTTGGGTTGTTGAGGTAAGGATAGAAAAATGTGTTTTTTCCATATGGAAAAAACACATTTTTCTATCCTTACCTCAACAATCCAAGCATCCTTTTTAACAACACTTGAGTCACTTTACATTAAACACCTATCGCCTAATTTAAACAATTACGTCTCTGCCACTCCCCTTTCGTTGGCCTGAAGTGTAGTTTGGTCGGTCCTCACGTTTCTAGTCATTCTGCTCTTGTTCTCTGAACTGATAGGTAGTCTTTTAATACTTATAAGCTTCTTTTAATAATTCATATTTTTGGATTGTTTCTTTTACTTTATTTTACTGTTTTTTAAAAAAGAATAAATTTTTATTCCAGACTGATGATGTGCCAATGTTTTGGGGCACGAAACGTCTCTAATAAACTAATCATGTAAGCTGTTGTCTTGCTGGAACCCCTGTTGGAATATATATATATATATATATATATATATATATATATATATATATATATATATATATATATATATATTGCATGATTGGGCCAATAACCGTAGAGGGGGAAGGCGATTTGAGTGATAACACTCGATGCCAGTTTTTGGAAACTTACAAATTATGGGTGTAGTTCCTCGTTGGACGAGTGGTTTTCGCGTTCAGCCACCAATCCAGTGGTCCAAAGTTCGATTATCGGCTTGGCCATCGCGGAATCAGAGAAATTTATTTTTGGTGATAGAAATTCATTTATCGATATAATGTGGTTCGGATCCCACAATAAGCTGTAAGTCCCGTCGCTAGGTGACAAATTGGTTCCTAGCCACGTAAAAATAACTAATGCTTCGGGCCAGCCCTAGGAGAGCTGCTAATCAGTTCAGTGGTCTGGTAAAACTAAGATATAATTAAGTTTTACAAATTATGGCTATATGTGGCTAATGCTTTTTTATAAACTAACGCAAAATACAAGATGCCAGAGGCGTTCCTAGAGTCTTTGGCACCCGGGGCTAATATTCCCTTACACCCCCCTCCCCACAAAGCCCAATAACTTCAGAATTTTGATAAAGAATGAATATATAGCTTTTAATCGGTTGATATCTTGTAATACTTAAACAATAATAGTACATTGACATTTCATTCTTAGCCACTTGTAATACATGCATATTGTAGGCTAGAAAAAACCATAATCGTAACTGAATCAAATTTGGTTTTGCAACAGAGAAGATATCAATGTAAAAAGGAGCATATTTAAATGAAGCTAAATATTCTCCTTCTGATTTACTAAATAAGACAAATTTTACACGCTCATTCTACATGCCTTTGCAACACCAAATGTAGAAAATGAGTATGTAAAGAATTAATATTCTTTACATACTCATTTTCTATAGAAATAATAGCAAGACTGTTAAATCTTGCTTGACTCATTGTTGATCGAAGATCATTGTTTATAAGCTTTAGCTCAGAGAAACTTCTTTCGCATGATGCTACTAATACACAAATTGTTAAAAAGAGTCTCATGCATAGAGATAGATTTGGCAAGGATTCCCCAAAGAACCATTTGACAATGAACTTGAGAAACTGTAAGATCGTTCGTCCAAGTGTTTGTTTCTTCAGTCTTGACTTTGGCGGCCTCCAGGCGTCGCATAATTTCCACTTTGACCTCCTCTTCTGGAATTTCATTAAAAATCTTAGACATGCTTAGATGCGCTCCCGAAGTTGTTCTTTATTTACATACAGCAAGGTGTGTGGCTGAATGGCTGCAAATGTTGACGGCACATTATCCATGGCCTTTGATCGAACATTCAGTTCTTGACTAAACTTATTTATACATTCAAACATTGATCTCCTCACTTCCTCTTGCAATGTCAGTCCACTATCTCTAGCAAGCTCTCTAGGCTTTGTTTTCTCTATTCTTCCTCGTCTGTCCATGGATATCCCCATTTCTCCACATACTTGACTTGCATATACAATTGCTTTCTCACAATCTCATTGAGCTGACTTCTAAGGAACAATTTCAAACCTTTGATCTTTACACAGCATTTCTACAAGTGTATTCCGTCTCTTTGCAAATATTTTTGTGTGAGGTCCACTTCTTCCAATGTATCACACCAGAATGAGAGAAATGACAAATATGAAAAAACACACACAGCTTTTAGTAAACTTTCACCTGATCCTCTTGTATCTACACTTTCTTTTTGGTCTGTCAATGTCTCCAAGGCTGTAGTCAGCTTTTCAGAT
>NC_061107.1:117722946-117742946 GCF_015104395.2 Macrobrachium nipponense
TTAAATGCATATTAAGATTATTCATTTCTCATTCACAATGAATATCCTTTCAACTTATCTTGAAAACACCCAATAAAAAACCTTGCAGAAGATTATCCGGAAAAGATACATCGAATATTCTAGGTTTTATTTAACTAACATTTATCCACATAGTATACGTGGGTGCAGCTAATTTTATACTTTACTGTTTCTAAATAATTTAATGCAGTGTTTGGCTCATTTTTCTTGTCCACATTCACCTTTATCGTTATTTTCTCTTATTTTCATAAATTAATTTCTCTTGTTCCGAAAGAGATGTCAGGTTTTAAAAGCACTACAGTAGATTCATTTCACTCGTGCGTCTAATGACCTGCGCAGTTCCTGGAAACTCTCAGTCTCTCTCGAGAGTTCACATAGGCAGGATGTATGTTCCACCTCTTCTCTTTCAAAAGTTATAACTTTCATTTCACCTCAGTTTTAATGCAGAAAAGCAGTGTTTCCCAATTGCATCACTAAACATCGACAAGCTAATGATTTAAGAATTATGAGGATATAAGAATTATGAAGAAAAAAAGGAATAATGAGAGGGATATAGGAGGACTTATTGTAGCAGAAGAAAATCAATGGGGTGAATGAATTTCTTCCACTATAAGATATGAAAGGGTGATGGTAATAATGATAGTGATGATAATCAAGTCTTAATATTCACCCCCCCCCCCCCCCCCATAAGACTTCTTCTATAGCGGGGTGCGATCATGATGATGACGTCATCGGGTGATCATGTGAGCAACACCTGACTATACGAAGATAAGAGAGAGAGAGAGAGATTAATATTTTTTATTTTTTGCTTGTCATTTTCATATTGATAGCCCTGCCTGTAATTTTTTTGGTAGCATTGTCTTCCATGACATTTACGCTACGAAACTGTATGAAACACAAGATGATAAATTGATAAAGAATGAATGCACTGCGATCTTATGTAAGGCATGATAGAATATATTTCATTTCAAAAATTTTATGCTTGTTTCATTATAAATAATTTATTATTAAGTTTTGTGAAGTACATAATTCTTATATAATTATAATCCTTAAATCATTGTCTTGGCGATGTTTAGTGATGAAATTGGGAAAACTCCTTTTCTACAGGTAATGAAAGTCATAATGTTTGAAAGATGTTGGAAAATAGATTTTGCCTGCGTGAACTCTCGAGAGAGACTGGGAGTTTCCACTTTCCAGCCTTGTGATTGGCCTATCAACAGCAATTCAGGAGCGTCGTAATGCGTCGAGATGCACGGGTGAAGTGAATCTACTAAGCGTTCACATACACGCAGGATATTGGCTCTGGTATTAGTTAACTCTGAAGAAATGTTTTTTTTATTTATATCTGTTGAATTAGTAAAATACCTACACACTAGATACATTTCATGCACTATTAATATTCGAAGTTTGCTAACAGGAATCGATTTGGAATACCAGTTGATGGTGAACCGGTTTGAACTGATTATACGCATAGCTAGCTTAAAGGATTTCTTTAACTTAAGAGGAAATATTTTAAAATTACACTATTTATCACAAATTTTATCTTGCTGTAAATACATAAATCTCTCTTTTCTCCTTCGTAAACAGACAGTTAAACTGTAAAAGCGGACGATATCAATATATATGCTTTATAGATGGAGGAAACTTATCAAAACCAAACATTTCAAGTAAATTATCAAATCTCTGACTAAAGCATCCTCAATACCAAGTGGTACACACTACTATAAAATAGCCATTATTTTTATTCTTTTACTATTTCCTTATTTTGATACTCTTCCCTTGCCTGTTCGTTTATCGTAGAGGAATCTTTAATGAACATCATTTGATGTAATATTGTGCTGTTCATCTTTCCACATACTTTCTCTACTCGCGTAATTAAAAATAATACAAAACCAGCCACATTGTATTTATAACAAACGGAATAAAACTACTATGCATTAAAATTCTGTCTATAGCTGGCAAGTAGAACACATATAAAGCGATTCTTAATTACAAATACGACTTCTCCCCAGATTCCTGTTGAAGTTTAAACTTCAAGTTATGTAAATACACTTCAACAAATTCTGAAATTGTTTCCTAAAGTTTATCTATTTCCTTTGATAACTTCCATAAAACTTATTTTCACTCGAAAGTTTCGACAAAGTTTGCGTTTTAGCTATCGTATATCAGTATTTATACAGTGAAAAATAGGAGAATCTCGTCACTCAGAGGTTTTACCAGATTTTAAAATAGTAGATAGTTATTCGTATGGTGATATTATGAAAATAGAAACCACTTTCTTTTTCACACCAAATCATCAATAATAGAATTTAAACTATTCCGTGGTGTCATTTGCTCTTACACATTCTCACTCAAAATATTTCGATGAAATAAAGACATCTAACTGTAAAGAGAAAACTATGTTCAGAAAAAGATAGAAGATACGGCATGTAGAACTTCTGAGGTATTCAAGTACTTTCATCTTTGTTCAGTATCATTTAAATTTATTTTACTTGTCCAATTTTTGCCAACCCTTATCTCATTTCTTAGCTACGTCACTTAGCTACCATTCTCCTCGTTATACTAATTTGAATCTCACAATATATGAAAAGTATTAATGAATTGATATGTGCTACCAATATTCAGTAGAAAAATCAGGGAAACGTTACCAAACTGACGTATTTTAACTAATCAATTCTATCTTTTCATGTAGATGAAATATTTTATCGTACATCGCGTTCTACATCACGCGAATGTTTTGGATTTACCATGAAAATTATATAGTACGACTCTAACTTGCCAAATTACTTTCATTACTCCATCAAAGTTTCGCACTAGTTTACCTCATTCCCCTGTTTATTTGAAAAGTAGAAGACATGAGCTGATTCAAGTTTCTAACTTTCTTACTTTCAGAGTTCTGTAAGTTATGCAATATCATTATTTAAGAGGGAACGTTTGACGTCTACACATCTAATAACAGTCCGCCAACATTGTAAATTCTGAGTCTCGTGACCTTTAGAACCCCCTTTCTCTTTCTCCTTCCCAATATATAATTTGAATATGTGTGCGCGCGTGTGTATACGTATGTATGTATGTGTATACATACATACATACAAATAAATATATATATATATATATATATATATATATATATATATAATAAAACATATTACATATATAATATATATTAGATAATATTATATAATATATATATATATATATATGTATATATGTTTATATATATGTTATATATATATATACACATATGTGTTTGTGAACAAAATTACAGCCGCGAATGAAAAAGGAGATGTTAATAATACTTTCGTACATATATCACGGCGCAGGTGATAACGAGATAAATTATATTTTGATTATATAAGACAAAACTCAGAAGTGCTTTACTTAAAAAAAAATATATTATATCTGAAAGATTAAAAAAAATAACATGAAAACATTTATAACAGAAGCAAAAAATAAACATGGAGAAATCAATCCCTTATATATATATATATATATATATATATATATATATATATATATATATATATATATATATATATATATATATATATAAATATATATATATATATATATATATATATATATATATATATATATATATATATATATATATATATATATATATATATATATATATATATATATATATATATATATATATATTATATATATATATATATATATGATATATATATATATATATATATATATACACTCTTTCATATCTTACCAAACACATTCCAAATTCTAGTAATGATGACTAGTGAAGGGATGAATTGAAAGAGCAAATCTCTCCTGTAATATTTGTTATCGATCAACAACGAGCTGAGACATCTTGAATTTCTCCGAATCCTTTTTGTAGAGAAATAACCAGTTGAAATTCTCTCCAACCTAGTCTTATCTTTACTGATATGACAATGTCCGCCAACGTATGACTCATATTTCCAATGTTTATTTTCCCGTTGAAATAAATATCTGAGGACACCTGGGAAAAAATTACTTATAAAGTAAAGGGCTATACGTAGATAGTGTAATGTTTCATCTTTTTTTTGTGTGTGAAAAATTACTTCCAGATAACCACCAATCTCTCAGAGAATAAATGTGAAGTTTTTACTTTTTTATAAGCATAATAACGGTGTAATTGTATTTAGTGGTTCCATATTTGGCAACCACTAATATATATGTGAAGAATTACTATCATGCCTCTGACCACCTTACAGAAATTCAAAGCAACTTGGACTATTTTTCCTTTTTCTTGTGTGATATGTGATTGTTTGCTGATAGTTTAATTTTTGCTTTTCATATATAATTTTAGATGCTTTATCTAATCTTTCAGATGTAATATAACTTTTTAAAGTAACACATTTTAGTTCTTATATAATCAAAGTATAATTTTTCTCGTTATTACCTGCTCAGTTAATAGACAAGAAATTCACGCTATTTTTGGAGATAACTTCTCTCCCTTGACAACGTGAAGCATAATGTCCTTAGTGTCATGATAACTGTTCTGTCGTCATTTTATATACCATATCAATATAAAAATTAAAGAACACGCAAAAGATAAAATCTCAAGAAAAAAATTCAACAAATACGATAAATCTAGGCAAATGTTTTGTGAATTAATAAAATTTCAAATCCAGTTCCCTTATACTCAAGAGCAAGTAACTGGGAACATTTCTTGGTTGCAATCATTGCTTCAAAAGGAAAAAAAACCTCTCCGCTGTGAACCGTGTTCCTGGGAAATGCAATAAGTAAATTGCTCAAGGATTTATTTCCTATCCGAACGCTCTTTTCCTAGAAGATATTCCCGCAGTCCAAATGCCATAATGATATCAAGGGAGACGAACGAGTATCCAATAATCCCCGTGAATTTCCGCGGGAATATAGAAACGGTTCTCGTTTCGTGTTGCCGAAGCCCCACTGTTGCCCAGCGTCATATTTCTCGCATTTGTCATTCCTTTGGGCGTTGTAAGTGTTATTCAATTGCCCGGACACTAGTGGGATTATGTTCGTGGAGCAAATGAAATGACAAATAACTTTGTGGGATATTATTTGGAGCGGCGAACACTCTTTGTACGAATATATACCTGGCCTTTATATCCAAAAATTCATTAGGATAGCCGCTGTGTATGACGTGATTGTGAGAACCATAACAGGAAAACGATATAAGGTAAGGACGTAATTTACCATAAATAAAATCAGGGTTAGAAAAACTAAACAATATTACGATGAAAGAGCGTCGGCAGCTAGATTACTATTTATTTATTTTCCTTTTAGAGACATTATTTCCCATGGGAATATTTGAAAGAGGTCCTACCTACAATCCACCTCGATTATCATTTACTGCACAAACATCGAATCTGCGCGGAGCACTGAATATTCTCCAACATCAGTACTTTACAAATGATTTTGTATATTTCCTTTTGATTGCATATTATAGATGCGAAAACTTAAAATCCATGATGTTTTTATACAAAGATGATTTACAGAATCCGCATTCATAATTAGGAAAGGAAAGAAGAGTAGTGCAATACTCGTTAAATAATTAACAGTATGCATACAATTGCATATAAAACATATTATAATAAGTACACATGGTAATAATGAACTTGAAAGGTTATAAATTTCTATGGAAATGATATAGGTTATATGACAACTCACGTATAAAATACATGCCAAAAGCACACTTTTTGGTATATTTTCTAACTGTCAGAGACTCTTACTCTTAAAATTATTATAAAATACTATAACAATTGACAATTTTGTGATATTAATGTTCAACAAAATGAAATTAAAACATTTCCGTACGAAAGGAATAACTATTATAATTTCTTACGAAAATGCATGAGTGTTTGTGTTTTCGTGTGTGTAGGCTACAGCGGATTTAAGTGCATCTACTCTAAAAAGTATTATATAAAAATTTTTTTTTGAGATATCATCAAACCTTTCTGGAGGTATTTTTGGTCAACCGTTAAACAAGAGCGAACTCATCCAATGCCGGCAAGATGAGGTTGCAATAATGTAGACTTGACATCACTTGCATGAAAGGAATAGTTACATTGAATAGGTAATTGGTTCATCAAATAAGTTTGGAATTCATGTAAATTAATTCTGTTTGTCCTCCTAAAAATAAAAAGGTTGTAGGATTAAAAAAATTAATCTAGGGACACAGACTTCTCATCTGAAGTGGAATCTTAATTGAAACCTATTGAAAACAGCGATGATTTTCACCCTCTACATCTCGTCTTAGATCAAAACTTAACACTGTAACTTTATAAGCAGAGAATATTTTGGTGCAAAAATGTTATACGTTTCATCACAATCCCGGGTCCTAGACGAGAACCAATCTCATCAAATGGGCATAACATGATGGGGACCAGAAATATTGTAAAATGAAGTAAGAAATTTTCGTGGACAAGAGAGAGAGAGAGAGAGAGAGAGAGAGAGAGAGAGAGAGAGAGAGAGAGAGAGAGAGAGAGAGAGAGAGAATTTTTTAATAATGTGGGAAAATAATTGAAATATAAGTGAAGATGATTTTTTTTTTACCATTGGTAAGTTAATTCAACAAGAGAGCTTTGTAACTCTTGGTGGCATATAGAAGCTTCTTCTTTATCATAAACTTTTAATTGTTTACCTTGGCTTTTTTGGACTTACACAGCCACGTGACAGGTTTGGTTGCAGCTAACATTACATACACAAATTTGCATTACTGAAATAATACCATAGATGATTTTGAAAGAAATATGGGTTAATGGTTTGTATGTATGTATGCAAATTAATACACACACACACACACACACACACACACACACACACACACACACACACATATATATATATATATATATATATATATATATATATATATATATATATATATATATATATATATCTATATATATATATATATATATATATATATATATATATATATATATCTATATCTTATAATATATATATATATATATATATATATATATAGATATAGATATATATATCATATATAGATATATATATATATATATATATATATATATATATATATATCACACATATCAGCAGGTGAAAAATAAGAGACAGAGTGTAGGTCCTGACCGGTTTCGGCTTTATTTTTTCAAGCCATTGACAAAGGACTGATACATAGTATTAGAATTCACAAGTATATATACTATAAAGACAGTACTGACGAACATACACACAACCGTTTGAGACTGCAGATCCACCCACAGGCAGGTGTCAAGGTAGGAGTGGCTTTCAAATATCATTTGGCTAAAATTTACAATAAATTCTCAAGGGATACTACCGCTTAGGGTACAAGTCCACACCTGACAGGTGTCAGGGAGGCGGGGTTGAACATCTCATTACCACTACTGCCCCCTTTACTGTGTTTACAAATATAATAATCCTATTTCCATATATCTCTACAGCCTACCTCAAAATTTAAATAGTTTACAAATTTCTTTTGATATTAAAGGATCAAGTTTATACATTCCTTGACTGATGTTCATATTATTGTTGTAACTTTCTTTTATAAAACTAGATTCAATGATATTCCTTTCCAAAGCATTATTAAAACACACCAGCTTTTTTGCCCCTTCCCAGTTAATAGCATGATTGTTCTCACTAACATGTTCAAATATACCACTATTTCCCTGTGCATATCTCACTCATTGTTTATGTTGTTCTATTCTTTTTTCCTGTGCTTTCCCCGTTTGACCAATGTAAAAGTTGTCAAAAGACTTACACGGGATTTTATATACACATTCTTTAGCATTGTCGGGGGAGTTCTTAATAAGTACCTGTTTCATTGTTTTATTGCTTTTAAAAACTACATTAACACCAAAATTCTTCAGGAGATGTGGGATATCTTTCATATTATTATTATAAGGTTGTACAAGCAAATATTTGTTGTTGTAAGGTTCTTTTCAGTTTTGATACAAGGTCTTTTTTGCCTCTGCTAATGCATTGTTTAGTACATTATCTGGATATTTCAGTTTCTTGCCTGTATTCCGAATCTTATCTATCTCCTCATCTATATATTCTGGGCTACATACCCGTAGTGCTCTTAGAAACATGGATGCAAACACTGATCTTTTAACCTTATTGTTTTGTCCAGAATAGAAATGTACATAGGAAGAAATATTAGCAGGTTTTCTGTAAACACTATACTTAAACCCACTACTATTTCCGTATGAGGACATCTAAAAAGGGTGGGCATCATCTAACCTGCCAAAAAAAGTTTATTTGCATCTTCGTTCCCTGGCCATACACAAATTATGTCGTCAACATATCTAAACCAAGGTACATTGCGTGGAATTATATTGTTTAAAATTTTCTTTAAAAAAAATTCTATATATAAATTACTTAGCACTGGGGACAGAGGATTTCCCATTGCCATACCAAAATTTTGTGAGTAGAATTTTCCATTGAATTCAAATTTACAGTCTTTAACACATAATTTTATCAGTTCAATTAAGGTGTTTTTAGGAAATGGAATATCCAGTTGTTTGTTTACTAATAATTCCGATAGAAACTCCAGTAAATCATCAATAGGCACTTTTGTGAATAGAGATACTATATCAAAGCTCACAAGTTTCGATTCACTATTAACTTGTACACTATTTAGTTTATCTATCAAGTCCACATTATTTTTAATATTGGCATTAGAGATGTTACCTACCAATGGGTTAAGGATATCCACTAAATATTTTGCTAATTTATAAGATGCGGAACCCGCTGAGCTGATAATTGGTCTGGCAGGGAAGTTTGTTTTATTGGTTTTTATCGTACCACACAAAGACGGTAGAGATGGAGAGGTCACACACATCTTTATTAGGCTTTCGTTACCTTTTAACAGATTTTTCACTTTTTTATTGAAACCACTATTCACACTTTCTATCGGGTTCTTATTTAATTCTTTATAAATGCTATTATCACCCAAAAGACTTTCCATTTTTTCTATGTATTCATTTTTGTTTAAAATTACTAGGGCACCTGATTTATCTGCTCTGCTTTTGTCATGTGTATATCTTTATCTTTTTTCAGTTCATTGATGGCATTCATAAATCATTTGGGTACATTTGTGGTGTCTGACTTTTTCATACTTCCATAAATTACTCCCTTAATTATGTTGACCTCTTCACTAGTTAAATCACTATATATTTCCAAGTTGCACAATCCTTTAGTAATTTCTACACTATTTATGCTTGTTACGGACTCTGAGATCTCAGAGACAATGTTACGGTGTCGAAATATCCTGGAAAGGGTCGACACAATGTTACGGCCTCTGAGAGAGGTCCGCTTCAGGTTCAATATGAAATAATAAAAAAAAATATTTCAACACCAACAGTTGAAACTGGGGATACGAATATAGAAAGAAACACTAACACAACAAAAGGTTTATTTACAAGCTTACTAACAAAGGTAAATGCAGAATGGTATCTCCTATTTGCATAAAAAGATAGAATCTTGCACTGTATGAACTGGGGGAACAGTGAGGCAATTCAAATACTTGCTAGTCAATTTGGCAATTCGACGCGCTGGCTTCATAAATGTAGAGCGGCAATTGCAATCGTCCTCTTGACTCCGCATTGCAGAAACTAGTCTACTTGAAAGGCAGAAACTCCCCAAAACCTGTAGCAGGACCTTTTCTTCTCTGAAGTCTGCTCGACGTCGAGAAAACACGGCTGTCCACTCCTGAAGACGACTAGACCAATATCCAACCAACTCTCGAACAACTCTTCTTTTGATTGATACTTTGTCGGTTCCTTCGTCTCTAGTCTCTCTCTGACGATCACTGCTGCTGATCTCTCACTGATAATCTGATCTGTGGCTATTACTGAGGATATCTCTCTGTTGACTAACTGGTGATCTCTCTCTTTTATCTCTTCCTTCTCTTCTACGATCGCATTTATACGGCACTGTGGGGCGGAGCCTACGGTGAGCGTCACAGACTCCCCGAGTTTACTAGGACTCCCTAGATGAATCTAGATGAGGTATTGCATCAGAAATCGCAGCGTTTCTCACGTCCCGACGAGATCCACAACACTCCTGCCGATTCTAGAACAGACGCGAGAAACAGGTAACAGGCGCCTCCAACACGGGCGCGAAAACCTCCTTACTGCTGAACTTCTCGAAAAATGCGGTCTCCTTTTTTTAACTTCCTTCGCTATGAAGCAATTACCATCACACGCCCCCCCAAAAGAGAAAAAAATGAAATCAACTGATTTTATTTTTTTTCTAAAGAGAAGCAAGAATTAAACAGCGGGGAAACAATTCTGCATAAAGCTTTCATACCTTTCCATTCACTCAACCACTCGTGCCAAAACAGAAAACGGTCATTAGGCTACTCATTCTGAGAAAAATCGCTAGAGGCTACTAGCTATAACATTATCCTTCTCTCTTACTTTTCCCGTTTTCTGAACTCTGATTAAAACTTATAAATACTAAAGCACCTCTTGTGTTTTTCTCAAAACTAAACTCACTCAGTAATAACACTGTTACACGGGCAGAGGCCACGGCACAGGGCGTTGTTTATAATTCTGAAGCAAATTTACCTTCATTGCCTTTGCACTACTCTCACCCACATTAATTCTATGACATATATTTCCCCTCTTATCTAAAACTGAAAAAGGACCGTCGAAATTATGAGATAAATAGGAATTCTTTCTGGACTAGTACTAAAACTTTATCTCTTACACACAAACTTCTCTCTTTTGTTCTAAGATCAAGCTTTCCTTCAGTTCCCCCTTGACTTCCGTTCAGGTTTTCTTTCGCTAAGAGCCAAGCGCTTCCGTTCTCCTCCGCTAGTTGCCAAACATCTCTTAAATTGTTTTTATAATAATCAAGATTAGTTATGCAATCATCTCTACCCTTAATTCTAGGCAAAGTTCCGAACATATTTATAATTACATTCTCAAAAGATTTGCCTCCTGAAGGAATATTACACAACTGAACTCTGGGAATTACATGAATCGGTATCCTGGCAATTTGATATTCATGACAGCTTAAAGCATATCTCTTTACATCATTTTTCATTTTAGGCCAAAAGTACGCCCTACTAATACACTTGAAAGTTTTATCTACTCCCAAATATCCTTGCTCATCATGTGCTAACTTCAAAACTAGTTCATGAAACTTCCTAGGAACTACTAATTTTTCTGTGATTCCCCCTTCACTACCTGACTTAGGACGAACATGACACAAAACTTCGTCCTTTACACAAAAAGTTTCCTTACACACATCATCGAGATCATCATCCAGCTCACATTCAAAAATTCGGGTTAGTGTCTCATCCTCTTTCTGCAACTTGACTAGCTCATCCTTACCCAAAACGTTACAGCCTAATTCATCACCGTAACTAGGACTAGATACCAGTATATTTACTACGTTACTTCCGACAGCTACACCTTCCGTTTGGCTATCACTGTCCACGATAGAGTTAGGTCTCTCAGCCACACTCATGCCAAGATCAACCTCGCTATCTCTATCACACTCATTCGAATCCACGAACTCACTCACGTTCGAATCCACGAACTCACTCTCGTTCGAATCCACGAACAAATTATGACCGTAGTCTACGTCTGTATCTAAACCCGACCTAGTTACTACCATTTCAGGCACTGGAATATTCCTCACAACAGGATTCACATTCTTGGAGAAAGCTAAGTCGTTACTGACAATAATGTCAACGCCTTCAACGGGCACTGTCCACAACTGCAAGTTTTACTTCTCCTGACACTACTTGACTTTCTAAATTCAACTTCAACAAAGGACAAAGAACACAAGTGTTAGGAAATCCACCTAACATGACTTTCTCTTCCATATTGATTTCTGCCCTGTTCGGCACACACTCTCTTCGAATCAGTGAGATAGCAGCCCCTGTGTCTCGAAGCAAGACTACTTCTCTCGAATCTACTCCTCCAAGAAAGGAAACTACGCCTTCTGACAGAAATTCACCAAAAACTTTCCTAGTTTCTCTCATCACATCATTCCTACTTGACGAAAGGTTAACTAGAGACACTGGTTTCTTACCGTCCTTCCTTTCTACTGCACAATTCCTCGCTAAATGCCCTTTCCCATTACATTGGAAACAAGTTAATTCTGAGCCACAAGATGCCCTTCTACTCTTACAAACCTTAGACGTATGACCAGGTTTTCCGCATATAACAACCGGAATAGTCACTTTTACTCGCATTGCTATTACTAGGACTGAAACCTTTACTGCTTTGTACTCTACCAGACGAAGGATCATTTCGTTTCTTACTAACACTCAAATTATGAGTTAGACTATATTCGTCAGCTAGCCTAGTTGCTCCTGCAAAAGATACTCCTCGCCTATCCTCTGTATAAAGCTTAATCTCAGGGGACATGTTATCTTTGAAGTTTTCTAACAACACTAAGTTCTTCAAACCATCAAAATCCTCAACCTTAGCAGAAGTTAACCAATCAAAAAACAGCCTATCTAACTTCTTACCGTATTCTACATACGTAGTATTTTCATCCTTTCTCAAATTTCTAAATTTCTTACGGTATGCCTCCGGTACTAGGCTATACGTGCTAAGAACAGTTTCTTTCACGTATTGTAATTATCACATTCTCCGCCTTAGACATGCAACTATACACAGTAATTGCCCTGCCACTCAAAACTGATAGCAAATATAAAGTCCATGTTTCTTTAGGAGAACCTACTCGTTCCATTAACTTCTCAAAACACATGAAATATGTCGTAACATCTTCCTCATCGAACTTTGGTACTAATTTTAGCACTGCACTCGTACCTAACGTATCAGCTCTGTTTTCGTTCTCGCCTGAATGACTGTTACGAGTACTTTCCCTTAACCAAGTAATTTCCAACTCATGCATATGCTCTTCTTCTCTCTCTTCTGTTCATGCATACGTACCTTTTCTCTTTCTTCCTGTTCATGCATACGTACCTTTTCTCTTTCTTCCTGCTCATGCATACGCTCTTTCTCTCTCTCTCTCTTGCTGCATTTTCATCAATTCTCTCTCAGCCGCTCTTTCATCTCTCTCATACTTTTCCCTTTCTTTCTTCTCAACATACTCACGTAGATCATTCCCCTCTAGACCTAGCAGCTTGCCTGACTCAATAAACTCTTTCACCATCTCACTCATTCTGATTCTTTCTATATCCTCCCTGTTTCAAACTGTTAAAATGTTGATATCCTGGCAAGGTCGCCACAATGTTACGGACTCTGAGATCTCAGAGACAATGTTACGGTGTCGAAATATCCTGGAAAGGGTCGCCACAATGTTACAGCCTCTGAGAGAGGTCCGCTTCAGGTTCGATATGAAATGATAAAAAAAAATATTTCAACACCAACAGTTGAAACTGGGGATACGAATATAGAAAGAAACACTAACACAACAAAAGGTTTATTTACAAGCTTACTAACAAAGGTAAATGCAGAATGGTATCTCTTATTTACATAAAAAGATAGAATCTTGCACTGCATGAACTGGGGGAACAGTGAGGCAATTCAAATACTTGCTAGTCAATTTGGCAATTCGACGCGCTGGCTTCATAAATGTAGAGCGGCAATTGCAGTTGTCCTCTTGACTCCGTATTGCAGAAACTAGTCTACTTGAAAGGCAGGAACTCCCCAGAAATTGTAGCAGGACCTTCTCTTCTCTGAAGTCTGCTCGACGTCGAGAAACATGGCCGTCCACTCCTGAAGACGACTAGACCAATATCAACCAACTCTCGAACAACTCTTCTTTTGATTGATACTTCGTCGGTTCCTTCGTCTCTAGTCTCTCTCTGACGATCACTGCTGCTGATCTCTCACTGATAATCTGATCTGTGGCTCTTACTGAGGATATCTCTCTGTGACTAACTGGTGATCTCTCTCTTTTACGATCTCTTTCCTTCTCTTCTACAATCACTGCTCTCCAAAGTTCATTCGTCGCATTTATACGGCACTGTGGAGGCGGAGCCTACGGTGAGCGTCACAGACTCCGAGTTTAGTTAGACTCCCTAGAGAATCTAGACGAGGTATTGCATCAGAAATCGCAGCGTTTCTCACGTCCGACGAGATCCACAACACTCCTGCCGATTCTAGAACAGACGCAGAAACAGGTAACAGGCGCGCCTCCAACACGGGCGCGCGAAAAAAAAAAAAAACCTCCTTACAGCCGAACTTCTCGAAAATGCGTTCTCCTTTTTTTTAACTTCCTTCGCTATGAAGCAATTACCATCACACGCCCCCAAAAGAGAAAAAAATGAAATCAACTGATTTTAGTTTTTTTTTTCTAAAGAGAAGCAAGAATTAACAGCGAGGAAACAATTCTGCATAAAGCTTTCATACTTTTTCATTCACTCAGCCACTCGTGCCAAAACAGAAAACGGTCATTTGGCTACTCATTCTGAGAAAATCTCTAGAGGCTACTAGCTATAACATTATCCTTCTCTCTTACTTTTCCTGTTTTCTGAACTCTGATTAAAACTTATAAATACTAAAGCACCTCCTGTGTTTTTCTCAAAACTAAACTCACTCAGTAATAACACTGTTACACGGGTGGAGGCCACGGCACGGGGCGTTGTTTATAATTCTGAAGCAAATTTACCTTCATTGCCTTTGCACTACTCTTACCCACATTAATTCTATGACATATATTGCATCAGAAATCGCGGCGTTTCTCACGTCCCGACGAGATCCACAACACACCTGCCGATTCTAGAACAGCCGCGAGAAACAGGTAACAGGCGCCTCCAACACGGGCGCGAAAACCTCCTTACTGCCGAACTTCTCGAAAATGCGTTCTATTTTCCTTTAACTTCCTTCGCTATGAAGCAATTACCATCACAATACTTCCAGTTGATAGAGCAAAATTTAAACCATACCTAAAGCACTGGTTACATTACTGTCCAGATGCTTGTTTGATAAATTGACGACACATTCATGATTGGCGTTGGTAGTCCAGGTGCTTCTTTCGATTAGGAGTTTCATTTTGTTGTCATGTTTACGTTTAAGCCTCTGATACACTTTCTTCCTCCTATTCTTATAACCATATTCCTGCAGAGAATCTTTCCAATCCGATGGTATTGAAGCTTCAAAATGACGTCTTTTTCTCGATAAATCTTCAAAATTCTTTTTAGTTTCCAATGTCTTAATACTGATATGTTTGTCCAAAATAGCTCGGTGTATTTCACCGAACGGTTGGTCTTCTAATTTTGACAAGGACTTGGTTATCATTGATCTTGGTATCACTTGTTCATCACGACATTCACGTAGAAACCGCAGGGGCAAAAAAGCTGGTGTGTTCTAATAATGCATTGGAAAGGAATATAATTGAATCTAGTTTTATAAAAGAAAGTTACAACAATAATATGAACATCAGTCAAGGAATGTATAAACTTGATCCTTTAATATCAAAAGAAATTTGTAAACTGTTTAAATTTTAAGGTAGGCTGTAGAGATATATGGAAATAGGATTATTATATTTGTAAACACAGTAACATGCGGCGGGCAGTAGTGGTAATGAGATGTTCAATCCCGCCTCCCTGACACCTGTCAGTGTGGACTTGTGTAAGTGTTTACATAATAAAAATATGGAATGTTATTCCATATATATAAAAGACTAAAACTAAAGAGGTCAACCAGATTGCTTGCAGGAATGTGATCAGAATAGAGACGCTGAAGATGACGTATACAATAAAAGTAGGCTAAGATAACATGCCGTCACTTGTGTTCATTCAATTGTTTATAAACTTTAGTCCAAGCTTCCTGCTTGAGACAAACACCGTGACCTATAGCTCAAGCGGCCTACGTGATTAGTAACTATGTCATCTGATTGTGTGTTCGTATGTAACTATGTCATCTGATTGTATGTTCATATGTTCGAGCTACTATCTGCTTCCTTCATAACTTGTAACGGAGATGGTAGGCGGAAGAGAATAGAGTTAGCTATCGTCATTAGAAGACCTGTACCTCTTTACCTAAGCTTTATCATGTAGAGAGAATAGAATTAGCCATCATCATTGGCAGAAGAGATCAAGCTATCGTCATTGGAAGACTTGTACAATCCTACTTGATCTTCACCATGTAAATTCAGAGAATATAAGTATTTTTGTACTTCGTGGTTTCTACTAGATCCTCACATCATTGCCGAATCATCATGAGTTTAACACATCGTCGTTATAACCAAAGAAGATAATACCGACTTCGTAATGATCTACAAACCCCAAGACACTCCATTGAATATGGAAGTGCAATACCAACCGACTTAGCGTAAGATTATCACAAGTCTAACATTACCCCATAGGGCGCCTTATTATACAAGGCAACAGCCCTAAAAATTGTACCCTAAGCGGTAGTATCCCTTGAGAATTTATTGTAAATTTTAGCCAAATGATTTTGAAAGCCACTCCTACCTTGACACCTGCCTGTGGGTGGATCTGCAGTCTCAAACGGTTGTGTGTATGTTCGTCAGTACTGTCTTTATAGTATATATACTTGTGAATTCTAATACTATGTATCAGTCCTTTGTCAAGGGCTTGAAAATAAAGCCGAAACCGGTCAGGACCTACACCCTGTCTCTTATTTTTCACCTGTGATATGTGTGATAAACGAATCACGTGCTAAGTGATTATAATCATATATATATATATATAATTATATATATATAGATATATAATATATATATATATATATATATATATATAATATAATATATATGTGTGTGTGTGTGTGTGTATGTGTGTGTGTGTGTGTGTGTATACACATACACATATATATACTTATATATACTTACACATTCATATATGTACTGTACGTGCGGATGTGTGGGTATGTGTTAATGTGTATGTGTGTCTCGTTATTAATTTTGTATATTTCACTAGAAGTTATACAGTATTTAGTTGCCTATCTAAATGTTAATATCCTTGCAAATGCGCTTACATTTGTACATTGTTATTCGCTATGTTCCAACTCGTTGCCATATGTGTGCATCTAAATTAAAGTCTTATGAGATAACCGTTATAAATGTATATATTTTTTTACATATGATTGTCTTCATGTGCCTTTAATATAGACTTGAAGATACTTAAAATAATTTGTACCTTTGCACTCATTTGCATTAATGTTATGCTTCAACAAACTTGCATATGATTATAAGTGAGTTAATTGCTTTCACCCTCAGCATCTCTCCCCAAATGATTAGAGTTAATTTAGATGCAAATGGGAGAATATCATGTATTATCCAGATGAGATTTCACCAAAGGAATAAGAGGTTACGTCTCTTTATTTGAGGACAAAAAAAATCGTATTCATGGCTTTCCCATTGTGTAATACAATAAACTCAGCGTATATTTCTCTCATTTTTTATGGTAAATATCACAGCATGAGTATTCTTCGGTGTCAGTGTCCTTCCCTTCAAAAAGGGTACTTGTTTCGTTAACTTACGACGCCATGGTAATTGTTCTCATCATAAGAAACACCTCTTAAATTAAAGACTGTCTTGTATATATCAAGTAATATGTTTTAAGACGCTATACATTACTTGTGATTATGATTTTTTATTGTGTTTTACGCAACAAAGAAACCAATCAAGCATAATGGGATATGGAATAGTAATTTATGAAGTCGAATCTCCAGCTACAGTTTTTACACAAACGAATGATGACTTCAGCTTAAGTTGTAGAATCAGCAGCAACTCTACTGTTATCTTTATCCTTTTGTCAAATACGGATTTTTTTTTTTTTACAGAGAGGGCTCCGATAGTTAAAAAAATGTACTCCTTAATGGTGAAGTCTACATGATATCATATATGTTGAGTGTAATCTATTCTTAATAAATTCAGTTTTATGAATTTTGTGAATGTTCATTTAAAGAAAATACATGAAATACTAATACATGTATGTCAGCATGTATAATATATAAAAAGATATTTATATAATGATAAAGTAAGAAAATGGACAACAGTGCATTAAAGTAGCATCAAAACCTCTTAAATTTGGATATTTTCTAATTATTATATTAGTCATTCTTAACATGATAACCTAGACTTCTTAACTTCTTGGACAGCGCTAAGAGGCACGAGTATTAAAACATTAATGATAACGCCATTCTTCAGAATTACGAAAACTGCCTTCGTTTTGCTAGAGCTCAGTGTCAAACCAGTATACACCAACTAAGCCGCTCCCTGTCTCAATCGGAGTTAGCAGGAATGCCATAAAAAGTACGTTCGTCTCAAACCTGGTAAATTTAAGACCAGACCAAGCTCTTCCTTGAAGGTCAGCCTCACCAACTCTTATATTATCCACTAATATCTGATTACCTAACCCCACGATGGACCTTCAACTGAATTTTCTAACAATCTGAGAAGGGCCGTGGTTACAAATCCCTGTCTCACTCAGGTATTCGTTGTTTTGGAGTCGGCATCAATCCACCTCGACCTTGATAACTTTGTAGTACTTCTATCGCGCATAGCCATACAATGAGTCTCATCACATTACAGTGATTCATAATATGTGTCCCCTTCGAACCCAAAATAGTTTTCATCTCAGATTTTGTTGAAATTCGCAGCCTAAGAAGGTTTTTGTCTAATAACTGCAAAAGCTTTACGGGAATTTTCAAATGTAACCCGTTTCCGGCTTATGAAGCCTTTTATTGTGTCCAGATTTCTTGACATCGGACTTCAATGCACAGAAGATGGCAAGATTATCGAAATATACATGGCATAGTTTAGTCATCTGAATGATAATGAAATCGAGAAATCACTAATATCATCAGATATCATGAAAGATTTCACTAATAAAATATGGCGTCTCAAACCCTTGAAATTTTGAGGGAAAAAATTCTCATATACTGAAATGTTGCTGTTCATCTGCTGTAAATTTGTTTAGCGATGAATGTATTGTATTTACGATTGTGGAATAAATCACTAGAAATAATTCAATTTCGACTTTGAAAGCAAACTAGTTTTTCCTCTAAAAAATTCATTAGTAAATAAAACTTAGAATGTTATTTTTTTTTTATGAAAATACTCACATGAACAATAATACAGCTACATAACAAGAGTGCAAATGCTAAAATGCTCTATAAGAGACCTAATAATTTCATTTATGACCAAGTTTTGTATTAATTAATTGTAAGGGTAAGCCTCGATAGCTGTTGAGTTATTGAGGCGTTAATGTAAATACATTATTTGGTATTTTCCAGCTGGGGTGGGGGGGAGAATTTAAATGGATCCTTTGTTAAAGTACAAATTTACCTTTAGTTCTCAGATTGACCATCAGAATCATTGTTACATCTCAACCGCCCCCCCCCTCTCTCCTCTCTCTCTCTCTCTCTGTTAAAATACCAAGTAATGTCTTTATATTAAAGCTTCAATTACTCAACATTGGAGAGAGAGAGAGAGAGAGAGAGAGAGAGAGAGAGAGAGAGAGAGAGAGAATTAGCTACTTTGTTAAAGTCCAAATTTTCCTTTAATTCTTTCATTCACCCATCATCATTACTACAGATCACTCTCTCTCTCTGGCAAATGTAAAGCAAAATTGGGACAGTTGTTACGGCACTTCAAAACAAGAAAAGCTGAACACATGATTATGTTTTATAAAACATATGTTCGAAGTCCACTTGAATATTGCAATATGATATGCTACCCACACTATCAAAAGGATATTGCACAAATAGAGAGTGTACAAAGGTCCTTTACAGCTAGAATAGAAGAAGTTAAGGATATGACTACTGGGAAAGACTACAATCTTAAAATTATATAGTCTAGAAAGGAGAAGAGAACGGTACATGATAATGAAGGCATGGAAACAGATAGAAGGAATTGCCGAAAACATCATGGAGCTAAAAATATCAGAAAGAGCAAACAGAGGTAGATTAATAGTGCCCAAAACTATACCAGGAAAAATAAGGAAAGCACACAGGACATTAATCCACTACGCACCAGCATCGACAATGCAGCGTCTATTCAATGCGTTGCCAGCTCATCTGAGGAATATATCAGGA
>NC_061107.1:117750446-117762946 GCF_015104395.2 Macrobrachium nipponense
GCATGAAGATAAACTCACGTTAATGACCAAAGAATTGAACAACGTTGCTAAATCGTCATTATATAACTATGAAATGAGTAAGAATAACGTGTTAAAGTTACTGAAAATTAAATGAGAGTGTAGATTAGATATTGCATATAATGCTCTTTTATGCGCGCCACTGAAGATGCTTTATTTATTTGTTATCTATATGAGCCAACTATAATTAAATAAGTAAACAAACTGTAGTCACTGGATTATGACAAGAAAATATTTGTAGTCACAAACACCTAACTTTACCAACCAAACCATGAGAAAACATTGACTTCAAGTCATACTGGGATCTAAAAATAGGATAGTTGTTGTGAAATATAGATCGTCTCTAGTTTATCACCGGATCCTTTCCACAGTTTATCTCCAGTATCTTGATTCCACAGCAATAAATGTGAAATGCGAGCATAGATGACACAATACAGATTTTTCATAGGCTATATTTGAAATAAATTGTCAAAAATCAGTTAGCAGCCACTTATATTCAGCCTGTCGCTGCAAAACAGCTCATATACTACTTGAAAATTAAGGTCGGCGATAAAACATAAGGTGAAGACGACTCTTTGTGCATTGCTTTGATCAGTATAATTAATATCTTATTCTTTTTGACAAAATCAATAAAATCAGTGCCAAGAGACGCTATTCCAATCCAAGAGAAATTAAAGATACTACCAGCTGTGAAGTGAGAACAATGCAATGGTCGTGGATAATTCCATTTCTTGCACTTTGCATATGCTAGTATTCTAGTGTTGAAAAAACAAGACTGCGTCAACAGTTGTCAAATACCTAAAAAAGGTCACGTAAATTCGTTTTCTGCAGTTAGAATAGTCATTCGTGGAATGGAAGACACTCTTACGAATGTTTATTTATCTGTTTTTCAGTAAGTCAAATGTCACACAGTGTTTACTTCAATAGGATTTGGAGGCTGAAAACAAACGTATGGCAACATCGAAATTATCATAGAAACCAACTGGCAATCCACAAGGTCAGGTCTATAGAGCGAGAGCGGTGGATGTGACATGCAGTTCCATATGCTTTTAATTCATCAAGCAAATAAAGTATTTGGGAGCTAGTTAAAAGTATCCTCATTTTCCTTCGCATTAGATTATTTTGCCCTTCAAAGTTTCATGTTATTCCTTGTATACAATGGAATACTAGAGCATAAATTTAATGGAGTTGAGTTTTCAAAAGATCATGAGTTATTTGCATATAGAATTGGAACAGTTCTATGGAAATATTTCTGTATATTGGTACAAAAACTGTCATAGCTATAAGTCCTTTAACTTCACTTTCATGCAATTACTTACATTGTAAATTGTAAGCTGCATAAAGCAAAGCAATTTAGTTTCCGGCTCAGTGCAATCCATTTCCGCCTTGCGCACCCATATACTAGTTCTCCGGAATAACCTCGCACTTCGTGCAAGTGCCATCTAAGTATAAACAAACTTTGACCAACATTGGAGATTTTATGCTACATATACACTGAATGTAATTCTATTACATTTAGATATGGTAAATGACTTTCATAAAGTTATATGGGCTTAATCTGTCAAAAATGCATTACTATAATTATCTGTATTCGAAATTTAAAAGAACTGACCGAAAAGGCTATTAATTTGTAACCTTAGTCAGAAAAGAATTGTTGCATGTTAAAAAAAAATAGACAGGAAACAGAAAGTAACAAAGATTGAAAATAAGGGAAATTTTATAAATCAACAAACAAGTCACTATAAACATCTAAAAATGTCATCAAAAGACACAAAGATAAGGAAAGGGAATATTGTACTTTACGGCACTTCAAAAACACGTTCAGTAAGGCACCTTCCTAGCAAAACAGCAAAAGGAAACAAAATATACAAGTAATGGTCACTGTAGCAAAGTAGCACCTGTACAGAATGTGTTCACCGATGCTCTGGGGCGTGAGGTCGCGTGATTAGCACTCAATAATTCATGAAGCATTGTCACTAAAGCTGTAAAGGGAAGTATGCTGTTGAAATACCTGTCGAAGATGGATGAACATTTATTTCACCATGTTGGCTTAAATCTTTAAATAATCCAGCGATGGTAATTACTGAAAGGCTGCCATCCAAAGTAGAACGAAAGGTCTGAAGCATATATATCTTTAACATCAGTTTCTGCATAGCAACGGTCATTGTAAACAATAAGTACCTTTCTGGCAGCACTAAATGTAATACAAAGAAAATCTAACCATGCAAAGTAGCATCGAGCATTGTCAGTATTGGATACTTTACTTGTTATGGATGAAGTATAACTGGATGTTTGTTTCCAAGATTCACACTACAAAGCTAACTCGGGTAACGTGTATGTCAAAGAAACTTTATCCCAGAACATCATAACAGAAAAAGAACTTTTAAATGTCGTAAGCCTTTTTTAATGTTAAATGGCCCAACCAAAAATAGTCCGTTTTCACCAAAAGTTATTTTTCGTCTAACGAAATCTCATCACTGTGCGTGTTGCTTGTTTGAGGTGCATAATAATGAATAAACAAAGTTACCAAACTTTAAAGCACTGGTGCAAATGGTTTTAGTGCCTTGAGCCTGAAACATTTTAAAACAAGGCTGAACAGCTCACAAACACACACACACACACACACCAGAAAGTTTCTTCACATTCATATAAGCTACGTAATTGTTTGTTACCTATCACGAGACCCAACTTTGGTAAAATATTGGTTAAAATTTTGACAACATCTTGTCTGATTCAAAAAGGCTGCCAGAAAAACAGCCATACCAGAAAGGATATCGCACCCAAAACATAAACAATATTTAGCTAATGAACGGATGAAACCCAATAATGGAAAATTAGATGAAACTGTAACGGTAACAAGATTTGGAAGGTCTGCTGAAATTAAACAGACAAATTCATTCTAATTTCGATATATTTTGCAAGTCAGAATTTTTGCTAAATTTTGGTTAAAGATATTTTCCGAGTAAAGCGTTCCCACAGGAGCTCTTATGAAAAGATGACTGTTGATGCATGATTCACCCTAGTTTTTTAACTCTTGAATGCCCTATGAGGATGTCACTTCAAAATTCATGCAAACAGTTACAGGAAATGTTGATAGTAGGAAGAAAAGGGAAAACAAAAATCACACAGACTTCGATGAAAAAGAGAGGCCATTGTCATATGTATATCTGTAAGGTATAAGTATTTGTGAGAACCAGCTGGAATTTGTTCACGAATTTCCGTATTCGGGTCACATTATCACCGACGACCTAAAAGATACGGCAGACATTGAACAAAGACTTCGTAAACTATGAGCAACTGGCAACACGATTGCAAGGAGGTTTGCCTTCTGTCACCGAGACGTGAAACTGCCGCTCTTCTGCTCGTACTGCTACAGTATCTATGGGTGTTCCCTTTGGACGAACTATACCCGAGAGATCATGAGACATATCACTGTTGTGCGCAATGACATTTTGAGACGCCTCACAAATACTCCTCGGTACCACTCCGTCACACAGATGTTTATAGAAAACTACCTGGACAATTTAAAAATCATTGTAAGGCGAACAATGTCCAGTCTGATAACCCGAGTGAGAAACAACAGCAACTCGCTCATACAATGCATCCTTAAGGAGTGAAGCAAGAAGATCTAAATTGTGGGAAAGATGGGAAAATGAGGAAGGCCTTTGTCCCCTAAAGGACTTAATCTCTGTATTGGCAAGATGTCATCTGCAGATTCTGTCATTATTATAATTATTTCTGATATTTTACTTTTTTCATTATTACTGTGAATACTATCAAGTTAAAGTTTTTCTACATTTAATTTTCGTATTTAGCCCTCTGGACCTGACTATTGTAACCACTTAAGGTCTCTAGTTGAAATTTAAGTTATATAATCTGTGTACTAACTGTTATAACTCTCAATGAATTTTTTTCTCACCAATATCATTACTGTTATTACCAGCATTATGATTATCTTTTATGCTACCTCAGCTATTGTGTGGATAAGAGCCGATTATTCATTTTTTTCATTATGTCTCATGTATCTAGATTGTGTATGTTACTGTCTGTAATTTGTATATTCCATGTATATGGCCCTGAGCTGATATAAAGGAAATTATTATTATTATTATTATTATTATTATTATTATTATTATTATTATTATTATTATTATTATTATTTATTTATTATTTATTTATTTATTTTTTTTTTTTTGCTCTATCACAGTCCTCCAATTCGACTGGGTGGTATTTATAGTGTGGGGTTCCGGGTTGCATCCTGCCTCCTTAGGAGTCCATCACTTTTCTTACTATGTGTGCCGTTTCTAGGATCACACTCTTCTGCATCAGTCCTGGAGCTACTTCAGCCTCTAGTTTTTCTAGATTCCTTTTCAGGGATCTTGGGATCGTGCCTAGTGCTCCAATGATTATGGGTACGATTTCCACTGGCATATCCCATATCCTTCTTATTTCTATTTTCAGATTTTCATACTTATCCATTTTTTCCCTCTTCTTCTCTTCAACTCTGGTGTCCCATGGTATTGCGACATCAATGAGTGATACTTTCTTCTTGACTTTGTCAATCAACGTCACGTCTGGTCTGTTTGCACGTATCACCCTATCCGTTCTGATACCATAGTCCCAGAGGATCTTTGCCTGATCGTTTTCTATCACTCCTTCAGGTTGGTGCTCGTACCACTTATTACTGCAAGGTAGCTGATGTTTCTTGCACAGGCTCCAGTGGAGGGCTTTTGCCACTGAATCATGCCTCTTTTTGTACTGGTTCTGTGCAAGTGCCGGGCATTCACTTGCTATGTGGTTTATGGTTTCATTTTTCGTATTGCACTTTCTACATATGGGAGAGATGTTATTTCCGTCTATCGTACTTTGAACATATCTGGTTCTTAGGGCCTGATCTTGTGCCGCTGTTATCATTCCTTCAGTTTCCTTCTTTAGCTCTCCCTCTGTAGCCATTGCCATGTGTCATCGCTGGCTAGTTCTTTAGTCTGTCTCATGTATTGTCCGTGCATTGGTTTGTTGTGCCAGTCCTCGTTCTTTCTGTCTTTCTCCTGTCGTTGTATATTTCTGGGTCTTCGTCTACTTTTATTAGTCCTTCTTCCCATGCACTCTTTAGCCACTCGTCTTCACTGGTTTTCAGATATTGCCCCAGTGCTCTGTTTTCGATGTTGACGCAGTCCTCTATACTTAGTAGTCCTCTCCCTCCTTCCTTTCGTGTTATGCATAGTCTGTCCGTATTTGCTCTTGGGTGTAGTGCTTTGTGTATTGTCATATGTTTCCTGGTTTTCTGATCTATGCTGCGGAGTTCTGCCTTCGTCCATTCCACTATTCCTGCGCTGTATCTGATTACTGGCACTGCCCATGTGTTTATGGCTTTTATCATATTTCCGGCGTTGAGTTTTGACTTGAGTATCGCCTTGAGTCTCTGCATATATTCTTTCTTGATCGTGTCCTTCATCTCTTGGTGTTTTATATCCCCTCCTTCCATTATTCCCAGGTATTTGTATCCTGTCTCATCTATGTGTTTGATGTTGCTCCCATCTGGTAGCTTTATCCCTTCAGTTCTGGTTACTTTGCTTTTTGTATGTTGACTAAGCGCATTTTTCTATTCCAAACTCCATCCTGATGTCCCCAGATACAATCCTTACAGTCTGGATTAGGGTATCATTATTATTATTATTATTATTATTATTATTATTATTATTATTATTATTATTATTATTATTTAGAAATAACTGATAGATTTCGTTCTAATTACTTCTGCATTTATTGCGGTTGTTGACTGAGGATATTGTGTTCGTATATATGTATGTATGTATATATATACATACATATACATACATACATAATATATATATATATATGTGTGTGTGTGTGTGTGTGTGTGTGTGTGTGCGCGTGTGCGGGCGCGCGTGTTTACAATGTAAATGCACAGATTTTTAATGTAGTTACATTCCACTTCATTTTGTACATTGCGTATATTAAAGAAACGCGATTTATGCATTATCATTTCACCATATAATAAAAGGAATCTCTCCCCTTTTCACCGAAGTAAAACAAAAATTGAAGGAATGGAATCATGTTGGAGAGGTTATGAGAATGGCTGATTCCATTTCATTCCTTTCTGGAGAGCATATTCCGTCCTTTGAAATCGAAGAGAGGAATTCTTTCAAGATAGCGACATCAAACAAGAGAGATTGACATCTTATATGATACTGCTGCTGCAGCAAGATATATGGATATATGGCCGGTTCCATTTGCGAATTAATATCAAATAAAATGTAGGTAAGAACATTACTAAGACTAATACGTAAAATATTCTCCGCAGTTGGTTTAAGCGTTAAGATCAATGAAATAATTTTCGAATCAAATGTATGAAAAGTGTGACATGATATCATCAATAACTTTAACACTAACAAACGCGTGTGCGACTTAGTCCTTTTACGTTAAAGGTAATAACATCACAAGGTACAAATTTCATTTGACTTTTCGATCTATGAGATTCCCACCGTCAGAGTACCAGAGCACACCTTACTAGAGTTGTAGTATTCTATAAGTTGGTGTATCATATTCATATGAAACGACCATTGTTGTTAAGTAGATGATAGACAGCCCTATTATTGAAGATCTTCACAAACATACTTATTCTCTTTTTTTCTGAATTTAAAAACACAAAGGTTTTCGAAGATAGTTTTTTAGGTAATAATAACAATAAAGAAACAAGATGGGAAAAAAGGAATTTGCCCAGTGACATTTTATGTTACTCTGTAGTCCATCCCCTGCCACGAAAAAAAATTACAATCTGCGCCTAGAAAATGCAGAGTATATTTTTCTTTCCATTATTTTTGACAATACACCGAATTGAACACTGACGCACCTGATTCGGGGATTTCTAACTCTCCAATATTTTTAGATTTTGTAGATATTTTCTGGAAAAGGCTAACAATGGCTTATATAAATTTACTGTGAATAAATATATGTTAAAAATAGCAGGTATCCAGCTTCATATGATTAAGGAGATATAAGAGAGCAAATGCTCCCGTTGAATTTTGCATGAATGTGTACTAGAAAACGAAATTAGATATTTCGATATAGTTTTCATATATATATATATATGTGTGTGTGTGTGTGTGTGTGTGTGTGTGTATGTGTGTGTATCTTTTTATCATTGATTTGCTGATATTCCGGACTTACTACTGATTACACCTGTTTGGGCATTTCGCGTTAGATATTTCGAGTGGGGAAAATAAGAATTCCTTGAAGTAAGGAAGATGTGTTTAGCCAGCTAATCGGCACCGTACATATTAATTTAACTGAAAATAAGAAACGAAATTCCCTTATTGTATTTTACTGAACCTTTTCAATTTATATATTTTTATTTACCTATAAATTCAATTATTTATTTTTTTCCTAAATATTGATCTCCTCTTTCTGCATTTCCTGTAGTTTTTCATAATTTCTTTTGGATGACCACCATATTTATCGCAAGCTTGAATTCCAAGTCCATAGCGCCGTTAGTCTTTCTTCATATGAACAGACGATTATCTACTAAATAATAATAATAATAATAATAATAATAATAATAATAATAATAATAATATTAATAATAATAATGGTAATAATAACAATAATAATACAAAAAAAGGATTGGACCCTTCTTTGATCTTAAACTTTCTAAAACTTTTATACCACGTGTAGCTTTGTTGCTGAATAAAAAAAGATGATAACATTTATCACAAGGAAATTATTATGATTACTTCAATTATTAGCATAATCAGTAAATATAAAATCAGTAATAAATGTATTTTTCTTTAAAATTTTTCTTCGGCTACCGATGGCAAGGTTTTTGTTATACCCTTTATTTTATTCATGGGTTTTGGCAAAGAAAGTAATTTACAAATATAATACAAGTTAAAATGTTAATTATGGGCAAATTCTAGTGTATGTTTTAAGGTATTTGTGTCGATCTTTCTGCAAATACCATATCAGACGTAAATAAAGTAAATGATTATTTGCATGGACTGTTATTAAGTTTTAGAGACAAGTCCACAAACGTAACAAACTATTTCAACAACTCATAAAAATGAAGTCTTTCAACAATTGAATAACCTTGATATTATATGCATTCCACTCAATTGTTGAATACGGAAAAAGCTCCCAAAATGGTGTTAATTCTTCCTCTCATTCTCTTCGGAAAGAGAAATGTACCAAAGTAGATTGTGTGATTATGACATTTTCACTTTCATGGGAAACATGAATTTTTTTAATGGCATGGGAAAATGTCACTGGGACTGATTATCATATGTCAGGAAATAGACTGATTTTGAGAATTGTTTGTGACACTGCACTCACTTGATTCTTATAGTCCCTCGGGATTCCGAACAAAATATTGAGGGTTATGAAGATATAGAATTTTTTTTTGTGTTTTTTTTTTTTTTCAGTAAAACTATGACCTTTTAGATGGAACTTTTTAAAGGAAAATATCAAATTACCCAGACTCCTACCCATTTCTTTAATCAATATTTTTAAATCAGACAATAGATAAGGTAATCTTCTACATTATGTTTATTCCCCAATTATTTTTAAAAGTGGCTTTCTATTTAAACTCCAATAATTTTCTCAAAATAGTTATGACTAGGAAGTGCACTGTGTATGTTAGAGATGGATACCCCCTGAGGGTCAAAGATTTTTTTATTCGTTTCTTATTAAATATTAAGAAATAAAATTAAAAAATATCCATCCCCTATTTATCCTCAATAACCTGAAGAAAAAAATATGCTTTATATTTTTATCTGATTTAAATCTTGCCTTATATGTTATCTACTAATAGTTTTTATCGTGACTTTAAAAAAAGTAGAATATTATGTGGGCAATTCTTTAACTTTTTTGGCACTGGCAGACGGGTCTTCTACTAGCAAAAGCATGGTAGTATATCATTGTTCGTTATTATGTAGAACGTTACTCGTGAAACTGTTCAGTTATGATTAATGAGGCCATACACACAAATTGTTTCATATATATACACCCACCCACACACACACACACATGATATATAAATATATATATATATCGATATATATATATATATATATATATATATATATATATATATATATATATATATACATATCTACATATATATATGTATATATATATATATATATATATATATATATATATATATATATATATATATATATATATATATATATACATATCTTTTTACATATATATATATATATATATATATATATATATATATATATATATATATATATATATATATATATTGTGTTTAAATGACAACATTCCAAATATAATAGTGGAATCACTTATTATTCTAATGTGCAGGAAACTTAAAAGTAATTTTGGTGCACTACACGTGCAAATGTGGATCCTCCACCAAACTTGGAACTGGAGTAGCTGGGACTACACAGGGTGCTCTTTCTCTCTCTTATTGGATATTAAGGGTCTTCCATTCAAGAACCTCTCCCAGCACTAATAAGGTCGTATTATCCTAATTCCTTATAACACTTAAAACTTGCAATTCTGAATCCACTCCTTCACTTTATCGTTCCTCCTCTCCGTTTGATCAATATATTTTAAAAGTACTTTAGCCGTCCTTACTATGTTGGCTAACCTTTTTACTCACAGACACATAGACGATCTGAGAGATAGACAAGTCAATGACTAGAAGGGTCATCCTCAGAATAAAGAACGTACAGTTTGAGCTGCACGAAAACAAACTGCTACAACGAAGTCATTTTACCACCTCAAAATAGAATTCTGTTAATCAAGAAAAGAATTGACCATGGAAATTATATGAAATAACCATGAAATTATTGAAAACCTGGAATAGAATGTCAATAAACAAAACTTGCTCACGTATGATTCACGTATTTGTGTAGTAATTCCGCAGCGATTTTTTTTTTTTCAATAAAAGCTGATTGTTGGCATTATATGTTTCCAACTAGGAACTGCCAATATTTTTCATACCAAAAAATCTCGTCTCTTTTCAAGCAAGCATTATAAAATTAATATTTATTAGACCGAACATAGCCCTTAAAATCTATATACGAAACAGAATATCACAAAACAAGAGCACAACGCTCCTAATATAGAACATCTAAATGAACCCGCTGCTATTTATTTTGGTGATCTAACAGAGATTTCAGATTTCATTTCGTATCATCGAAATTGGTAGGCGTACCGGTAAAGGCAAGGGGAAAAATCACATCAAAAGCAAAATTCTACACAGCTAAAATGGTTAGATGAGGTCTTTCATCTTCATACAAAGGGATCATGACGTGTAGGAATCCGACTGACGCAAACAGTTATGGTAGCAGAGGTCCCCATCCCGATTGGGAATTCAAGGTATGTTGCCCCTAGGGGAGTGTTCAAAACAATTGTAGGAATTCTCTCTCTCTCTCTCTCTCTCTCTCTCTCTCTCTCTCTCTCTCTCTCGTTGATTTTGCTATCAATGCATAAAGATTAGAGACGAGAGATCACTGAAATAAGGAATCAAATGGTGTTGATTTGGATATCATATTCTGTGACGTTGAATAGCTGAAAAAGAGAGGTACTTTTCTCAAATAATATCCTGATCTAAATATACTGTATAATGACTACAAGTTATGAAATCCCTAGTGTTCGTTCTGATAATGAAGGAAGCGTTATACCGAGTGATATGGGTAATAAAGAATAGGACTTCTGTTGAGAACTTATTAAAGAGATCACCAGATAATTATATCTGGAGTTGTTCTCCATAGCCTACTTTAGGCTAAGATACCGCAGGTGCCACATTTCGTTGAATTAAACAAATGGAAACATTTTCAATAGTTCTTAAACATATGACCCTACCAAACCACTGTGACTTGGTTCACAGTTCAACCAGTATTACACACATGCACACACACACACACACAGGATATCATTTAATTTTGATAGTACCTACGAAGATTTTGTTTAAAGAGTTACAAAATTTCAATGGAGTATCTACCCTTATTCTACGGCAACCGGACAATAAAGAATGGATAATCCTTGGAGGGTTATAACTTTTTTTCTTTTAATAAAATCTCAAAAAGATATTTACTTGTTTAAATGAAGTCCTATTATTACTTGTATAAATGGAAAGAACAATTGTGCAATTGGACAAGTTCAGGATATTATATTATAAGTATGTATGTATATATATATATATATATATATATATATATATATATATATATATATATATATATATATATGTATATATATATATATATATATAATATATATATATATATATATATATATATATATATATCTTGTTACGATCTGCTTCTACTACTCTTAAGTTATTAGATAGAGTAACGTAAATATTTTGCTTACCCAAGGCAATTATTCAGACACCGTTAAAAATTAATATAATTATTATTATTTAATAATTAATTTAGTATTACCGAAACCCAATAAACACTTACAGTAGAGAAATCACGGGATGTAATAAACCGAGTATTAACACTCTTTACACAAAGAAATACATATGTCAATAAACTCATTTTACCAAAAAAATACTCTAATAACTCGTACTCACTTAATACAGAGAAAACACTTCAGATGGCTAAGTCACGTACATAGAAGAATAATACAAGAGAATCAATACTTTACCCATATTAATAATATGACTTTGCACTCTTTTGTAATATTAGTTAGTATATTCCACTTATTGTCACTACAATTCCAGGAGACACACTGATACGTACGAAACTAAGTAGCCAAGTAAACTTTTAAAAGGATCAAAACAACAGAACTTTACACTTATTACAAAACCAAGGAGGATAAATACAAAAACATCACACTTCCTAATCCAACCTACGCCGCCATCTATTGGTTGATCCGCACATCTCAAGTGAAAACAAATACAAATAAATAGAGTTGTAACATACCTCCCTCCTTAAAATAATCATTATAACCAATGAGGATAAAGAAAAATTACAATTCATAATATAACAAGGACAAATATTTACCATTTTACATTACAGGTTGCCTGGATAAAAAATCTGCACGCAAATTATCCTTTCCCTTGATGTGACTCACATGTAGATCATAATCTTGTAAAGATAACCACCATCTCGTCAGTCTCTTATTCTTAGTCTTCATTCTCTGCAAGAGCGTAAGCGGTTGATGATCAGTATACACTTCAATAGTGTATGGGGACGAATGAAAATAAGTATCAAAATTCTCCAAAGCCAAAAGTAAACTAAGAGCTTCCTTTTCTATCGTAGAGTAGTTACGCTGATAGGGTTTAAACTTTTGCGAGCTGTACATCACTGGATGTAATAAGGAATCTTTGCTTCTCTGCAGAAGAACTGCTCCTGCTCCAATCTCACTGGCATCCACTTCAAGGATAAACGGACTTCCAAAATCAGGAGATTTGAGAATTGGGCTTGAGACTAACAAAGTCTTAGCTTTGTTGAATGCCTCCTGGCACTCTGAAGTCCACT
>NC_061107.1:117780446-117795526 GCF_015104395.2 Macrobrachium nipponense
AAAACCCTTATTCCATACCCTTTGTTTTCGTCTGGAATTTACCCCTTCGTTTTGTACCCTTGTCAAACGAGAAATTTTATTCATGGAAAACGCTGTCAAGAAATGTAGCCCGTAAGTGAAGTTCAATAAATTTCAAATTGGTTTTGCTCCTTCCTTTTCGAGGAGAGGACAGTGCTCAAGGAGATCCATAAAAATGTATAGATATGGATCAGTTAACGGTATACAATATAGGCCCCTGTTATGGCCCAGTAAAAATGAAATAAATTCACCAGAAAACTTCATAAATGGCATTTCGCCATCTGAGACATTTACAACGTTCTTTCAATCTAGATTAAAATAAAATAAAAAACTATACGTAAACTTTATTCATAATGTTTGAGAATTTTTATTCTATTCAAATATTTAAGCAGAAATATCTCACCAGGGTGAACATTTTAATCGTCATGGAAATCATTTGCAAAAAGATTATTTTGTTAAAGATTAGATAAATAGGACGTGTTAAATATCTCAGGAGACAAAACGCCATTTTTGCAGATTCATGGTACATTTATTTCCTTTATAAATTAAATATATAAAACATGGGTTACTCAGATGTTTTAACTGTAGTGCAGAAAGATGATATTGAAATAAAACTATTTATATAAAAGTTATCATTCTGGTTCGGGACAGTATATGGTAACATTAATTTGAGCTAAACTCGATCCTACTTGAGCTAAACTTTCCAAAAACGGTCACTTAATATGACTGTTATGCTTGTATATCAATTGACGAAGTTAAGCATTTTTCTACATGCTGTGGTTCGGAATTCTTTATATATAGTGGGTTTAACGTTATGTATACTTCTGAAAAAAAAAAATATCATGATAAGCTACGTGAAATTTATATACATTTAAGTTTAAGAACATTGAATCGTACTGTGCATATCATATTCACCAAAATGAACGAAAAGTCAGTCAGTTAACCTTGTAATATAAGAACCAGATATCACTCATCGTTCGGCCAGCTAATTCTACCTATTTTTGTATTTAATAAATTATTCTGCCTAAACAAAATAGAAAAGGGAATTGAGTGTGGAACGACTGATATTTACAGACGATATGGTACAGAGAAGCTCTATAAGAAGATGGAGGAACTTGTAAGTTTTTACAGCAGGAGAACAATGAGAGTAAATGTTGTGGAGAAAAATGACACCATTCGAAATCGAATCATGAACGTTTCTCTTGACATTCTGAGAATAGATAAACTTTACCTGTGAATGAATTCGGAATTAATTCAATTAGATGGTGGAAGGATAAGGAATGAGGCGTTGGAGAATAGATGACGCAAGATAGTAAAACCTTTGCAAAAGATAAGGAGTCTTGGAATCCCAATGTCCAAACTTTGAGCTTAGCTTGTCGTATAGAGGAAAAGTGTTAATACTGATTAAAATGAAAAATAAATGGCAGAAGCGGTAGATATGAATTATTTATGTAATGTGCTATCAGGAACTGAAAGGGTAAGAAAGGCAGAGTGTTATAGGAATGGTAAAAGTCAAGAGTAGGCGAAAGGATGGTTTTGTGTTTTAAGATGTTGGTCATGTGGAAAGTCTGAAGCTGATAATTTGGTGAAAAAGCGTACAATTAGGAAGTGTCAGCGGATATGATAAGAGGAAGGGTGGACAGTTGCGTGGTAGGCCAGAAGTAATTCTTGTGCTTAGTAAACATGAACCAAGCTTTGCACCATATGGTTACAGTGCGGTAATAATTATTTTGTCTGTAAACTGGATCTGTTTACGATTTCGGTGGTGCATGGAATTTATATATTAACCTAAACAGCAGTGAAAAGTCTTGAAAATTTCGATCGGTCCATTAGTAAACTCGTAGTTAAGTGATCTACGGGAATGAATTCTATGTACATAGGAATATCACAGGAAAGGCCTTAGCTGCAGGGAATTACGAGGTAAACAGCAATGAATACGAAAGTCCGGCTCTGTTCTTGGAGATACTGTTCGTGGTACCAAATACCCTTAATTAGACACATCAGTGCTATCGGTTACCCTCTAAGTATTGGTTTATTATAAGAAATAAAATGGAGCAATGCTAATTTCTGTGATGTCATTGATGAATACTTCATATAATTCATATGCCACATTTTATATCTTAAAAAATTATATGTCAGACTCGATAAACTTGGTCTTTCAGCTATAATTTAATCATGCATTTTTTCGAGGGAAACAGATCACGCAATGACATAGAACGAATTAGAGACAGACGAACTGACAAAGAAATATAGAGAGAAAGGTGAACATTTTTATTTAAAGAAAAGGACAATTGGAAACATAATTCTCTCTCTCTCTCTCTCTCTCTCTCTCTCTCTCTCTCTCCTGGAGATCGAATACCATGAGAGTTACAGTTGCTTCCGTTTAACTTTTACTATGCTCTGATCATATATTGCATTGCTTTAGAATTGACGATAATTTACGAACTGATATTCTTTCTTGGCACTGAATATTAATAACATATGGTGTTAATTTGTTGTCTGTTCCATATTTTCTTGCACCAGGGACCAACAAGGATATGAAGAACAACTTATGCAGAAAAATGAAAAATTCCTGGGAAGTCAATGCTTCGTATCCTTATGGAGGTGTCATTACCACAGCTTTGAACCCTCCTACACACAACACACCCTTCAGCTATATCTTGCATGCATGCTTGCTTTTCCTGAACATCAGTGCACATCCTTTGTGATATCTCTTTCAAGGAGTTTTCATTAAATTCACGCCAACTGTTCTATTTCTCATCAAACTCATGCATTTTCATAACATTTACAGCAAACCCTCTCACTCTTTCATCTCTACCTTTAAAAACCCAGCAAAATTACCTTTTCATAATTTGCAAATTTAAACCAGCTTACATTGAGTCACTAAAAACATTCCTTTTCATATCCAGCCTTTTTCTATTCCCTTCGAAAGTATGCACATATTACAAATATTTTTCGTGTCAAAGATAACCCTGCCCATAGAATCATTTAACTAGCATATTTTTACTTTTATGCCTTTCCAAATAGATTTTATGGTTCCAGAAGCGATATCCCTCTCTAGTTTCTACACATTTCAACTGCCCCAGGAACATGTATTCTCCAAAGGTCTCATCCCTACACAACATACCCTTGCTTGTCAGTCTATGTGCCAAAACATCCAACTTGATATATTTAGACAAATACCAGACTTCTTTTCTTCTCAGGCATATCTACGAAGATTAAAAATTCCAAGACTTCTTTACTATATATGTACATACAGACATACATACATCATACATACATACATACATACATATATATATATATATATATTATATATATATATCTATATATATATATATATATATATATATATGTGTGTGTGTGCGTGTGCGTGTGTGTGTATGTGTGTGTGTGCGTGTGTGTGAATAGTATATTTATTTATATATATATATATATATATATATATATATGATATATATCTATATATATAGATATATATATATATATATATATATATATATATATATATATATATATATGAGAGAGAGAGGGGGGGAGGGGGTTCTTTATCAACGTGTTGAAAATGGAGGTGACAGTCTGCGGGACCTATGAACATTGAAAAGGAGAGAGTTATGAAAACTTTAAAAAGTAAATGGGCGGTCTCTTTAAACTACAGTTTAATGATAATAAATATAATGTATTTATTCCTTTATAAAATACAAACTTGTGAAAATCATGTCGATTTTTAAACATATATTTCTGGATAACTTTTTCCTTCTTGGTCATTGCAAAGTATATCCTGTTTTTGAGTTCATGAAAATTTTCTTTGTCTGGCATTTCAGTATCTTTTATATAGTCCTTATACTATCCAATAGTTTAGAGGGACCAACGTTAAGAAACACTCAATTGCATGACGGATAGATTATTGAGTAGCTTCGAGGATACAAGGTTTATTACAAGAAAAAAATAAAACTACGTTGGCAAAACAAGATTGATGGTATTTAAGAAGCTGTTGAGTTTAATCTCGACCTTGTCAAAATGATGGATGGAAGAAGTAGCACTCCAAAAATAAATTCATTTTGGGTGAAAAATAATCCTGTCCCCTAAGACAATTTCCCAAAGTTCTTAAGGCTGAAAAATGATCGACCGTTTTTCAAGACAGCCTGTGAGATCCTATTGGATATCAATAGAAACCGAGTGTATGACGCTGATAGGACGTGGAAATGTACAGGATTGTTATATTGAATGCGAAAATACCGAAGCTAGATCTAAGCTTTGATACATAGGCTATTTCAGTCAGATTTCGTAGTTTACATACAGTCTTTTAATATCAACAAATTATGGCTATTCGATACTGAAATCAGTGAAACTGAATACCAATCGCCGGTTTGCATGAAGTACTTTTATTGCGTGGTTATTAATGAAATAATTACTTGGCAACTGGGGAGGCATTACGAAAACAAATTTTTATCTAAAATTCGGCCGTATAGTGAAGGAAATCACTTCTGGAGTTGCTACTGCATTCCAGATTGGTACAAAGACACAAAACGTGACTGAAGAATCTTTTTTCTTTTTTAATACCTCAATAGCATCGCAAATTTCTGATGAGCAGATAACTTTGTCAGAGGTGTAAAATCTGTGTACATATCAATCTTTATTTAAGATTAACATCGAACATGAGCCATATTGCTTTCGTAACCAATATGGCAATTGTAATAAAAAAAATTATCCCTTAGAATAAAATTTTCAAAAAATGTTGAACTTACAGATTCCCGAACAAATAAGAATACAATGAAAACTTTAATACACATAATTTTTACATACGCAAGTTAAGAACTTTTTCCACCAAACGAATATGTATGAAGTAGTAATAATTAACGCTGCAGAGATTAGATAATACTGTAAACGAAACCATGAGAATAACTGTTGACATTTTAATAGATTAAAGGTTGGCTAGTTTCAAAGTAAAATATCAGCAAAAAGATATTCTGTTGTTGCTCATTGTTACAACCTCCCAGGTTGCAGTACAGGTTCTTTTTAGGTCTTTATATTCTCAAGGATTGCAGTCAGTAAATGTACTTCAGTGACAAGGAAGGACGGAAACAGAAACTCAAGAAAACTTAACAATATTTATTATAAACTAGAACAATGACTTAAATCAACCTTGTGAGATTTAATACACTTAATTGTACAGAATATTCAAGAGAACAAATACCTGGTTCTCGGGAACTCAGAACTCACAAGAAAACCTAAAGCTAATACACTAAGCCCTAAACAAGAGAAAACCCCAAGAGAGAAAACATACTTAATATATAACAAGTTGGATCCAAAATAAGGCTAGCCAAAATCACCAATAACCTAATAATAATAAGATAGAAAGAAGTAGGAGATGAAAACAAGGAAAACCTTAATATTCCTACCTATAACACCAAGCTAAGCAATGTGGAACTCAGTCCACTAAATATCAACATACAATAAACTATGACAATATATACATGTAACCATACATATATATATTTATGAATAATGAAAATTGGCAAAAAATATATAATTTCACCTTAAGTGAAATTCCAGAGAGGAGTTGAAACACTCAGGGCCGTGATCAGTTCATCAAGCTGCTAACGGAAGGGCAAATACTGTACGCCAGTACTGAAGGTCAACACATTTCCGATGCAAGAGGAACGATAATACGTCTTACCTGGCGACAGACTCCCTACTAGCCACCTCACGAGTCAAGTAGCTCTCACTCCCGTACAACAGCTGGACGAGGATGACACGGCAGGTAAATCCAGAATCCAGTGCCGGGATACAGCGACGACACAGGTTTTCCGTCAAAATCCTCAGACGGGAAAAGGGGCAGAAACACGCGGTCGCAGATGACAGAGCGTCTGCTAAACTCTCAACAGCAGTGTGAAGGTCGCAGGTGACAACAACACCTGCGCGAGAAAAAGCCGTGATCCAGGGACACACTCAACAGACGTATATATGCGTCTTCCAAAATCCGTGAGGGAAATATCCAAGTGCGTGGTCCAAAAGGTAATTATCCAAAGTCGTCCTCCAAATCAAAATAAATGCTGCGACGGGAAAACAGTACTGGTGAGAGCTTGTCAAGACCCGAACTCTCGTTGACCGGTCGACCATGTCCACTCATCACCTTCCCAGTGTTTATAAACACTCAAAGCAAAAGAATAACAATCGTTAAAACGATAGTTCACTAATACACAAAAAAGGAGGAGGAGGCGCAAAAACACTGAAACAATCGTAAAGCCACTTAACTTACGGAAACACAAGAGTAAACATACTCAGCAAAAATTTAACTTAAAAGTAAACAAAAAAGTAAACAAGGCTGATTTAAATCAACAAAAGAAATAATAATAGTTTTACGTTAACCTAATACCTTCCTCCCCCAAAACAAAAAAAAAATTATTCACATAGAATAAATTTTTTTTTAAATCAAAATACTGTAAGAATGCTGAAATGAAAAGGAATTAATATAATATTATAGAGATATAAAACCAAATAAAAAGATAAATATTTAAAACCCTGAAAAATAAGGTTATGAATAATTATACAATATACATGACAAAAGAAGCATAACTTCACGAAGGAAACTTACCAAACCAGACAATAGGGCACCTTAAAGAAGGCTAAACCAAGACTCGAACGAGTACCAAAAATATAAACTGATAGACCTTACCGAGGTTGAACATACAAAAACAATGCACTTAACCAAACCTACATCTAAACTAAACCCTAAGATAAGGACTCACTCATACTCACACACATACTTGCCATCATATTTTACTATGCAATAATAGTTTTAATACAAACCCAATGAAGACACGAGAAGGGCGAGGGAGGGACAAAAGCCAAGATTACATACGAGAAAGGGCATCAGGAATACGGTTCTCAGATCCCTTAATATGTTTGATAACCAGAGAGAATTCCTGCAACTGCAGAGCCCACCTTAAAATCCTCTGGTTGGATCCTTTCATCCGTTCGATGAACACTAGAGGATTGTGGTCAGTCCAAATCTCTATAGGGAAAGAGAAATTAGTCACATAGGGTTTAAAATGTAGCAGAGTACGAACCAAGGCCAAGGCCTCCTTCTCGATAGTGGAGTAACTTTTCTCCGCTGCCAATAACTTACGGCTGAAGTAAGACACAGGACGAACCTCTCCAGCCCCATTTCTCTGAAAGAGGACACCCAATGCCTACATCACTGGCATCCACCGCAATAATGAAAGGTTTCTGAAAATCAGGAGACATTAATATTGGGTTTGACACCAACACCAGTTTAAGTTTAATAAAAGACTCTTCACATTGAGGAGACCACACAAATTTCTGTCCTTTTTCTAATAGCTTAGTAAGCGGCTGAGCAATGTCTGAGAAGTTTCGGACAAACCGCCTATAATAGCCCATCATGCCGAGAACTCTCCGAACTTCTCTGACATTGCACGGCCTCTTCAAATTTATAATGGCCTCGAGATTGGCTTGTTTAGGGCTACCTGTCCCAAACAACTCATGACCCAAATAACATACTTTGGCCTTGCCAAATTCACACTTACCTAAGTTCACAACAAGACCAGCGGCCCTCAAAGCTTCAAACACGTTTCTCAACCTTACCATATGAGTTCGCCAATCATTGCTGTGAACAACTAAATCATCAATATAAATTTCAGTGCCTTCCAAACCACAAATGACTCTGTTCATAAGCCGCTGAAAAGGTACATGCAGCATTCTTCATCCAAAAGGCATTACTTTACATTCGTAAAGCACAAAGGGAGTTACAAAAGCAGAAATTTCCCTGGCTCGATCAGACAGGGGCACTTGCCAATATCCTTTCAACAGATCCAACTTAGTAATAAATTTGCAGACCCTATCTGATCGAGACAGTCATCAATGCGGGGCAAAGGAAAGGAGTCATTTTTAGTACTGGCATTAACCTTACGGTAATCCACACACATACGGTACTTCCCATCTGACTTCTTAACCAGAACAATCGGAGAGCTCCAAGGACTTATTGAAGGTTGGATGAGGTCATGCTCCAGCATATACTTTATTTCCTCCTCGACTATGTCCCTCTTCACTGGATTTAGTCGATAAGGACTCTGCTTTACTGGGGGAAGCACTGCCACATCCACATCATGCTGAAGCAACCTCGTCCTACCTGGCGAACTCTGAAATACTTTTCTGGAAAACGAACAGATTAAATTAATAATGTCCCTTTTCTGGGTAACTTCCAGATGGTCAAGCCCTCCTTTCAAAACCTCTAGATTTTGAATATTATTAAAGAGAGCATCAGAAGACACCTGACCAACTAAGTCCTCAAAGTTATCCTCTGGAGGCTCTACAACCATAGACACAGGCTCATATACAATAGCTAAAGGATCTCTACCACATGAAATATAAGATTTTAATCTATTAATATGAAAGACCCGGCACTTTCGTTTGGTCCCGGGGGCTTCAATTTCATAATTCACCTCAGACAATTTCTCAAAAACCTTCCAGGGCCCTTTATACCTTGGTTCGAGGAAAATTGTCTGAGTCTGTACTCAACACCAATACCAATTCCCCAGGCTCAAACGACCGCACCTTGTTTTCTTATCAAAATTTGATTTCATGACTGCTTGGGAGGAAGCCAAATTTTCTCTTGCAAATTTCCATGCAATGGCTAATTTCTTCCGTAAATTCTCTACAAATTCCACCACATTAATTTCTCCCTTCTGACCAGATGCAAGCAATTCGTGGAAAATTTCCAACGGACCAACGTACCCGTGTCCAAACACCAGCTCGAAGGGAGCTAACCTGTAGATGAATTTGGATGGTTCCTTATAGCAAAGAGAGCAAAGGGAAGCCCTTTTTCCCAATCCTCTCCCCTTGTTCATAGTAGTATTTCTTTAACACTGATTTAAGTGTCTGGTGGAATCTTTCCACCGCACCCTGACTCTCTGGATGATAAGGTACGCTGGTAGTGTGCTGAATGGCCAGTTCAGCACACTTACCCTAAATACCTTACTCGTAAAATTCGTCCCACAGTCGGTCTGAATTTTACGAGGGAGTCCATATCTGGAGAAAAATTCAATGAGCTTCTCAAATACTGCTCTGGAGGTAATCTTTTTTCATTGGGGAAGGCCTCAGGAAATCTGGAAGCCCTGTCCATAATCGTCAGGAGATGAGTAAACCCAGTCTTTGTTCTGGGCAAAGGCCCTACCACATCTATTACCAATTCTACAAAAGGTTCCCCAATTGCAGGAATTGGATTTAAAGGTGCTTTAGGGATTACTTGATTGGGTTTTCCCATCACCTGACAAAACCTCACAGTTACTAACAAATTGTTTCACTGATAATTTAATCCTGGCCACCAAAAACATTTTGCCAACCTCTTGAAAGTCTTAAATACTCCAAAGTGACCAGAAAAAGAATCATCATGTGACAACCTCAAAACAGACTCCCTAAATTGTGAGGGAACCACAATTTGTTCCACTCGAGAAGTCTCGTTCAGATCATGTGTAGATGGGCGACTAACTCTGTATAACAAAACCTTTTACTACACAAAAACCTTGGTTTAGTTAAATCGGCTGTGTCACCCAACTCAAAATCAAACTTGTTTCTGCGCCTCAATAAACGTGAAACGGTCCCAATCAGGTTGCAAAATATCACTAATACTACTAGGACTATCTACTGGCCCGGGCCTTTCTAACTCTACTTCTAAACTACTTAAATCTAAGTCATCATCATTTATCAAATTAGCTGCCTTAGCAGATGCCCGGGTCATCACAGCCACTGGACAAGCATCCATAGTCAAAATAGGGAATAATTCCAGACCCTTATGGTCTAACATGTCATTTCCCAAAATACCATCAATACCTGGAATGGGGAGACTCTCCACAACAGCCAACTCAGTTACTTTATTATACCCAGGGAAGGATAACTCAACTTCTACCAATGGAGCTGAAACCACTGTGTTCGGGAACCCTCCCAGAACCACATAATTCCCTGAATATTTAACTAAACCATTTAATGATGCTTTTAACACTAATGACCGAGCAGACCCTGTGTCTCGCAAAAATTTCACCTTAAGGACTCCTGAAATCAGTAACCAGTCTACCAGGCCAGATATATTTATCATAGAGTCATGATTGTTCCTTACCACCAGTTGAATTCACATTACTGCCATCACCACTAATCACATTACCACTATCAATCACTGATGGATTCTCAACCTTGGAATTAGTAGGAAATAGACTTGTTTGTAATTAAAGATATAGGGTTGTCAACATTGTTACCATTTCTCTGGAGATACCTCCTTCTAGCGTTACACTGAGCCTGATAATGCCCGGGCTTATTGCACCAAAAGCAGGTCCCATTACCTCTGCTAGCATTACCAGACATTAACCTGTTTTTGGAAAAGACTCTAGTGTGCCCACCACTTGAGACTTTTCCTTGACTATTCTCATTCCTAGAATAGGTTGGAACACCTGAATGTTTTACCCTATTATCTACAACATTACCAGATTTATTATTAAAGTTATTTGGCCTAGCAGACTGGAAATTTATAACCTGGGACCCAAAATTACCGGACCCCGCTCGATGGGTCAAAACAAACTCATCGGCAATCTGAGCCGCCTTACTTAGACTGACCGCTTTTACTTCTTCTAAGTATATCCTCAGCTCCTTACTACAATATTTTTTTAAATTCTTCCACAGCATTAATTCCCTCAAAGAAGAGAAAGAGGCTACCTGACGACTCTTTAGCCAATCATCAAATTGCTCTTCCTTGAGCCTAGCAAACTCCACGAATGAAAGGGAAACATGCTTAGAAAAGTTTCTAAATTTTAGGCGATAGGCCTCAGGGACAAGGTCATAAGCCTTGAGGACCAACGACTTCACTTTACTATAATCACGGGCTACACCCTCCTCCAAAGAATTATACACCCGGATTGCCTTGCCCACCAGCCTACACTGAATTAAGACTGTCCACATCTCGGTGGGCCAAGATAACCTGGTAGCTACCCGTTCAAAAGCCTTAAAAAATTCAGGCACATTTCTCTCATCAAATACAGGGACCAACTTCAGAGCTGCCCCTATATTAAATTTATCAGGAGGGACGGTCCACAGGGAGTACTTAATCTATTAGGAGAACCTTGTAACCTAGCCAACTCCAAATTTACATTGGCCATCTCTAGCTCATGCCGCCTCACCCTCTCGTTCTCTTCAAACTCGAGTTTCATAATTTCTATCCTCTTACAAATTAAGCTGTATTCACTGTCCTCCTGGGACCCTACAGGCTGTACTGGGGCTACATTCACTGGGACAGGGTTTTCTACTAAAAATGGGTTAGTGGATACATTAGCTTTAAATTGCAAATTAGCCTGCCCTTCAAAAATTGTTCCAGTACGAGGAGGATCTTCAAACAAAGAAAGACCTGGATTCACACTAACATCCTCAATCACACTACCCTCTCGCTCTGAGTCACTATCACCGACACTGTCAAAATCCCTAGCTAAATTCTCTCCTTCAGCCATACCTTGAGCTACCTTATTTTTTACAGCTATCAGCAACTGGGCCCTAGTGTTCGCAGCCCTAAGTGGGACACCTAACCAGCGAGCACAACTCACCAAATACTCTTTACTCAATACAGGAAGATGCCTAAGGCAATCTGCCGACCCCAAAAACTCAGCTGGATCAAAAATAAATTCTTCCATGGTTCCAAAATTAAAGGGGGAGTAAGGCAATACACTAAACAGCAACAAATACTGGTAAATCCACCGAGCGCTGTTCCGCCAACCAAAACACTGAGTACACCCGAGTGCAATCCTGTCACGGTCGCCAACTGTTACAACCTCCCAGGTTGCAGTACAGGTTCTTTTTAGGTCTTTATATTCTCAAGGATTGCAGTCAGTAAATGTACCTCAGTGACAAGGAAGGACGGAAACAGAAACTCAAGAAAACTTAACAATAATTTATTATTATAAACTAGAACAATGACTTAAATCAACCTTGTGAGATTTAATACACTTAATTGTACAGAATATTCAAGAGAACAAATACCTGGTTCTCGGGAACTCAGAACTCACAAGAAAACCTAAAGCTAATACACTAAGCCCTAAACAAGAGAAAACCCCAAGAGAGAAAACATACTTAATATATAACAAGTTGGATCCAAAATAAGGCTAGCCAAAATCACCAATAACCTAATAATAAGAAGATAGAAAGAAGTAGGAGATGAAAACAAGGAAAACCTTAATATTCCTACCTATAACACCAGTAAGCAATGTGGAACTCATTCAACTAAATATCATCATACAATAAACTATGACAATATATACATGTAACCATACATATATATATTTATGAATAATGAAAATTGGCAAAAATATATAATTTCACCTTAAGTGAAATTCCAGAAGAGGAGTTGAACTCAGGGCCGTGATCAGTTCATCAAGCTGCTAACGGAAGGGCAAATACTGTACGCCAGGTACTGAAGGTCAACACATTTCCCGATGCAAGAGGAACGATAATACGTCTTACCTGGCGACAGACTCCCTACTAGCCACCTCACGAGTCAAGTAGCTCTCACTCCCGTACAAACAGCTGGACGAGGATGACACGGCAGGTAAATCCAGAATCCAGTGCCGGGATACAGCGACGACACAGGTTTTCCGTCAAATCCTCAGACGGGAAAAAGGGGCAGAAACAGCGGTCGCAGATGACAGAGCGTCTGCTAAACTCTCAACAGCAGTGTGAAGGTCGCAGGTGACAACAACACCTGCGCGAGAAAAAGCCGTGATCCAGGGACACACTCAACAGACGTATATATGCGTCTTCCAAAATCCGTGAGGGAAATATCCAAGTGCGTGGTCCAAAAGGTAATTATCCAAAGTCGTCCTCCAAATCAAAATAAATGCTGCGACGGGAAAACAGTACTGGTGAGAGCTTGTCAAGACCCGAACTCTCGTTGACCGGTCGACCATGTCCACTCATCACCTTCCCAGTGTTTATAAACACTCAAAGCAAAAGAATAACAATCGTTAAAACGATAGTTCACTAATACACAAAAAAGGAGGAGGAGGCGCAAAAACACTGAAACAATCGTAAAGCCACTTAACTTACGGAAACACAAGAGTAAACATACTCAGCAAAAATTTAACTTAAAAGTAAACAAAAAAGTAAACAAGGCTGATTTAAATCAACAAAAGAAATAATAATAGTTTTAACAATTTGAAAGTTGTTTTTTATTTGCAAACCAATTCTCTATCATAGTTTTTATTTAGATATTTAATATATTTTACTAAAAGAAATGTGCCATTTACATTACGAGTCTCCTCCTCATGGTTTAAAACAAGTATTTCTTTCTTAGTCTCTATAAAGTGAATAGAAGCCATCACTCTCTTCCATAGAACGCCTTTGCCTAAACCATCATACGGAATAAAAGAGGTATAATTCTTCTTTAACATAATATCCTATTAATCACAATGGCTTGGACTTGAGATCAAGATGTGCTAATTAAACTGTGGTCCTGAGCACACGCGCTTACGAGCACGTACTTGACATTCCACTCTCACAGGCCCTCTAGGTAAATTAAAACCGATGCAATTCAATTATTCTAAACATTGTATTACCCTCTTCTCCAAAACAGCATAAAGGCTGCTTCCATTTAACATCAGGTTCCGGTGATCCTCCTCTAATAGCTGAATCCTCAGCAAAATTAATGACCTAAACTGAAATTTTACTTTCGTTCCTCATAATATCTTAGATACACTTTCTTTACTACCATTTGAGATATGCAAATGTTAACCATTTGAAGGCCGCTTGATATATATATATATATATATATATATATATATATATATATATATATATATATATATATATATATATATATATTATATATATATACATATATATATGTATATACACATACACACACAAACACACACACACACACACATATATATATATATATATATATATATATATATATATATATATTATTCTTAGGCACGAAGATATAGTAATTCAGTTGTATTCCACATAGGAAAACGAAAATGGTATGTCTCAGAAAATGCCCAACAGTTTCGTCCTCCTATGGAATTCCAAAGAAGTGTTCCATTGGAGGAGGGACCGATTGTTGGGCATTTTCTGAGACACACCATTTTCATTTTCCTATGTGGAATACAACTGAATTACTATATCTTCGTGCTTAAGTAAATATATATAATATATATATATATATATATATATATATATATATATATATATATATATATATATATATACACACACAGAACACACACACACACACACACACACACACAATATATATATATATATAATATATATATATATATATATATATATATATATATATTCAAATTAATATGTGATTTGTTAATAATACACCACCATACGTGGAAAGATAAGAGACTGGGTTTAGCTCCTGACTGATTTTGACTTCATTTAAGCAATTAACGAAGAACTGGTACATGTTTTATACAAACGTACACACAATTGGAGACAACATCCACACCTGATTTATAACCCTCATGTGCATCAGGCTAAAAGGATTGTCTAACAACACAAAAAATTTGTATGTGCCGCCATATGATAATATCTAATATCAATAAAACATATACTTAAAAAGAACTCTTCCGACAATAATAATGTTTATATAAGAAAGGGGTAAAGGTACTATGTTTACAATAAGACAATACTTTTGTAATACATATCTAATACCTTCATTAAAATTTATGTATTTTACAAATTTCTTTTGAATTTACAGTATCAAGGTTATACGTACATGCCTTGGCTAACATTCGTTATGACTGAATCTTGTCCAGTTAATTGTATGAGTGATTTCACTAACATGCACAAAAATTCCACTGTTTACCTGTGCATAGCTTATACACTTTTATGTCCTATTCGCATTTCTCGCTTTTTATCATTGTGACTATGTAAAAGTTATCGCAACACTTACATGGCATTTCTTATATACATTCTTTATTATTGTCGGAAGAGTTTTCTGTAAGTATATGCGTTATTGTTTAATTGTTATTGAACACTACTATTATGTGGCA
>NC_061107.1:117796026-117813221 GCF_015104395.2 Macrobrachium nipponense
CAGGAGATGTGGGATATCTTTCATATTATTATTATAAGGTTGTACAAGCAAATATTTGTTGTTGTAAGGTTCTTTTCAGTTTTGATACAAGGTCTTTTTTGCCACTGCTAATGCAATGTTTAGTGCATTATCTGGATATTTCAGTTTCTTGCCTGTATTCCGAATCTTATCTATCTCCTCATCTATATATTTCTGGGCTACATACCCGTAGTGCTAGTAAAACATGGATGCAAACACTGATCATTTAACCTTAATTGTTCTGTCCAGAATAGAAATGTACATAGAAGAAATATTAGCAGGTTTTCTGTAAACACTATACTTAACCCACTACTATTTCTCCGTATGAGGACATCCAAAAAGGGTGGGCATTCATTTTTTTCTATTTCCATAGTAAATTTAATTGATGGCACTAATTGATTTAACCTGCCAAAAAAGTTATTTGCATCTTCGTTCCCTGGCCATACACAAATTATATCGTCAACATATCTAAACCAAGGTACATTGCGTGGAATTATATTGTTTAAAATTTTCTTTTAAAAAAAAGAAAAAAAATTCTATATATAAATTACTTAGCACTGGGGACAGAGGATTTCCCACCCATTGCCATACCAAAATTTTGTGAGTTAGAATTTTTCCATTGAATTCAAATTTACAGTCTTTTAACACATAATTTTATCAGTTCAATTAAGGTGTTTTTAGGAAATGGAATATCCAGTTGTTTGTTTACTAATAATTCCGATAGAAACTCCAGTAAATCATCAATAGGCACTTTTGTGAATAGAGATACTATATCAAAGCTCACAAGTTTCGATTCACTATTAACTTGTACACTATTTAGTTTATCTATCAAGTCCACATTATTTTATATTGGCATTAGAGATGTTACCTACCAATGGTTAGGATATCCACTAAATATTTTTCTAATTTACAAGATGCGGAACCCGCTGAGCTGATAATTGGTCTGGCAGGGAAGTTTGTTTTATTGGTTTTTATCGTACCATACATAGACGGTAGAGATGGAGAGGTCACACACATCTTTATTAGGCTTTCGTTACCTTTTAACAGATTTTTCACTTTTTTATTGAAACCATTATTCACACTTTCTATCGGGTTCTTATTTAATTCTTTATAAATACTATTATCACCCAAAAGACTTTCCATTTTTTTCTATTGTATTCATTTTTGTTTAAAATTACTAGGGCACTGATTTTTATCTGCTCTGCTTTTGTCATGTGTATATCTTTATCTTTTTTCAGTTCATTGATGGCATTCATAAATCATTGGGTACATTTGTGGTGTCTGACTTTTTCATACTTCCATAAATTACTCCCTTAATTATATTGACCTCTTCACTAGTTAAATCACTATATATTTCCAAGTTGCACAATCCTTTAGTAATTTCTACACTATTTATGCTTGTTACGGACTCTGAGATCTGAGACAATGTTACGGTGTCGAAATATCCTGGAAAGGGTCGACACAATGTTACGGCCTCTGAGAGAGGTCCGCTTCAGGTTCAATATGAAATAATAAAAAAAATATTTCAACACCAACAATTGAAACTGGGGATACGAATATAGAAAGAAACACTAACACAACAAAAGGTTTATTTACAAGCTTACTAACAAAGGTAAATGCAGAATGGTATCTCCTATTTGCATAAAAAGATAGAATCTTGCACTGTATGAACTGGGGGAACAGTGAGGCAATTCAAATACTTGCTAGTCAATTTTGGCAATTCGACGCGCTGGCTTCATAAATGTAGAGCAGGGCAATTGCAATCGTCCTCTTGACTCCGCTATGCAGAACTAGTCTACTTGAAAGGCAGAAACGTCCCCAAAAACCTGTAGCAGGACCTTTTCTTCTCTGAAGTCTGCTCGACGTCGAGAAAACACGGCTGTCCACTCCTGAAGACGACTAGACCAATATCCAACCAACTCTCGAACAACTCTTCTTTTGATTGATACTTCGTCGGTTCCTTCGTCTCTAGTCTCTCTCTGACGATCACTGCTGCTGATCTCTCACTGATAATCTGATCTGTGGCTCTTACTGAGGATATCTCTCTGTGACTAACTGGTGATCTCTCTCTTTTACAATCTCTTCCTTCTCTTCTACGTCCGCATTTATACGGCACTGTGGGGGCGGAGCCTACGGTGAGCGTCACAGACTCCCGTGTTTACTAGGACTCCCTAGATGAATCTAGATGAGGTATTGCATCAGAAATCGCAGCGTTCTCACGTCCGCGACGATACACACTCCTGCGATTCTAGAACAGACGCGAGAAACAGGTAACAGGTGCCTCACGGGACGGGCGAAAACCTCCTTACTGCCGAACTTCTCGAAAATGCGATCTCCTTTTTTTAACTTCCTTCGATATGAAGCAATTACCATCACACGCCCCCCAAAACCCCCGAAATGAAAAAAAAGAAAAAAAATTGAAATCAACTGATTTTATTTTTTTTCTAAAAGAGAAGCAAGAATTAAACAGCGGGGAAACAATTCTGCATAAAGCTTTCATACTTTTTCATTCACTCAACCACTCGTGCCAAAACAGAAAACGGTCATTTGGCTACTCATTCTGAGAAAAATCTCTAGAGGCTACTAGCTATAACATTATCCTTCTCTCTTACTTTTCCTGTTTTCTGAACTCTGATTAAAACTTATAAATACTAAAGCACCTCCTGTGTTTTTCTCAAAACTAAACTCACTCAGTAATAACACTGTTACACGGGTGGAGGCCACGGCACGGGGCGTTGTTTATAATTCTGAAGCAAATTTACCTTCATTGCCTTTGCACTACTCTTACCCACATTAATTCTATGACATATATTGCATCAGAAATCGCGGCGTTTCTCACGTCCCGACGAGATCCACAACACTCCTGCCGATTCTAGAACAGCCGCGAGAAACAGGTAACAGGCGCCTCCAACACGGGCGCGAAAACCTCCTTACTGCCGAACTTCTCGAAAATGCGTTCTATTTTCCTTTAACTTCCTTCGCTATGAAGCATTACCATCACAATACTTCCAGTTGATAGAAGCAAAATTTAAACCATTACCTAAAGCACTGGTACATTACTGTCCAGATGCTTGTTTGATAATTTGACGACACATTCATGATTGGCGTTTGGTAGTCCAGGTGCTTCTTTCGATTAGGAGTTTCATTTTGTTGTCATGTTTACGTTTAAGCCTCTGATACACTTTCTTCCTCCTATTCTTATAACAATATTCCTGCAGAGAATCTTTCCAATCCGATGGTATTGAAGCTTCAAAATGACGTCTTTTTCTCGATAAATCTTCAAAATTCTTTTTAGTTTTCCAATGTCTTAATACTGATATGTTTGTCCAAAATAATAGCGGTGTATTTCACCGAACGGTTGTCTTTCAATTTTGACAAGGACTTGGTTATCATTGATCTGGTATCACTTGTTCATCACGACATTCACATAGAAACCGCAGGGGCAAAAAAGCTGGTGTGTTCTAATAATGCATTGGAAAGGAATATAATTGAATCTAGTTTTATAAAAGAAAGTTACAACAATAATATGAACATCAGTCAAGGAATGTATAAACTTGATCCTTTAATATCAAAAGAAATTTGTAAACTGTTTAAATTTTAAGGTAGGCTGTAGAGATATATGGAAATAGGATTATTATATTTGTAAACACAGTAAAGGGGCAGTAGTGGTAATGAGATGTTCAACCCCGCCTCCCTGACACCTGTCAGTGTGGACTTGTGTAAGTGTTTACATAATAAAAATATGGAATGTTATTCCATATATATAAAAGACTAAAACTAAAGAGGTCAACCAGATTGCTTGCAGGAATGTGATCAGACTAGAGACGCTGAAGATGACGTATACAATAAAAGTAGGCTAAGATAACATGCCGTCACTTGTATTCATTCAATTGTTTATAAACTTTAGTCCAAGCTTCCTGCTTGAGACAAACACCGTGACCTATAGCTCAAGCGGCCTACGTGATTAGTAACTATGTCATCTGATTGTGTGTTGTATGTAACTTATGTCATCTGATTGTATGTTCATATGTTCGAGCTACTATCTGCTTCCTTCATAACTTGTAACGGAGATGGTAGGCGGAAGAGAATAGAGTTAGCTATCGTCATTAGAAGACCTGTACCTCTTTACCTAAGATTTATCATGTAGAGAGAATAGAATTAGCCATCATCATTGGCAGAAGAGATCAAGCTATCGTCATTGGAATACTTGTACAATCCTACTTGATCTTCACCATGTAAATTCAGAGAATATAAGTATTTTTGTACTTCGTGGTTTCTACTAGATCCTCACATCATTGCCGAATCATCATGAGTTTAACACATCGTCGTTATAACCAAAGAAGATAATACCGACTTCGTAAGTGATCTACAAACCCCAAGACACTCCATTGAATATGGAAGTGCAATACCAACCGACTTAGCGTAAGATTATCGCAAGTCTAACATTACCTCATAGGGCGCCTTATTATTCAAGGCAACAGCCCTAAAACTTGTACCCTAAGCGGTATTATCCCTTGAGAATTTATTGTAAATTTTAGCCAAATGATTTTTGAAAGCCACTCCTACCTTGACACCTGCCTGTGGGTGGATCTGCAGTCTCAAACGGTTGTGTGTATGTTCGTCAGTACTGTCTTTATAGTATATATCTTGTTGAATTGCTAATACTATGTATCAGTCCTTTGTCAAGGGCTTGAAAATAAAGCCGAAACCGTCAGGACCTACACCCTGTCTCTTATTTTTTCACCTGTGGATATGTGTGATTGTATACACATACACATATATACTTATATATACCTACATTCATATTATGTACTGTACGTGCGGATGTGTGGGTATGTGTTAATGTGTATGTGTGTCTCGTTATTAATTTTGTATATTTCACTAGAAGTTATACAGTATTTAGCTGCCTATCTAAATGTTAATATCCTTGCAAATGCGCTTACATTTGTACATTGTTATTCGCTATGTTCCAACTCGTTACCATATGTGTGCATCTAAATTAAAGTCTTATGAGATAACCGTTATAAATGTATATATTTCTTTACATATGATTGTCTTCATGTGCCTTAAATATAGACTTGAAGATACTTAAAATAATTTGTACCTTTGCACTCATTTGCATTAATGTTATGCTTCAACAAACTTGCATATGATTATAAGTGAGTTAATTGCTTTCACCCTCAGCATCTCTCCCCAAATGATTAGAGTTAATTTAGATGCAAATGGGAGAATATCATGTATTATCCAGATGAGATTTCACCAAAGGAATAAGAGGTTACGTCTCTTTGTGAGGAAAAAAATCGTATTCATGGCTTTCCATTGTGTAATACAATAAACTTAGCGTATATTTCTCTTATTTTTTATGTTAAATATCACAGCATGAGTATTCTTCGGTGTCAGTGTCCCTCCCTTCAAAAAGGGTACTTGTTTCGTTAACTTACGACGCCTTGGTAATTGTTCTCATCATAAGAAACACCTCTTAAATCAAAGACTGTCTTGTACATATCAAGTAATATATTTCAAGACGCTATACATTACTTGTGAATATGATTTTTTATTGTGTTTTACGCAACAAAGAAACCAATCAAGCATAATGGGATATGGAATAGTAATTTATGAAGTCGAATCTCCAGCTACAGTTTTTACACAAACGAATGATGACTTCAGCTTAAGTTGTAGAATCAGCAGCAATTCTACTGTTATCTTTATCCTTTTGTCAAATACGGATTTTTTTTTTTTTTTTTTTTGTTTACAGAGAGGTCTCCGATAGTAAAAAAAATGTACTCCTTAATGGTGAAGTCTACATGATATCATATATGTTGAGTGTAATCTATTCTTAATAAATTCAGTTTTATGAATTTTTTGAATGTTCATTTAAAGAAAATACATGAAAATACTAATACATGTATGTCAGCATGTATATATATAAAGATATTTATATTAAGATAAAGTAAGAAAATGGACAACAGTGCATTAAAGTAGCATCAAAACCTCTTAAATTTGGATATTTTCTAATTATTATATTAGTCATTCTTAACATGATAACCTAGACTTCTAAACTTCTTGGACAGCGCTAAGAGGCACGAGTATTAAAACATTAATGATAAAGCCATCTACAGAATTACGAAAACTGCCTTCGTTTTGCTAGAGCTCAGTGTCAAACCAGTATACACCAACTAAGCCGCTCCCTGTCTCAATCGGAGTTAGCAGGAATGCCATAAAAAGTACGTTCGTCTCAAACCTGGTAAATTTAAGACCAGACCAAGCTCTTCCTTTAAGGTCAGCCTCACCAACACTTATATTATCCACTAATATCTGATTACCTAACCCCACGATGGACCTTCAACTGAATTGTCGAACAATCTGAGAAGGACCATGGTTACAAATCCCTGTCTCACTCAGGTATTCGTTATTTTGGAGTCGGCATCAATCCACCTCGACCTTGATAACTTTGTAGTACTTCTATCGCGCATAGCCATACAATGAGTCTCATCACATTACAGTGATTCATATATATGTCCCCTTCGAACCCAAAATAGTTTTCATCTCAGATTTTGTTGAAATTCGCAGCCTAAGAAGGTTTTTGTCTAATAACTGCAAAAGCTTTACGGGAATTTTCAAATGTAACCCGTTTCCGGCTTATGAAGCCTTTTATTGTGTCCAGATTTCTTGACATCGGGCTTCAATGCACAGAAGATGGTAAGATTATCGAAATATACATGGCATAGTTTAGTCATCTGAATGATAATGAAATCGAGAAATCACTAATATCATCAGATATCATGAAAGATTTCACTAATAAAATATGGCGTCTCAAACCCTTGAAATTTTGAGGGAAAAAATTCTCATATACTGAAATGTTGCTGTTCATCTGCTGTAAATTTGTTTAGCGATGAATGTATTGTATTTACGATTGTGGAATAAATCACTAGAAATAATTCAATTTCGACTTTGAATGCAAACTAGTTTTTCCTCTAAAAAATTCATTAGTAAATAAAACTTAGAATGTTATTTTTTTTTTTACTGAAAATACTCACATGAACAATAATACAGCTACATAACAAGAGTGCAAATGCTAAAATGCTCTATAAGAGACCTAATAATTTCATTTATGACCAAGTTTTGTATTAATTAATTGTAAGGGTAAGCCTCGATAGCTGTTGAGTTATTGAGGCGTTAATGTAAATACATTATTTGGTATTTTCCAGCGTGGGGTGGGGGGGAGAATTTAAATGGATCCTTTGTTAAAGTACAAATTTACCTTTAGTTCTCAGATTGACCATCAGAATCATTGTTACTTCTCAACCCCCCCCCCCCCCTCTCTCTCTCCCTCTCTGTTAAATACCAAGTAATGTCTTTAAATTAAAGCTTCAATTACTCAACATTGGAGAGAGAGAGAGAGAGAGAGAGAGAGAGAGAGAGATTTAAAGAACTTCTTTGTTAAAGTCCGAATTTACCTTTAATTCTCTGATTCCCCATCAGAATAATTTAGTACAGATCTCTCTCTCTCTCTCTCTCTCTCTCTCTCTCTCTCTCTCTGTTAAATGCCAAATAATGTCTTTACATTTTTTACATTAGGGCTTCGATACCTCAAAAGCTGAGAGAGAGAGAGAGAGAGAGAGAGAGAGAGAGAGAGAGAATTAGCTCCTTTGTTAAAGTCCAAATTTTCCTTTAATTCTTTCATTCACCATCATCATTACTACAGATCACTCTCTCTCTCTGGCAAAATGTAAAGCAAAATTGGGACAGTTGTTACGGCACTTCAAAACAAGAAAAGCTGAACACATGATTTGTTTTTGTTTTATAAAAATATGTTCGAAGTCCACTTGAATATTGCAATATGATATGCTACCCACACTATCAAAAGGATATTGCACAAATAGAGAGTGTACAAAGGTCCTTTACAGCCAGAATAGAAGAAGTTAAGGATATTGACTACTGGGAAAGACTACAATCCTTAAAATTATATAGTCTAGAAAGGAGAAGAGAACGGTACATGATAATGAAGGCATGGAAACAGATAGAAGGAATTGCCGAAAACATCATGGAGCTAAAAATATCAGAAAGAGCAAACAGAGGTAGATTAATAGTGCCCAAAACTATACCAGGAAAAATAAGGAAAGCACACAGGACATTAATCCACTACGCACCAGCATCGACAATGCAGCGTCTATTCAATGCGTTGCCAGCTCATCTGAGGAATATATCAGGAGTGAGCGTAGATGTGTTTAAAAATAAGCTCGACAAATATCTAAGCTGCATTCCAGACCATCCAAGATTGGAGGATGCAAAATATACCGGGAGATGCACTAGCTACTCTCTGATAGACATATGAGGTGCCTCACACTGAGGGACCTGGGGCAACCCGAACATGATGTAAGGTCTGTAAGGCAAGCTCTCTCTCTCTCTCTCTCTCTCTCTCTCTCTCTCACACACACACACACACACACATACATACTTGCTGAGCTATTGAAATCTTAACGCAAAGACATTATTTGGCACTTGACTGAGAGAGAGAGAGAGAGAGAGAGAGAGAGAGAGAGAGGGATAAGTAACAAAGGATTCTGATGGGGAATGAGAGAATTAAAGGTAAATTTGGACTTTACCAAAGGAGATATTTAAATTCTCTCTCTCTCTCTCTCTCTCAAATGTTGAGAAATTGAAGCCTTAACATAAAGATATTTTTTGGTATTTAAACAGAAAGGGAGAGAGATATGTATCAGTGATTTCTTGATGGGGTGAATCAAAGAATTAGAGGTAAATTTGGAATTTAACGAAGGAGCTCTTTAAATTCTCTCTCACTCTCTCTCACTCTCCTATCTCCTATCTGGTGACTTCAACTTTCCTTTCGTAGAATGGAAAGAACGAATAGGAATTTTTGGTTGTCTTTATACATATAAAAGAAGAGTAATAGTAGTGCAGAAGATAAGAGGCAATTTTGAAAAGCTATTAGATATGCTACTAGAATACAACATTCAACAAATAAATCACCTGCCAACAAGAAAGGAAAATACTTTAGACCTAGTATTTGTGAACGAGATGAATTATGTTAAAGAAATAATAGTTTATAATGCGAGTATTTCAGACCATAATGTCATAGAATTAACAGTTCATTCCAAAGCAAGTGAAAATAGAGATAAGCAAGAAATGAAAAAGTGGGAAGGATATGGGAAATACAACTTCTACAGTAAAAATATAAAATGGTCAGAAATTAATGAAGAATTAAACAAAGATTGGGATAAACATTTTTTCGTAAGTGATTGACATAAAGGGTAAATACGGAGATATTATATAAAATATTGGAGAAAATAGTGGAAAAATATATACCGAAGAAGAAAAGTAAACATCATTCATGCATACCAAGAGACAGAAGGATCTTGTTCCAGAAAATCAGAAAGTGGAAAAAAGGTCTTGCAAAAGAAAAAAATGCATGGAAGTTATAGAACTAAAAGTAAGATAGAAAATGCAGAACAAAAGATTATACAATCAAAAGAAAAAAAAAAATGAAAAACGGACTTGGAAGAAAAAAACCCTATTAAATATCAAGCAAAAACCCCAAACTAATTATCACTCATGCGAAGAAGATGATAAAAGAAGAATAGAAATAAGGCCCTCTGAGAATTGAAGGGAGATTAACGAATGAAAAAAAGGAAATTTGCAAACATACTGGCAGAACGATATAAGAGAGAATCACCCCTAGATAGATAATGAAGAAATGATATAGAAGTAAGGGAAGAAAATAGTGAATATTTAGCTGACATAGAAATTAATGAAAGCTTGATATTGTGCAGGCAATTAATGAAATTAAAAATGGAGCTGCTGCAGGGCCGGATGGAGTCCCTGCTATTTTGTTTAAAGAAAGTAGTTCATTCTATCGCAAAGCACTTGCAATATTATTAAGACAAAGTGTAGATACAGGCAAGATTTATGATGAGCACAAATTAGCATATATCACCCCTACTTTTCAAAAAGTGGATCAAGACTAGAGGCAAGTAATTATAGGCCTGTGAGTCTAACATCACATATTATGAAAGTGTATGAAAGGGTAATGAAGAAAAAAATATTATGAAAACATTTAATAAAAAATAATTTGTTTAATATAGGACAACACGGTTTCGTACCCGGAAAAAGTTACACAAACCCAACTGTTAGTCCACCGTGAGAACATATTCAAAAATATGAAAAGCGGAAATGAAAACAGATGTGGTTTTATCTAGACTTTGCAAAAGCTTTTGACAAAGTAGACCATAATATATTAGCAGAAAGAAAATTAGAAAACACAAATATCGTAGATAAAGTAGGAAGATGGTTAAAAGAATTTTTACACAACAGAAAACAGATAGTTATTGCAAACGATGAGAAGAAAATCGATGAAACAAGGTAATATCCGGTGTGCCACAAGGTACGGTGCTAGCTGCAATATTGTTTGTTATTATGATTGAAGACATAGACAGTAATGTTAAGGATTCGGTAGTGAGTAGTTTCGCTGATGACACAAGAATAAGTAGAGAAATTACTTGTGATGAAGATAGGAACGCTCTACAAAGAGACCTTAACAAAGTATATGATTGGGCAGAGGTAAATAGGATGGTATTTAACTCTGATAAATTTGAATCAAATAATTATGGAGACAGAGAAGGAAGCTATATGCATATAGGGGACCTAATAATGAGACAATCACAAATAAGGAAGCAGTTTAAAGACCTTGGTGTGATGAAATGAATAGGAACATGTTATGCAATGATCAAATAGCAATTCTGTTGGCAAAATGTAAAGCAAAAATGGGAATGTTGTTACGGCACTTCAAAACAAGAAAAGCTGAACACATGATTATGCTTTATAAAACATATGTTCGTAGTCCACTTGAATATTGCAATATGATATGGTACCCACACTATCAAAAGGATATTGCACAAATAGAGAGTGTACAAAGGTCCTTTACAGCTAGAATAGAAGAAGTTAAGGACCTAGACTACTGGGAAAGACTACAATCCTTAAAATTATATAGTCTAGAAAGGAGAAGAGAACGCTACATGATAATTCAGGCATGGAAACAGATAGAAGGAATAACAGAAAATATCATGGAACTAAAAATATCAGAAAGAGCAAGCAGAGGTAGATTAATAGTGCCCAAAAACTATACCAGGAAAAATAAGGAGCACACAGGACATTAATCCACTACGCACCAGCATCGATAATGCAGCGTCTATTCAATGCGTTGCCAGCTCATCTGAGGAATATATCAGGAGTGAGCGTAGATGTGTTTAAGAATAAGCTCGACAAATATCTAAACTGCATCCCAGACCATCCAAGATTGGAAGATGCAAAAATATAACCGGAAGATGTACTAGCAACTCTCTGGTAGACATTAGAGGCGCCTCACACTGAGGGACCTGGGGCAACCCGAACGAACTGTAAGGTCTGTAAGGTAAGGTCTCTCTCTCTCTCTCTCTCTCTCTCTCTCTCTCTCTCAGAACTGTTAAGTAATTGAAGCCTTAATGTAAAGACATTGTTTGGCATTTAACAGAGAGAGAGAGAGAGAGAGAGAGAGAGAGAGAGAGAGAGAGAGAGAGAGATATGTAATAGGTGATTCTGATGGTGAATCAGTAAATTAAAGGTTTCAGATTCTCCCCCACCCCTCTTTTCTCTCTGGTAAATGCCAAATAATGTCTTTACGTTAAGACTTCAATAACTCTTCTGCAGAGAGAGAGAGAGAGAGAGAGAGAGAGAGAGAGAATGGGGAAAGAATTTAAATAGCTCCTTTGTTAAAGTTCAGATTTACCTTTAATTCTCTTATTCACCATCAGAATCATTTATTACAAATCTCTCTCTCTCTCTCTCTCTCTCTCTCTCTCTCTCTCTCTCTCTCTCTCTCTGTTAAATGCCAAACAATGTCGTTATGTTAAAGCTCTAGGACTCAACATCTGTTGAGACTTACACTTCTTACATTTAGTTATGATAAAAGTTAGTCATAAATGATATTCTTAAGTCTGTAAACAGGGACAATTTTAACATGTCTACTCTTGTTACATAGATGTTGTTAAATGTAATCATTGGTAAAAACTTCCAAATGTGTTTTTTAAAAACCATTTTAAGTTAAGCAAAAACTAGCAAAATGATAGGTTTCGATGAGTTTTCAGTATTAACTAATATAAGGAAAATTGCAGTATTACTGAAGGCCCGTGTCCAAAATTTTTCACACAATTCACAGATTAAATATGATAGTATGACCATTTCATCACTACAAATATATAGAAAAAGAAGTTCTAAAAGTATCTATTAGGTTCTAAGTTTAAATTAAAGCTTGTATGATGAAGCAGTTTACAATTTCTTTAAATATAGATCAATTTCCAATTAATAGAAACCCACTGTCAATAATACGTAACACTCCAAACTCCAACGAGAAGCTGTCTCCTTATAACACCTATTAAAAACACATTTGGTGGGCCTGGTCATACTTACTAATGTGTGAGGGATCTTCACTGAGAATTTAAGCAGCTGTTGCAATAAATATGTGGCGATAAGTCATGAATTCACTCTTAACTTCAGATGTTTCCAAAAGAAACGGAACTTCTGGTCACTCGGCTGATTGCTGACGCCATGTTTGTAAGGGGTGGATGTCTAAAACTTTTATGGTGTGAAGTGCGTGATCTCTCATAGAACATAGGATATTTTATATTACCAAAACTACTGAATTTTTCAGCTTAGAGGATTGCTATTAAGTGCCCAGTATTCTGGACACTTTACTCAAGGATGGGTACGAAGGGATATATATATTATATATATATATATATATAATATATATATATATATATATATATGTATAATATGTGTGTGTGTGTGTGTGTGTGTGTGTGTGTGTGTGTGTGTGTGTGTGTAGGTGTGTGTATGAGTGCGCGTGTGTGCAGGCGTGTGGGGTGTTATATATCTGAGAAAGTCATATGTATTATCAAAAATAAAAAAATAATCTATCTCTCTCTCTCTCTCTCTTCTTCTCTCCTCTCTCTCTCTCTAACACACGCCCCACTCACTTCACAAACACATCAAGATTTTGCTTATTTCTGTGTAATCAATCCATCTAATTTCCAAATTCATGGCTTTGTTATTATTTCCCTGGTGCGCAAATCCTTTGAAGCAAAACCTCCTCAATTACTGCATTTCCCGAAGGAATATCACTCTATCCTTTTGTTTGTCTCCCAAAGTTCAGTATCGCATGAACCTTCATTTTGTGTCATTTCTTTTGTTTCGGTTGCTCCCCAGAGTTTCTGGAATGCAGAACATTTTCCAATGGTATCTTCTGATCCCACGATCTTTCATAAAAATCTCCAATATGTCCGTGATTTAAAAACAGATATATTTAGAGTTTTTTGTTGGATTCCTCGTGTTCATAACTGTTCTCGCAAGTTTTGGTAGTCTCTTTCGATCATGGTATGTTTGTCCACTGACCCCTGGGATGAAAATATTGTTTATTCATTTCAACAGCGCCCAATAATTAACGCCCAGTATAGAAATCCTTTTAATTTCTTAAGGTGAATACTTAACAAACTGAAGTATCATAAACATAGACTGATTTAAATTTCATAAGTCATTCATTGTCTTCATTTTGTTAAAGGCGATATATAAAATATCTGTAATAATATATATATATATATATATATATATATGTATGTAATATATATATATATATATATATATATATATATATATATATATATATATATATATATATTATATAAACAAGTATACACCAATGCATGACAAAAACCTCACCCACAGCTTATACAACACCCTTGCCTGCCCTTCACGAGAAAACAAAAACAGTGAACAAATAGATATATATCTCTTTCAATGCAGACTTTAACGTGTTCACTTTTCATTATTCATGTAATGTTACTCTATCAACCAATAAATCCATCTGCAGCACAAACACTGGCCGATTAAAAACTGAGCAATATCTCCTTTGTCAAAATAATGTCCCCCTCGCATAGTATATTGATTTCAGCCATTTTTTCCTAAACTCCGTCTTTCTGTCTGTCTCCTGTCTGTCTGTCTGTCTGTCTGTCTCTCTCTAACAAAATCCTACCGATAAAAATTCCTCAAATCTCTTTTCTGTGTCTGTTTGTTTCCATGAAAAACCAAGTCTTATAAACCTGGGCGGTGACTTTGTTTCATCTTCCAATATAGCTTGTGCTATTCTTATTAATTTAAGTTTCTCTCTCTCTCTCTCTCTCTCTTCTCTCTCTCTCTCAGTATATATATATATATATATATATATATATATATATATATATATATATATATATTATGGTGTGTGTGTGTGGTGTGTGTGTGTGTGTGTATGTATATATATATATATAATATATATATATATATATATATATATATATATAATATATATATGTGTGTGTGTGTGTGTGTGTGTGTGTGTATGAATGGATGTATAAGCATGTATATCTCAGTCGGTCTTTGATATAATTAGAGTTTTCCTTGAACTGCTCTCTGGTTCGCCATTGTCACCATGTTTTGTCACTAATATTTTGTAGTCGTAAGTTTATCACATTTTATTTTTTCCCGCATTCCGATTATCTTCGCCCACTATATTGCATTTCCTGAAAACCAATTTTTTCTCTCTTTCTCTTTCTGTTACTATACCATTCTCCTATTCATTATACTGATACAAATGATTTTTGACCATAAATCACCTTGATAAATAATTAAATATATAATATATATATATATATATATATATATATATATATATATAATATATATATTATATATATATATATATATGAGTGTGTGTGTGGTTTTGTATGAAAACTGCACTGTATCATGCTGAAATGGAAAATTTGAAGCATAAATTCAATTGCACTTATATCTTTTAATTGCAGTAATTAGAACAAAGATATTTTTTATTGTTTTTATGTAATCGTGTCAGGTAACATTGCAGAGCGTGTGACTAAAAACGTCATGAAAATAGTCTCGTGTAAGTATTAGGATTATTGAAATTTCATGTTATAAGGAAATGCAATGCATTTCTTTCAAACGCATTATGAATAAGTTACATAAGCTCATAAAATTCACATTTACATTATAAATTCGTTATAGTTTTTCAAAACTTCCTCTCGCTGACATATGGTACTAACGATTCTAAATCCTGAAATTTAGGTTGGAATTTTCCGAGTTAGATCTGGTAATCGCCGTAATGAGCCTGGGGCAGTATGTCAATTTTCCTAATGCCTTCAACCACAGTTTTAAGAGTTGATCGACTTCCCTGGAAAATTCAAACTTCCTAGATTTAAATGGACAGGCAAAACATTTCAATTTATTTTTCTGTTCTTTAAATAACCTAATGGCAATTATTAAATATTTTGTGATATTTCGATTGTTGAAAAAAAAAAAAACTACTATTATGATAAACAGACAGTAATATGAGAGAATGGAAAGTTGAAAATGGAGCAACAGACCCTGGAGAAATATGCAAAACCAAATAATTAAGGAAGTTGAGAAGAAAGACTTTAATGTTAGGAAAATCGATGGACATTAATAAAAAAAAGGTCAGAAAAAAAATTTCATCGCGGAATCATAACCAATTCTTACATAGAGACGAAGGGCCGTATCCAGAAATCATACGATCGCATTTGTCAATACGAAGGCGATCGCCGTAGTATAGTCTCAAACTAAGGGTTGTCGTGGTATCCAGAAATCGTACGACGGCCCAACTCCCATCGCATTGCCTCACTGGTTAAACAGTCTTACCAACATATGCGATTACTGGGAATGAAATGACTGGAATCGATGATTACAAGGCTGTATCAATATCATAGACAATTTCTTTTATTATCATAATGCTAAATTAAAATGGCTTTATGTCTTTACTATTATAAAAATAAAAAGATACTACATATCTGTAGTATATTTTGTAAACTTGATATTGGCTGTACTGATTTAGCGCGGAAATCTGAACAAACAGTTACCGCAAAGCAATCTACGCAAACTCACCAAGATACGAAGATACCGGAATATGGAGCGTGCACTCCCTGTAGCTGATTCTCAGCGTTTAATGCAGCTTAATTTGATAAAGGAACATGAGAGTGTTATCAACGACCGATCGACGGGAAGTAGAACTTTGGAAAGGAAACGTCAGGCATGGCAAGAAATTACATTGAAGTTCAACGCCATGTATCCAGACCAACCTCCACGGTCATCAAAACAGGTCAAGCGCTGTTTCGACCACGTAAAACGCAAGTAAGGATGCATTTTTGTTTTGCAATTGTAGTCAGAGCAAATTTAGGCCGCTGGGGGCAAAATGGTTTGTAAACTGTTAGTTAGTTAAAAGATAATTATGCTATGAAAGGCCTAGGCCAGTGCTGCCTTGTTTCAATTGTTAGCACTACTCACATCAGGCTAGCCTAGCGTAGCTAATCCAAGGGAACACCATTTTATCATCTAAAGTTATTATATTATATAAATATATTATCTTCAAATAAATAGAATGGAGCATAGTAGAAATAGGTGGGTAAGGCCTATGCTAACCAAATCATAGGGGGTGTGAGGGGTGCTCTAGGAAAGGTTAGGTTAGTAATGTCTAGCTTATTACAAAAGCAGTTGGTGTATCAGGCATTAGGTTTGTATAATATGATATGGATTTTTAATGCCTATCATAGGAAATTTGGGTAATATTCTAATTTAGGTTTAGAATACCTATGTGGAGGATCTTACAATTTCCTGGTGGATAGAAGGGCTAGAGCACACAGCAGTTTTATCGTATTTTAATGGGTGGATTTGCAAATAAATTAAACATTCATTAGCTTACAGCCAGTTTATTACTGTAAAATTGATGGTAAAACTCCGGCTATTTTTCTTATGGGTAGCTATATGAGATTTTTTTCCGAAGTATGAATACTTTTTTTTTACCCTAACGTGTGAAACCAGCTTGCAAACTGGTCCAGTTATTGTTTTAAAAGATTAAGCCAACATTTGAGATCTTGGCTCTTGTCTGCAGGTGGTCAAAAGATTTTGGAGTAGGCAACACCTGAAATAGGCTAGCCCCCCCCCCCCCCCTTTTTTTTTTTTAATTGAGTTCACATGTAGGCTAGCATGTCCTGGAGCCTGAAGACTGCACAATGCCTACCAGTCTTGGCTACGACAGACTGTTGCAGCTATGTGAACTGCTC
>NC_061107.1:117813721-117841221 GCF_015104395.2 Macrobrachium nipponense
TGCCACATAATATAATGTTCAATAACAATGAAACAACAACGCATTATACTTACAGAAAACTCTTCCGACAATAATAAAGAATGTATATAAGAAATGCCATGTAAGTGTTGCGATAACTTTTACATTAGTCACAATGATAAAAACGAGAAATGCGAAAAGAAGGACATAAAAGTGTATAAGCTATGCACAGGTGAACAGTGGAATTTTTGTGCATGTTAGTGAAATCATTCATACAATTAAATGGACAAGATTCAGTCATAACGAATGTTAGCCAAGGCATGTACGTATAACTTTGATACTGTAAATTCAAGAGAAATTTGTAAAATACATAAATTTTAATTAAGTATTAGACAAATGTATTGCAAAAGTATTGTCTTACTGTAAACATAGTACCATTTACCCCTTTCTTATATAAACATTATTATTGTCGGAAGAGTTCTTTATAAGTATATGTTTTATTGATATGAGATATTATTATATGGCGGCACATACAAATTTTTTGTGTTGTAGGAAACAATCTTTTTAGCCTGATGCACATGAGGGTTATAAATCAGGTGTGGATGTTGTCTCCAATTGTGTACGTTTGTATATAACATGTACCAGTTCTTCGTTAATCGCTTAAATGAAGTCGAAACCAGTCAGGATCTAAACCCAGTCTCTATTTTTCCCCCGTATGGTGATGTATATGAAGAAATCACATGTTAATGTGATAATAATATATATATATATATATTATATATATATATATATATATATATATATATATATATATATGTATATAAAATTATATATATATATTATATATATATATATATACTATATATATATATATATCTTGGTGTGTGTGTGTGTGTGTGTGTGTGTCTGTGTCTGTGTGTATATATCTTATATATATATATATATATATATATATATATATATATATATATATATATATATATTTATATTTATTTATCATATATATATATATATATATATATATATATTATATATATATATATATGATATATATAGTATGGTAATCCTCTTAGGCACGAAGATATAGTAATTCAGTTGTATTCCAGATAGGAAAATGAAAATGATGTGTCTCAGAAAATGCCCAACAATTTCGCCCTGCAATGGACCTGACCTCCTCTTGGAGGTCCATTGGAGGACGAAACTGTTGGGCATTTTTCTGAGACATACCATTTTCATTTTCCTTTGTGCAATACAACTGAATATATTTATATATATATATATATATATATATATATATATATATATATATATCAAGCGGCCTTCAAATGGTTAACATTTTCATATCTCAAATGGTATTAGAGAAAGGGTATCTAAGAAATTATGAGGAACGAAAGTAAAATTTCAGATTAGGTCATTAATTTTGCTGAGGATTCAGCTATTAGAGGAGGATCACTGGAACCTGATGTTAAATGGAAGCAGCCTTTATGCTGTTTTGGAGAAGAGGGTGATACAATGTTTAGAATAATTGAATTGCATCGGTTTTAATTTACCTAGAGGGCCTGTGAGAGTGGAATGTCAAGTATGTGCTCGTAAGCGCGTGTATTCAGGACCACAGTTTAATAGACATCTTGATCTAAGTCCAAGCCATTGTGATTAATAGGATATTATGTTAAAGAAGAATTATACCTCTTTTATTCCGTATGATGGTTTAGGTAAAGGCGTTCTATGGAAGAGAGTGATGGCTTCTATTCACTTAATAGAGACTAAGAAAGAAATACTTGTTTTAAACCATGAGGAGGAGACTCGTAATGTAAATGGCACATTTCGTTTAGTAAAATATATCAAATATCTAAATAAAAACTATGATAGAGAATTGGTTTGCAAATAAAAAAAAAAACTTTCAAATTGTTAAAAGAATGCCTCAACCAAAGATTTTTGTATTTCAAATACAGATAAGTATAAATCTTCGTAATTTAGTGTTTTCTCAAACATAAAATTGAAGGGAAGATGCATGTAAATGTAACACTCATGAACAAAAACAAAACCGAGTATGATGAAACGCAGCAAGATTTATGAGCAACAACAGAATATCTATTTGCTGATATTTTACTTTGAAACTAGCCAACCTTTAATCTATTAAAATGTCAACAGTTATTCTCATGGTTTCGTTTACAGTATTATCTAATCTCTGCAGCGTTAATTATTGCTACTTCATACATATTCGTTTGGTGGAAAAAGTTCTTAACTTGCGTATGTAAAAATTATGTTTATTTAAGTTTTCATTGTATTCTTATTTGTTCGGGAATCTGTAAGTTCAACATTTTCTAAATTTTATTCTAAGGGATAATTTTTTTTTATTACAATTGCCATATTGGTTACGAAACCAATATGGCTTATGTTCGATGTTAATCTTAAATAAAGATGGATATGTACACAGATTATACACCTCTGACAAAGTTATCTGCTCATCAAAAATTTGCGTTGCTATTGAGGTATTGAAAAAGAAAAAAAGATTCTTCAGTCACGTTTTGTGTCTTTGTACCAATCTGGATTGCAGTAGCAACTCCAAAAGTGATTTCCTTCACTATACGGCCGAATTTTAGATAAATATTTGTTTTCGTAATGCCTCCCCAGTTGCCAAATAATTATTTCATTAATAATCATGCAATAAAAGTACTTCATACAAACCGGCGATTGGTATTCAGTTTCACTGATATCAGTATCATATAGCCATAATTTGTTGATATTAAAAGACTGTATGTAAACTACGAAGTCTGACTGAAATAGCCTATGTATCAAAGCTTTGATCTAGCTTCGGAATTGTCGCATTCAATATAACAATCCTGTACATTCCCACGTCCTATCAGCGTCATACACTCGGTTTCTATTGATATCCAATAGGATCTCACAGGCTGTCTTGAAAAACGATCGATCATTTTTCAGCCTTAAGAACTTTGGGAAATTGTCTTAGGGGACAGGATTATTTTTCACCCAAAATGAATTTATTTTTGGAGTGCTACTTCTTCCATCCATCATTTTGACAAGGTCGAGATTAAACTCAACAGCTTCTTAAATACCATCAATCTTGTTTTATTTTTTCTTTTAATAAACCATTGTATCCCCGAAGCTACTCAATAATCTATCCTTCATGCAATTGAGTGTTTCTTAACGTTGGTCCCTCTAAATTATTGGATAGTATAAGGACTATGTTAAAGTTACTGAAATGCCAGACAAAGAAAATGTTCATGAACTCAAAAACAGGATATACTTTGCAATGACCGAGAAGGAAAAAGTTATCCAGAAATATATGTTTAAAAATCGAAATGATTTTCACAAGTTTGTATTTTATAAAGGAATAAATACATTATATTTATTATCATTAAACTGTAGTTTAAAGAGACCGCCCATTTACTTTTTAAAATTTTCATAACTCTCTCCTCATATATATATATATATATATATATATATATATATATATATATATATATATATATATCATATATATATCTATATATATATATATATATATAGATATATATATATATATATATATATATATATATATATATATATATATATATCTATATATATATATATATATAGATATATATATATATATATATATATATATTATATATATATATATATCTATATATATATATATATATAGATATATATATATATATATATATATATATATATATATATATATATATATATATATATATATATATCTATCTATATATATACTATCTATATATATATATATATATATATATATATATATATATATATATATATATATCTATATATATATCTATATATATATAGATATAGATATATATATATATATATATATATATATATATATATATATATATATATATATGTATATGTATTTATATATATATATATATATATATATATATATATATATATATATATAGATATATATACATATATATAATATATATATATATCTATATATATATATATATATATATATATATATATATATATATATATATATACTATATATATATATATATATATATATATATAATAAAGAAGTCTTGGAGTTTTTAATCTTCGTAGATATGCCTGAGAAGAAAAGAAGTCTGGTGTTTGTCTAAATAGATCTAGTTGGATGTTTTGGCACATAGAGAGACTGAGAAGCAAGGGTATGGTGTGTAGGATGAGACCTTAGGTAGAATACATGTTCCTGGTGGGGCAGTTGAAAATGTGTAGAAACTACAGAGGATATCGCTTCTGGAGCCATAAAATCTATTTAGAAAGGTATACAAGTAAAAATATGCTAGTTAAATGATTCTATGGGCAGGGTTATCTATGACACGAAAAATATTTGTAATATGTGACATGTTCGAAGGGAATAGAAAAAGGCTGGATATGGAAAGGAATGTTTTTAGAGACTCAATGTAAGCTGGTTTAAATTTGCAAATTATGAAAGGTAATTTTGCGGGTGGGTTTTAAAGGTAGAGATGAGAGTGAGAGTTTGCTGTAAATGTTATGAAAATGCATGAGTTTGATGAGAAATGGAACAGTTGGCGTGAATTTAATGAAAACTCCTTGAAAGAGATATAACAAAGGAAGTGCATGATGTTCAGGAAAAGCAAGCATGCGTGCAAGATATAGCGAAGGGTGTTGTTGTGTGTAGGAGGGTTCAAAGCTGTGGTAATGACACCTCCATAAGGATACGAAGCATTGACTTTCCAGGAATTTTTCATTTTTCTGCATAAGTTGTCTTCATATCCTTGTTGGGTCCCTGATGCAAGAAAGATGGAAACAGACAACAAATTAACACCATATGTTATTAATATTCAGTGCCAAGAAGAATATCAGTTCGTAAATTATCGTCAATTCTAAAGCAATGCAATATATGATCAGTGCATAGTAAAAGTTAAAGAGAAGCAACTGTAACTCTCATGGAATTCGATCTCCAGGAGAGAGAGAGAGAGAGAGAGAGAGAGAGAGAGAGAGAGAGAGAGAGAGAGAGAGAGAATTATGTTTCCAATTGTCCTGTTCTTTAAATAAAAATGTTCCCCTTTCTCTCTATATTTCTTTGTCAGTTTGTCTGTCTCTAATTCGTTCTATGTCATTGCGTGATCTGTTTCCTCGAAAAAATGCATGATTAAATTATAGCTGAAAGACCAAGTTTATCGAGTCTGACATATAATTTTTTAAGATATAAAATGTGGCATATGAATTATATGAAGTATTCATCAATAACATCAACGAAATTAGCATTGCTCAATTTTATTTCTTATAATAAACCAATACATAGAGGGTAACCGATAGCACTGATGTGTCTAATTAAGGGTATTTGGTACCACGAACAGTATCTCCAAGAACAGAGCTGGACTTTCGTATTCATTGCTGTTTACCTCGTAATTCCCTCCGGCTAAGGCCTTTCCTGTGATATTCCTTTGTACATAGAACTCATTCCCGTAGGTCACTTAACTACGAGTTTATTAATGGACCGATCGAAATTTTCAAGACTTCTCACTGCTGTTTAGGTTAATATATAATTTCCATGCACCACCAAAATCGTTAACAGATCCCAGATTATAGACAAATAATTATTACCGCACTGTAACCATATGGTGCAAAGCTTGGTTCATGTTTACTAAGCACAAGAATTACTTCTGGCCTACCACGCAAACTGTCCAACCCTTCCTCCGCTAATCATATCCACTGGCACTTCTAGTTGTACACTTTTTCACCAAATTATCAGCTTCAGACGTTCCACATCACCAACATCTTAAAACACAAAACCATCCTTTCGCCTACTCTTGACTTTTACCATTCCTATAACACTCTGCCTTTCTTACCCTTTCAGTTCCTGATAGCACATTACATAAATAATTCATATCTACCGCTTCTGCCATTTATTTTTAATTTTAATCAGTATTAACACTTTTCCTCTATAAGACAAACTAAGCTCAAAGTTTGGACATTGGGATTCCAAGTATCCTCCTTATCTTTTGCAAAGGTTTTACTATCTTGCGTCATCTATTCTCCAACGTCTCATTCCTTATCCTTCCACCATCTAATTTAATTAATTCCGAATTCATATACAAGTAAAGTTTATCTATTCTCAGAATGTCAAGAGAAACGTTCATGATTCGATTTCGAATGTTGTCATTTTTCTCCATAACATTTACTCTATTGTTCTCCTGCTTTAAAAACTTACAAGTTCCTCCATCACTTCCCGTTCTATTTTGTTTAGGCAGAATCATTTATTAAATACAAAGACAAGTAGAATTAGCTGGCCCAACGATGAGTGATAGCTGGTTTCTTATATTACAAGGTTAACTGACGACCTTTTGTTCATTTTGGTGAATAAGATATGAACAGTACGATTCAATGTTCTTAAACTTAAATGTATATAAATTTCACGTAGGTTATCATGAAATTTTTTTTCTTTTAGAAGTATACATAACGTTAAACCCACATATATATAAAGAATTCCGAACCACAGCATGTAGAAAAATGCTTAACTTCGTCAATTGATATACAAGCATAACAGTCATATTAAGTGACCGTTTTTGGAAAGTTTAGCTCAAGTAGGATCGAGTTTAGCTCAAATTAATGTTACCATATACTGTCCCGAACCAGAATGATAACTTTTATATAAATAGTTTTATTTCAATACCATCTTTCTGCACTACAGTAAAAACATCTGAGTAACCCATGTTTTTATATATTCAACTTATAAAGGAAATAAATGTAAAATGAATCTGCAAAAAATGGCCTTTTTTCTCCTGAGATATTTAACACGTCCTATTTATCAAATCTTTAACAAAAATAATCTTTTGCAAATGATTTCCATGACGATTAAAAATGTTCACCCTAGTGAGATATTTCTGCTTAAATATTTGAATAGAATAAAAATTCTTAAACATTATGAATAAAGTTTACGTATAGTTTTTTATTTTATTTTAATCTAGATTGAAAGAACGTTGTAAATGTCTCAGATGGCGAAATGCCATTTATGAAGTTTTCTGGTGAATTTATTTCATTTTTACGGGGCCTGGGTGCCATAAACAAGGGGCCTATATTGTATACCGTTAACTGATGCCATATCTATACATTTTTATGGATCTCCTTGAGCACTGTCCTCTCCTCGAAAAGGAAGGAGCAAAACCAATTTGAAATTTATTGAACTTCACTTACGGGCTACATTTCTTGACAGCGTTTTCCATGAATAAATTTCTCGTTTGACAAGGGTACAAAACGAAGGGGTAAATTCCAGACGAAAACAAAGGTAGTGGGAATAAGGGTTTCTTTAGGAAGGGTCTATATACAATATGTCAGGTAGAAGGTGATCCAATTTATCACTCGACTCCACGTGTTCTACCGTCGGCAATTTTCTACCAAAATGTAATCCTTTTTTTTTTTTTCATTGTAACGGGCGCACTCGCACACACGGACATTCTCACACTCACACGCTCACACTCACACGCACACAAATTTGAATTGAAATATCCATTTCTGTCTCTCAGTTGCATAAATTTTATAGTATATTTTCTGGTCCTTATTGACCTTCATAAAAGAAAAGAAAAACGTATGATTGTCAGACAGGAGTTATTGCAGTACTACTCTAACTTTGCTACATTTGCATACTCATGCATAATATGCTTAAACTTTTTATACTCATCTATCACAAAAACTTTTGTAATGGAACTAGATTTATAACCATAAAAATCCATTATTATATATATATATATATATATATATATATATATATATATATATATATATATATATATATATATACGTATATATATATATATATATATATATATATATATATATATATATATATATATATATATATAACATATATATATATACATATAGTATATATATATATATATATATATATATATATATATATATATATATATATATATATATATATATATTTAACTGAATCACGAAAGTTTGGAACGTGATAAATCTATAAATAAAGGTATAAGCCACGAAGGAAACTTATACTTTGTATAGATATATATATATATATATATATATATATATATATATATTATATATTTATATTATATAATATATTATATATAAATTAAATAATATATATAATATAGATATATATATATATATATATATATTTCTATTACAAAAAGTCCTTAAAGTTTCCTTCGTGGCTTATACCTTTATTTATAGATTTATCACGTTCCAACTTTCGTGATTCAGTTAAATATATATATATATATATATATATATATATATATATATATATATATATATATATATATATATATAGATATATATATACATATATGTATATATATATGTATATGTATATTATATAGTATATATATATATATATATATATATATATATATATATATATATATATATATATATATATATATATATATATATATATATATATATATATATATATATATATATATATATATATATATATATATATATATATATATATATATATAAATATATATATATATATATATATATATATATATATATATATATATATATATATATATATATATATATATATATATATATATATATATATATATATATATATATATATATATATTAAAAAGACACCTAGCCCCTAACGCAACGCGTAAAATAGTAAAAAACATTAGAACATAACAAAGTATCTCAATCATTTATTCCAGTTAACGAACGTAGCAAAGGGAGCTTTTGATTAATGCATTAAGGTTCCCCAACTACTTGAAATGAAATGAATGATCAGACCTTTAATTTAAATCCACAGCAGGTTGACAGTGTAATTATCAAGGTGAAATAAACACCGAAGGCTACAAAAAACAATTGGTAATTAAATTTACCAAAGTCCTCTTTCTCTCCGATTTCGGATTATTCCCTTCTTTATTCATAATGTAAGGTTTGTAATAATAATAAGGGACGATACGTGTTATGTTAAAATCTCAAGTGAAGGCGAGATGTTACTTTATGAGGAAAGCATGTAAAAATGTATGCATTTAAATATTCATGTACTATTAAATATATATATATATATATATATATATATATATATATATATATATATATATATATATATATATAATATATATATATATCTATATATTTTATATTTTATCCATATATATATATATATATATATATATATATAAATATTATAATATATATATATATATATATATATATATATATATATATATATATATATATATATATATAATAGTACACGAATATTTAAATGCATACATTTTTTACATGCGTCCCCCATAAAGTAAAATCTCGCCTTCACTTGAGATTTTAACATAACACGTTATCGTCTTCTTATTATTAAAACCTACATTATGAATAAAGAAGGGATAATCCGAAATCGGAGAGAAAGAGGACTTTGGTAAATTTAATTACCAATTGTTTTTTGTAGCCTTCGGTGTTATTTCACCTTGATAATTACACTGTCAACCCTGCTGTGGATTTAAATTAAAGGTCTGATCATTCATTTCATTTCAAGTAGTTGGGGAACCTTAAGCATTAATCAAAAGCTCCCTTTGCTACGTTCGTTAGCTGGAATAAATGATTGAGATACTTTGTTATGTTCTAATTGTTTTACTATTTTACGCGTTGCGTTGGGGGCTAGGTGTCTTTTTCTTATTGACACTTCGATAGATGTCACTGACTTATTTACCTCTGTAGGTATTTTCTTTAATGATGTATCTTGGTATGGTTTTATAATACATTTTATGTATGTTGGCATGTGGCATATATTATATATATATATATATATATATATATATATATATATATATATATATATATATATATATATATATCTTTGTGTGTGTGTGTGTATTTAGTTCTACGATGTTTTCCGTCTGCTTACTTTACTTTTCTACTTTAAAAACACTCATCGTTTAGGAATGTTTTGCACAAAATGAATTATTTAATTACTGTTATCACTGATTCAGTAAATTCTTATATCCAATGATAACTAATGGTTCTTATTTAAACAGCCGGGACGAGATCCATAACTATACTCTGTTTTTTTCCATCTGTCCATCCGCCTGTGGTGTTTCCGTATGGTAACACTGCGTCCCGGGCTTTTAGATAATTAACATTCAAGCTTCCATTAAACAAATAATAATAATAACATTCCTATTTCGAATATTAACGATGTACTTCAATACAGTAAATTATTAAAACACGTTTCAGTTGCAAATGTACACCCAGATATCCTTTTATTTACCTAAAACTTACATACTATAACTATTTAAAGCCTGGAACGCAGTGTTACCATACAAAAGGATCACAGGCGAAAAGGAACAGATGGAAAAAAATAGGGTATAGTAACTATCTGTTATTACACATTAAAAATAATAAAAGCTATTAAAGAAAGATTTGCACTTCCTTCAAATCGAATAAAGACAAACATCAATTTATAAAATGATTCTGTACTATTTACAGCTCTGACAGTATAGCCTGCAGCGGCAATGATAAGCTCATGACCAATGAGAATGAAAAAAAAAAATTAAAGCGTACAGTTATCTCCTTCTACGCCCCTCCCCCCCCACCCAGCTATAATCGCCATTGAATCAACAGGCTTACTTTGAGGTTTTGTCAGCTACTCATTTGTTTGCATGACAAGCGCGTTTGGATCCATTGTTAGGCAGTTAATTGAAATTCTTGAAACAAACTTGTTAGTAAAAGTTCATGATTGTTGATTAGATCATATATCTTTTTCATTGAGAAGCAATTATGACCCACCTTTTAATTTCTAAGCTTAAATACATTTGGTTAGTAGATTTGATGTTGATGTATATGTTGGGAATAATAGGCTAATCACTAAATATCTAGTTTTTACGTTTCTCTATTACTTACACTGCCTTATGAGCCTCAAATACTGTAATGTAAAACCTTCGATTTGCGCGCAAAAGATACTTTTAGATATTAAGGAATCTAGACCTATAATATCTACATACTTACGAAATAGTTAAGTCGTCTTAAAAGAAGAGGGGATAATGAACTGAGGGAGAAATTATCACGCAGATATATACATTGGAATAAGTAATAACTTTTTCAGTAACACCCACATCTAGCAAGGATTCAGTTATGCTTAGAGTAGCAAAGAATTATTTCTCTAAAAAGAAATCAATGCGTGGTTGCGAGATATGACATTTTCGTTAACGGGAAGGCAGTATAATAGTTTCCGGTCACTTCTGCATTGGTCGTTATCATGACAAATAACCCTTAGGTCATTCTTTCGCCTGAGTTAGTGGAGCCCAGAAAGTCAACACTTGGGTCTTTACCTTGGAAAATATACTTTGGGTACACCTCGTAACAATTATATAATAAATATTTTTCCTTCTGTTTGTAGTCTGTTTACGTATTACATCCATGGTATTTTCATAGCACGTTTGTCAGATTATGCTGTCCTTTGGTTTTATCCTAAGTTATTTGTAAAGTTCTTGAACTTACTTCCATTTTGTTACATACACATAGAATTATTCAACACGCTTCTTATTATCTCTTATCATGAACTTCTAATATCCCTTTATAGTTATTTATCTCTTATGTATTTTGTCGTCGTAAAAAAAGGTATCTCATATATAAAAGAGATTATTTTGCGTTACAGGTATGACAAGGTATCCCGTGTTGAAATATTATTTATATCTTTGAGGTAAGTAAACATCATTAACATTGTTATGCTTATCTTGAGTTTGTAAACGGAGGAAAAATTCGTGTCTTTAGACTTTTTCGTTCACGTATTCGTTTATTTTTTCGCTAGATACAGGTAATGTTATTGGAATGCTTATATCATTGCGTCAGAATAAATACTTTTAGCTCTTGTGGCCAAGATCATGTTTACTTTTTCACTTCTGAATACAATTATCTTTTTTTTTTCACTGGAGTGTTGTACAGTTGTTAATGGTTAGTCGTTTACTCAGCTTTAGTTGAAATTTCCCCTCATAAACACACAGACACACAAAACACACACACACACACACACACACACACATATATATATATAGTATATATATATATATATATATATATATATATATATATATATATATATATATATGTACATATATATATATATATATATATATATATATATATATATAAATATATATATATATAGATATATATATATATATGTATATACATATAGCTGGCGGGGCGGGGGTGGGTGTGTGTGTGTGGTGTGTGGTGTGTGTGTGTGTGTGTATTGCCCGAGACATGTTCACGAGATTCTACACACACACACACGCACGTGTATATATATATATATATATATATATATATATATATATATATATATATATCTATATATATATATATATATATATATATATATATATATATTTGTGTGTGTGTGAGAGTGAGTGAAATTTCAACTAATGCATTAACAACTGTACAACACTCCATTGAAAAAAAATATAATTGCATTCAGAAGTAAAAAGTAACATGATCTTGGGCCAAAAGAGTTAAAAGTACCTTTTCCTGGCGCAATGATCATCAGCATTCCAATAATATATCTGTATCTAGCGAAAAAAATCAACGAATACATGAACGAAAAAGGCTAAAGACACGAGTTTTTCCTCTGCTTCAAACTCAACATAAACAATAACAATGTCAATGACGCTTATTTACCTCTCAAATATTGTGAGGTTAGGTAAAATAATATTTCAGCTCGGGATACCTTGTCATATATATGTATATATATACATACACACACACACACACACACACACACACACACACACACACACACACATATATATATATATATATATATATATATATATATATGTGTGTGTGTGTGTGTGTGTGTGTGTGTATATGTATGTATGTATGTATCTATATACATATAAAGGAAAAAGAGAGCGACATATTTAGGGTAAAAAAGTTTTCTGAAATGTAATAATCACCAAATGTAAGGTAAACGTACAATCTTTGTATGTTTGAGAATTGTTGTGTATAAATAAGTATGAATGTGCGAAGTTTGGTTAATAAAGTTGACCATAAGTGATGAATGGAATGGTTGTGCTAGCAGTGGAAGTATTTTGGATGAGTAACAAAAAGAGAAAGTTGACATTAAAACTGAATATGTTTGGTAAAAGAATGGTCGTGATCCGTTTCATACTGTTATTTGGGGTGGGCAAATTGAGGGAATAATGGTGGATCACCAAAATATTGTTATTCATTTATGGAAAGTGTAAGAACATTTTACCCCTAATTATAATATATCTTTGCTATTATTTTTTTTCAACACTTATCTATAGTTTACTAGTATAAACCTGGCGATTATTATAATTCCTAAAACAAATAAATCGGTCAAATTTTACTTTCATGATTTAATGCAGAAATTTCAGATGTCAATCTTTTACAGATAACTCTAAATAAACTGCGAAGAAAGCGTGATCCTACAAAAAGTCAAGTAGTACATTCAGAGTACTAGCGTCGGTCATAAATAAAAAAAGCTTTGTCAAATGTTACGATCTATAGATATTCAAATCAAATGTATATTAACTATTCATGCTAAGTATTTCGCCCTTCCCCCCCCAAAAAAAAAGCGAGTGGCATAATAAAAGGAGAGAATCACTTCCGCGCCCTTCATGCACCGATGGGAACGATCGGAAAAAAAATCTTTTCAATCAACCTTGATTCTAAGAGCATAGGTGATTGGTCCGATATTGAATTCAGATTATCACATGCAACGGCTTGAATTTTCAGCAGATCGTATGCGGTATAAAATGATAAAATATTCATGCTCTTTTCATTAGGGGATCGTAAACAGCATTAGCATACTACTCAAGGTATGCGTCTTAACGAGGCACCCTGCCTATATTATGGGAACATTTCATGTAGGCATGTCGATGGGAATTTGATGTTTGTTTTAACAAAGAACTCGTAAGAACAAATTAGACATACTCTAATAAATTTCTACCTACAAGGCAGGATTTTTTCGGAACATTCTCTATCAACTCGCCAGCAGTAATTGACTGAGATAACAAAGAAACAAATTATGGTGTAATTTCAAACTCCATATTGGGAAACCTAAGTCTTTATTAAATCGGGGGATGAAAATACCTGAGAAAAATAGTTTTAATAACTCTTTATCGCATTATTATTATTATTATCATTATTATTATACCAAGACTTCAATCTCCCGGCACCCATTTCATATGCCCGATTCAATTCAAAAATCTTGGAGCGGGAAAATAATGCCCCACTTAACCGTTATGGATTTCCAGACATGATTTATCTTTCACTGCTTTACAGGTGGTGAATATTACTACTTTTTTTTAAAGATAAGTGATTATGATTGCTGTGAGGATAATATGATGGCATCGATAATGAATAAGTTAACGTAATATGGGAATTTATCTCTCTCTCTCTCTTTCTCTCTCTCTCTCTCTCTCTCTCTCTTTTTTTTGCTGTCCCAGCGTTAGCTGAATGGTATTCACGCAGAAACACATACACACTATATATATATATATATATATTATATATTATATATATATATATATATTATATATATATATATATATCTATATATATATGCATATATATATATATATATATATATATATATATATATATATATATATATATATATTATATATGAATGCGTGTTCGATATAACGTACGTATGGAAGTCGCATACCGACACCATCTCGTCATCCATTTCCTTTTAGGATGTAATACATCCGTTGGGTGCTAGGCTTACATTGGAAAAGGACTCCACTTCAGCTGTTTTCATGACCCATATGCGACATGGATGCAAGGTCTGGATTGGCCTGCCTCTTGGGCTTTCACCTAAAATCCTGGTGGCTCTGAAACCCTTGCACAATGTGGCCGCTGCTGCTGAGAAGGCCAGTCTTACCTCTCTATACTCCATCTTTCTCTAGCTTTTCCTCCATTTCCTCTCCTTCCACTTTTTTCCTTCGTCCCCTTTTCATCATTAGCCTGTTTTTTTTTTTTTTTTTTTTCTTTTTCCATGACGTATTCTCTTCGTTCTTATTTTTTTTTACTGAATCTTGTTTTCTTCTTCAACTCTTTCCCTTCCTTTCCTCTCAGAATATTCCTTATATCCTTCACCTTCCCCTTCTCCTATTTTCTTCATTTCTTCCTCATCATATTCTTACTCGTTTGCATATTCTTGCTCTTCCATTCTACCTCCCTTTCCCAAACCAACGAAAGTATTATGCTTTCCTTTTTACTGTAAAATAATTTCGATATTCAGGTAGGTCTGCAGTAAGAAAATTCATGTTGGAAGTGTCCGAACAAGTTCTTTCTCTTAAGGTGGCATTAGTGAATGGCCGCGATTGGTTCCCGTCTATCTGGCTCACTTTGTTGTTTTTTTTTTGTCGCTCAACCGGAAGACCGTGTTCGCACTTCGAATATCAAACCGAACGGGGGAGGAAGAGCGGAGTTTTTATCTGAAAAATTATTGCGCCTGTTATCGTGTCTTAGGTGAAGTGAAGAGAGAGAGAGAGAGAGAGAGAGAGAGAGAGAGAGATACCATCCCATATACAATGATCCGTCAAAATGAAAGGGCCTTAGCGAGGTAATCCTCTCAACAGTGTTGTGAAGCGATTTATAAGGAATACATACAATTAAGACTCTCTCTCTCTCTCTCTCTCTCTCTCTCTCTATTTCGCTTGTTTGATCATAGTATAATGATCATATGATCGAAGTGAAATGATTCGTACCTTAATTGCCTTCTTTGTTTAAGAGCTGACTCTCTCTCTCTCTCTTCTCTCTCTCTCTCTTCTCTCTCCTCTCTCTCTCTTCTACACTAAAGCCAAATGATAAAAACAAAACAAAAAAGATTTCACGGCCCAGTCGTCGTTTTCTTGAATGGAATACCGACCTTCTCTCTCTCTCTCTCTCTCTCTCTTGCACGGGGTTTGTGCACGTGAACACTTCATTACGGAAGGTCTAGATATTTTAGCTAATTTCAAGATTGACTGAAAACTGCATGACTGCGAAATTCAATGTGAGGGGGTGAAAATGGTCTGTTCCTTCAAGTTCACGACGTTGAGATCGAAAGGTTCTGTTCCGATTTTCTGAGTTTGATCTGCGTATTAGAGTTCGTTTTTCCGTTTGATTCTTAGGACTGGTAGAGCTCGTGAACTGTACACATAAACCCACCCGCCGTAGTGGCATACATGAATAGGTAAATGATATTTTTAAAAATAAAGCAATCCAACCAAGGTTAACAAAGAACTTAATAATATTCTCCGTGTACCACATCATCCTAATTTCATTCATGCTGTACCCATTTTAAAAGCTATTGATATTAACTTTAAATTTAATAATCCTTTGAGAAATAAACTAATTAAGGATAGCCCATCAAATTCAAACAGTATTATATATAGTATTCTTTGTGAAGAATGCAATAAAATCTATGTAGGGGCAAACATCCAAAACAACATCCAAAGAACCTAAGGGGGAGATGCTCTCAGCACAAATAAGCCGCATCAAGAGGCTTAATGAATAATGGCATTGTTGATCATTGGCTTAAAAACAAAAAAGCCATGCTATTAACTGGGATAATTCCTCAATAATCTATAGACTCAAAGATCACAGCAAAAGGAATCTGTTTGAATCCGTTTTTTTTATCTATATATATATATGTGTGTGTGTGTGTGCGAATTGTAATAAAGATAGTGAAAGACTGGAAGCAGGTGTTTTATTTTAAAGTAGTTCTGGATGTAAATATAAGTCTGACTATGAGAGAAGAAATAAATCATAGAATGGATAATAAATTTTGGTAACGGTAATAAATCTGCATTTCACTGGCCTGAGGCTTGGCCCAGTGGCAGATTTAAGGGGGGTGCGGAGGGCGGAGGCACCTTGGTACCTGGCCACAATGGATATGAATAATAGAGCATTGTTTTCTTTCAATAATTCATAATTAATAGCAAACATTTGCTTAGTTAATGATTATTTCAACAACTACTACTACTGTGCGGGTGGTGGGGGTTGGGGTTTGAATTACTATGATTACATAATATATATATATATATATATATATATATATATATATATATATATATATATATATATATATATATATTATATATATATTATATATACATACATACATACATATATATGTATATATATAAATATATATATATATATATATATATATTTATACTTACATATATATATATATATATATATATATATATATATATATATATATATATATATATATATATATAGTAAGTGTTTACATAATAAAAATATGGAATGTTAGTCCATATATATAAAAGACTAAAACTAAAGAGGTCAACCAGATTGCTTGCAGGAATGTGATCAGACTAGAGACGCTAAAGATGACGTATACAATAAAAGTAGGCTAAGATAACATGCCGTCACCTGTAGTCATTCAATTGTTTATAAACGTTTAGTCCAAGCTTCCTGCTTGAGATAAACACCGTGACCTATAGCTCAAGCGGCCTACGTGATTAGTAAACTATGTCATCGATTGTGTGTTCGAATGTAACTATGTCATCTGATTGTATGTTCATATGTTCGAGCTACTATCTGCTTCCTTCATAACTTGTAACCGAGATGTAGAACGGCAGAAGAGAGTTAGCTATCGTCATTAGAAGACCTGTACCTCTTTACCTAAGCTTTATCATGTAGAGAGAATAATTTAATTGCCATCATCATTGGCAGAAGCGATCAAGCTATCGTCATTAGAAGACTTGTACCATCATACCTGATCTTCACCATGTAAATTCAGAGAATATAAGTATTTTTGTACTTCGTGGTTTCTACTTAGATCCTCACCTAATCACCGAATCATCATGAGTTTAACACATCGTCGTAATAACCAAGAAGATAATACCGACTTCGTAAGTGATCTACAAACCCCAAGACACTCCATTGAATATGGAAGTGCAATACCAACCGACTTAGCGTAAGATTATCGCAAGTCTAAACATTACCTCATAGGGCGCCTTATTATACAAGGCAACAGCCCTAAAAATATATATATATATATATATATATATATATATATATATATATATATATATATATATATAAATATATATATAATCATAATCCCACCGCCCACACTACCCCGCACCATGAAAGATTTGTAGATCTGCCACTGTATTGCCTATGGAATAGTATTGTCTAGGCAATTCCCCTTTGAGGAATTTAAGCGATGTTTCGTACAAGCGAAGACGAATCGTCTAATATCGGAAGAAGAAATGTTTTTTTGTAGTTTTTGGAGTTACGAATGTGTTAACCTTTTTGCGTTGGGCTGACAGAATATGTCATGTTCTCAGATATGGTCATATGGTCCTGTGGAGTGAACTGCTGATTATAGGTTGATGAAGAAGAATGAAACTCTTAAGGTTAAATGGGAAGTTCTAAAAATCTTGATAGAAGGCATGAATGCTGTATAATGTAGGAACTTCGATAAACAATTCTACATAGCCTTGAAGTGAATGCATGGCATAGTTGAATGACCTTTTGTGGGTTTGGGGTATATGCTGGCTAATATTTCGAGAGTATTCATAACAAGGAGTTCACACACGATCGTGGACTTAAAGTATGAATGTTACTGTAACTTTTCTGCGGTGCTAATATTTGGGAGTCACCCTACAAGGGGAATTACCGTACCTGGGGTGTCAACTGATACGCTGTAGCTTCTCAAGATGGAGTATTTTTTTTTTTCGTATGATTGTCGTCCTAATAAGATAACGAAGGGGTCACCTGATATAAAACTTGTTCAATGGAAAAAAATATTTTAAGAAATATTTTCGCATTTTTTTTAATATAATTTTGCTATTCAGTTAAAATGTATATTTTTTTCATATTGCATATAACAAATTTCTGAAATATTTTAGAGTTTTGGCTCTACGGTGCCACGACGCATATATCATTATTCATCTTATATTGAATCCTTGTTTATGATTTGCAAGTTTTTTTTTTTTTTTTTTTTTTTTTTTTTTTATTTTTTTTTTTTTTGTCAGGCAATTCCTGTGATACAATTTGCATATTTTTTCTCTTATAATGAATTCTTGTTTATTAATTTGCAAAAACTTCTTTTTTTTTATTTTTTTTTTTTTTGTCAGCAATTCCTGTGATACAATTTACAGGTTTTTTCCCTTATAATGAACCTCCTTGTTTATGAATTTGGCAAAAACTCTTCATAATGACAATATTACACATATACGGAGATATTTTCGATATTCCTTCAATTTTGTGTTGATAAAATTAAACTACGTAACAAAGATGTGACATTTTCCAACTATCTTTTGTTTAATATAAATACATTAAACTCGTGTCCCCGCCACTCTTTTTAGTCGAAGTTCACAAAATGGTTTAATTTCCAGAAAAAATAATTGATACACAAATTTTCACAAGCTGGTGCGAATAATAAATTCAGACCATTTCGAATGATTACTGGCTTATTCTGTTACAGAAACAGAATAATAATTATTACACATCACATACATAATTTAAAATCGTTCATCGTGTGCCTAATTTTAATAATGGTTTTGCAACCACTGCAGATTCTATAACGAGGTCAATGAGCGTTTCCTCATGTAAACGAATTTGAAGATTGCAACATATAATTTTGATTGCAGGTAGTCACGTGCGCATATTTGAACAAAACAGATAAGTCAAACTGGGAAGTCAATGTATCCCTACGTAAACATTATTTGCTAATCAGTTCATATGGTGGTAGATCGACATATATTAACCATGTGAAGGAGATATATATGGTAAATATTTGCTACATTGTAAATGTTTGTGATAGAGGAAAAATCGTTGAATGCAAACAACTAAATATTTTTTTTTCTTAGTGTGTCTTTTAATTTTGCCTTTCAAATAACACACACACACATACACACACGCGCGCACACATTTATGTATATATATATATATATATATATATATATATATATATTATATATATATATATATATATATATATATAATATATATATAGATATATATATATATATATATATATATATATATGTATATATGTACACACACACACACACATATATATTATAATAAAATATATATATATATATATATATATATATATATATATATATATAGATATGATGTGTGTGGTATGTCTAATGTATTTCAGTCTGGATACAGGAAACATGTGTATTGTAAAATTCTTAGAGACAAGAATTTGGGTGTTCTCCTTTTTTATCTTAACGTGTAATTCTTCTGTTTTGCAACAAAGAAGAAATCGCCGTCTTGTAAAATATCTTCTCTTTACGCAACAATCCCTCGATTAAAATACAACTTCTGCATTCGATGAAAATCACTGGCTTCCTCATAAATGTATCCCACGAGGAAAACATTTACTGTTGCATTAATAATCCCTTGCTTCATAAATAAACTCTTCCGGGATGCATGTAAAAAAAAAAAAGAACATTTGCAACATCTATAAGACGTCCGCGTTTCAAAGATATTCCTAGAATTATACCTATGAGAATATCCTGTTGGAGGTCATTGTCAAGTGTAAGGAGAATCTGAGGAGTTTGTATTGTATGTGCCTCTATTATTCATTTTTAGGACTTATATAGGTGCGATATTTGATCCGATACCTGCAGTTACATCGACTATGCTTGGTTGTGGCATATGTGTTCACAAAGCATCATCTCTGGGTCGGATTGAGCAATTGTTGGTGGGAAGTATTTATAGGTGCTATTTGTCCGGTTATTAATGCTACCTTCTCTTTCTTTACTAAGTATACGGCGACCACTATTTTATTTCCATCTAATTTTCATCTCTCCAACTCAATTGCATCGATTTTTGGCTTATTTGGTTATTGCTATATCTTTTTTGTATTCCAATTACTTCTCCAGTGGAAGACGGCGGTATAATCTGTTTAAACACGGGACGTGACTTCACCAAATCCCAAAGATTATACTACACAGATCAAAATAACAAAAAAAAGTATTTTAAGAGATGAAAGAATGGAAATATGAAAAAAACAACTGCTGGGCCCCTACTTGGGGTTTATAACTCATCTTATTTCTAATTAATCTATGGAAATGATAAAAGTGTGAATAAAAATTCAGATTTTTTTTTTTTTTTTCAGCGGTATTGGATTAGAAGCTAAAATGGAATAAGTCTCTTGGACGGCAAGGAAGATTGGCTATCATAAGGAAATAAATGACCTTCATAAAAGAAGCAACACTGTCCGACTCGAAATAACTCATGTGCTCTTAAAGGTTAATCCGCAGCAAATCGTACCTAAAAGCATAATCAAGTTCCCGGACATTTCATCATCCAGCTGACCGCACTTTACCGACGCTAATAGTGTATCTTAGTCCTTTGATATTTCAGCAACGTAGCTTAATAGACAGATATGGGATTAGTTTTGGATATGAAAGTAAAAAATGCTATCAATAAATCCTGAAAGGATAGCTAGATTACGACTGAAAAGGCCAAAGCGTATATATAAGTGAATCTGTGGTTGCAGCTCTTGAGGTATATCTATATGAATAAATTACTCTCGGGAGACAAAGTACAAAAGCAAATTTATACCTTTAGTTCTAGGTTACGTTTTCGAAAAATTATTTCCTTCGTCTCGTGCGCATCATATTAGTCTTATTTAAATGGCTTATGCATGAAGCAGACCAAAAATAAAACTTACGTTGAAGCGATGAAGAAAATGAGTATGAAATTCTTAATAGCTCCATGGACTATGCAAGAGAGGTCATTATTAGCGATAAAAACAATGTATTATTTTGAATGCGGAAGTAAAAGAAGAGCTAATTTATGAGATGACACAAGGATTTCATGAAGAAATCGGCGAACTCAGAATAAAATCAGTGCATGAAAATAACTTTCATATAAAAGCAGGATCTCATCGATAATAATAAGAAATATGCATGAAAAATTATAATTTTTCACAAGTGGTTATGCATCAGAAGTGAAATTGGAATAAGCTTAATTAAAGTATAAACAGATGACGAAAATAGACGGAGCTAAACTGACTGTCTGACTTAAAATAACACTCGTGGCTATTAAAGATTAATCCCCACCCAGCAAATCATACCTAGGATCAGAAATGTAATTTCAAGACATTTCGTCAACCACCTGAACGCATATTATCGACGGTCGACAATTCAGTATCTCAAGCTTGCGAATATTTCACTCACGTAGCTTACCAGACATACGCAGGTTTAAATTGGCATAATATACAAACACCCTACTAATTCCTTTGAAAAATAAGAGTAAATATATAAATATATATATATATATATATATATATATATATATATATATATATATATATGTATATAGATATATGTGTGTGTGTGTGTGTATGTGTGTGTTTGTGTCTGTGTGTGTGTCTGTGTGTCTGTGTGTGTGTAATATTTACACGGTATCGTGCTTCTAAGTAATAAGTAGAAGGATCCACAGTAATATTCTTGTTTACCAAGACGAAATATATTTGTAGAATGTATACAAAGTTTATAAAAATAGAAATAAACACACAAAATAGATAAACAACGTTAAAATATGCGAACAAGACATTAGTTCGCAGTATTCCTTTCAAATTCTCTGTGATCTTCGAGGAGGCACAGAACGCTGTACTTCTACCTGAATTAAATCTTGAGGTTTGTTATCCGAAGCCCGATCCACAAACTGCTTTTTGGATAACGACCCTCAAGACTTCATAAGAAGAAGACCAGCGTTCTGTCCCGCCTCGAGATCACAGATAATTCAGAAAAGAATACGACCTAATGACTTGTTCGCATATTTTAACCTTGTTTATCCTTTTTTTCTTTGTTTTGTGTTTATTTCTATATCTACACCACTGTTGTGTTTCTCATTTAGCAATTATTATCAAATCCTCAGAGGGATGGATGAAAGCTCTGAACTTTGTAGATATTTCTGCAAATATTTTTCGTCTAGTTAAACAAGATTATTACTGTGGATCCTTCTACCGATGTTTATATATATATATATATATATATATATATATATATATATATATATATATATATATATATATATATATATATATATATACACACACACACACACACCTCACATATATATATATATATATATATATATATATATATATATATACTATATATATATATATTGTTACAACTCTATTTATTTGTATCTTCTTTAATAGAGTGGTAATATTTTGGATTCAGAGTTTCATAATCTGTTTGAAATGAAGGAATTTGATATTAGAGATGCTCAAGCTAATGATCATCTTTACAACAAATGTTTAATGAAGCTGTTTTCAGAGAGTGAAATCGCTACGGAAGCGACTTGCTATTATTTAAAGACAGGAATACTGATGAGAAATACAGAGCACTTTCTACTCCTGCTAATGCTTCATGGGACGTGAAGTACCAATTAGTTGTACCTTTAGGATTGAGAGAAGAAATAATCCGGATGCCCATGTGAATACATCTGCCCATCTTGGAGTGAAGAAGACCACACTCAATATTCTGCAATATTTTTATTGGCCTGGAATAAGAGAAGATGTAAAGAATTTTGTAAAGTATGTGATACTTGTCAAAAGGTAGGTAAACCTAATTCAGCCTATAAAGCCAGTACCTTTATCTCCACAGATTGTATGTAGTGTTCCATTCGAGAAAGTTATTTTGGATTGTGTTGGTCCATTGCCTAAGTCTAAGAAACAAACCAGTATTCGATGACTGTTATGTGCAGTAGCATAAGGTATCCAGATGCTGTACCTCTGCGTAATATTTCTGCTAAAACATTATTTCCTCATCTAGTTAAGATTTTTCAACACCCAATTATGGAATACCTAGAGTTGTACAGACCGATCGTGGAACTAATTTTACGTCTACATTATTCAGGAAGTAATGAAGTATGGGTATTAAACATTCTATGTCCACAGTATAGTCATCCTCAACCGTCAGGTTGTCTTGAAAGATTTCACCAGACGCTAAAAGAAGATTGACTAAGTTTGTGAAGAAACTGGCAAAGACTAGGAGGAAGGATTGCAGTTTGTTTTATATGCTGTGAGGAATGCTCATCAGGAAAGTCTTGATCTCTCCGCCAAATTACTTTATGGAAGACAAATTAGAGGACCACTTAAAGTATACGACACTTGGTTAGACTATAGATAAGGTGTCAGTTTGGGAGAATATGCAACTAAGTTAAGAGAAAAACTTGAGTATTCACGTAAGTTTCGCCCATCAACATTTGTTTAAAGCTCAGCATTCTATTGAAGAAAAACTTTGATAGTAAAGCAGAGAAGAGAGAATTTAAAGTAGGAAGATAGAGTTTTGATGTTAACTCCTATGAAGAAAACCTTTGAAAGCAGATATGAAGGACCATTTACTGTGATGAGTAAGAATCAGAATGTATATGAAATATCTACTCCAGGTAAAAGAGAGATCGGAAAATAGTACATATAAACAGATTAAAACTTTAATTTAATAAGGAGAAAAACTGAAGAAAGTATTGCCGTTGCTAGCATGGTTCTTGTTGACAAGTCTTCTGATCAAGTATCTGATAACCATCTTATACAAAACAGATGTTCGATTATCCAATTCTGACACTATTAACCACCCTGAAATCTAAATTACATCATTTAACCCCTCTTCAATTGCAGGATATAGAAAGGTTGTTGGAATCTTCCCAGCGATTTGTGGAGATATACCAACTCAAACGAGTCTTGTGAAGTTGAGATACAGCTTAAGATCGACTCAGTTCCAGTTAAGAGCGCTCCGTACCGAGTATCTCCATATAAGAAGAACCATCATGGAAAAAAGAGGTAGATTTCTTGCTAGAACATGGTTTGGCCGAGCCAGCCATAGTCCATGGTCATCTCCATGTGTACTAGTAGGAAAAATCATACGGTACATATTGGTTATGCACAGATTATCGACAGGTAAACCAACTTACTGTTTCTGATTACTATCCGTTGCCCAGAATTGATGATCTTATTGACATGGTAAGCTCATCGAAATTTATATCTCGAATAGATCTTCTTAAAGGGTACTATCAACTACCATTGTCAGAATCCTCAAAACCCATAACTGCGTTTGTAACCCCTAGTGGACCTTTTCAATACAAAGTGTTACCTTTTTGGATTAAAGAATGCTACAGCTATATTTCAAAGGCTCATGAATGATGTTTTGAAGGATTTATCAAATGTTGCAGTATACTTGGATGACATTATTGTTTTTACAGATACTTGGGATAGCCACTTAGAGACGTTAAGGAAGGTATTCGCTCAGTTGAAAGCCGCAAACCTTACCCTGAATTTGGCGAAGATGTACTTTGGTTATGCCCGAATTCAGTATCTCGGTATACGTTGTTGGGAGTGGAGAAGTCGCACCCGTTAATGCCAAGGTGAACGCCATCTTAACAGTGAAGGAACCTACCTGTCGGAACAAAAAGTTCAACGCTTCCTGGGGATGGTGGGGTACTACCAGAAGATTCTGCAAGAATTTCTCGGAACTTGTTTTTCCATTGACTGATCTGACAAGCAGCAAGAAAAAGTTCCAGTGGACTTCAGAGTGCCAGGAGGCATTCAACAAAGCTAAGACTTTGTTAGTCTCAAGCAATTCTCAAATCTCCTGATTTTGGAAGTCCGTTTATCCTTGAAGTGGATGCCAGTGAGATTGGAGCAGGAGCAGTTCTTCTGCAGAGAAGCAAAGATTCCTTATTACATCCAGTGATGTACAGCTCGCAAAAGTTTAAACCCTATCAGCGTAACACTCTACGATAGAAAAGGAAGCTCTTAGTTTACTTTTGGCTTTGGAGAATTTTTTGATACTTATCTTCATTCGTCCCCATACACTATTGAAGTGTATACTGATCATCAACCGCTTACGGCGTCTTGCTAGAGAACAGGAAGACTAAGAATAAGAGACTGACGAGATGGTGGTTATCTTTACAAGATTATGATCTACATGTGAGTCACATCAAGGGAAAGGAGGTAATTTGCGTGCAGATTTTTTAACCAGGCATCCTGTAATGTAAAATGGTAAATATTTGTCCTTGTTATATTATGAATTGTAATTTTTCTTTATCCTCATTGGTTATAATGATTATTTTAAGGAGGGAGGTATGTTACAACTCTATTTATTTTGTATTTGTTTTCGCTTGAGATGCGCGGATCAACCAATAGATGGCGGCGTAGGTTGGATCAGGAAGTGTGATGTTTTTGTATTTATCCTCCTTGGTTTTGTAATAAGTGTAAAGTTCTGTTGTTTTGATCCTTTTAAAAGTTTACTTGGCTACTTAGTTTCGTACGTATCAGTGTGTCTCCTGGAATTATAGTGACAATAAGTGGAATTTACTAACTAATATTACGAAAGAGTGCAAAGTCATATTATTAATATGGGTAAAGTATTGATTCTCTGTTATTATTGATTCTAGTACGTGACTTAGCCATCTGAAGTGTTTCTCTGGTATTAAGTGAGTACGAATTATTAGAGTATTTTTTTGTTAAAATGAGTTTTGATTGACATATGTATTTCTTTGTGTAAAGAGTGTTAATACTCGGTTATTACATCCCGTGATTTCTCTACTGTAAATGTTTGTTTTTATTGGGTTTCGGTAATACTAAATTAATTATTAAATAATAATAATTATATTAATTTTTAACGGTGTTTGAATAATTGCCTTGGGTAAGCAAAATATTTACGTTACTCTATCTAATAACTTAAGAGTATTAGAAGCAGATCGTAACAAGATATATATATTATATATATATATATTTATATATATATATATATATATATATATATATATATATATATATATTATATAATTACATACATACTTATAATATCCATATCCCGAACTTGTCCAATTGCACAATTGTTCTTTCCATTCATACAAGTAATAATAGGACTTCATTTAAACAAGTAAATATCTTTTTTGAGTTTTATTAAAAGAAAAAAAGTTATAACCCTCCAAGGATTATCCATTCTCTATTGTCCGTTGCCGTAGAATAAAGGGTAGATACTCCATTGAAATTTTGTAACTCTTTAAACAAAATCTTCGTAGGTACTATCAAATTTAAATGATATCCTGTGTGTGTGTGTGTGCAGGTGTGTAATACTGGTTGAACTGTGACCAAGTCACAGTGGTTTGGTAGAGTCATATGTTTAAGAACTATTGAAATGTTTCCATTTGTTTAATTCAACGAAATGTGGCACCTGCGGTATCTTAGCCTAAAGTAGGCTATGGAGAACAACTCCAGATATAATTATCTGGTGATCTCTTTAATAAGTTCTCAACAGAAGTCCTATTCTTTATTACCCATATCACTCGGTATAACGCTTCCTTCATTATCAGAACGAACACTAGGGATTTCATAACTTGTAGTCATTATACAGTATATTTAGATCAGGATATTATTTGAGAAAAGTACCTCTCTTTTTCAGCTATTCAACGTCACATAATATGATATCCAAATCAACACCATTTGATTCCTTATTTTCAGTGATTTCTCGTCTCTAATCTTTATGCATTGATAGCAAAAATCACGAGAAAGAGCG
>NC_061107.1:117846221-117873721 GCF_015104395.2 Macrobrachium nipponense
TTAGTCTTAGTAATGTTCTTACCTACATTTTATTTGATATTAATTCGCAAATGGAACCGGCCATATATCTTGCTGCAGCAGCAGTATCATATAAGATGTCAATCTCTTGTTTGATGTCGCCTATCTTGAAAAAAAATTCCCCTCTTCGATTTCAAGGACGGAATATGCTCTCCAGAGAGGAATGAAATGGAATCAGCCATTCTCATAACCTCTCCAACATGATTCCATTCCTTCAATTTTTGTTTTACTTCGGTGAAAAGGGGAGAGATTCCTTTTATTATATGGTGAAATGATAATGCATAAATCGCGTTTCTTTAATATACGCAATGTACAAAATGAAGTGGAATGTAACTACATTAAAAATCTGTGCATTTACATTGTAAACACGCGCGCCCGCACACACATATATATATGCCATCTGTATGTATATATATACATACATACATATATCAAACACAATATCCTCAGTCAACAACCACAATAAATGCAGAAGTAATTCGAACGAAATCTATCGGTTATTCTAAATAATAATAATAATAATATAATAATAATAATAATAATAATAATAATAATAATACTGTTAAAAAGAATGGCAGAATGTAAGCGGAGTTGATTTTATATATTAAAAAAAAATAAAAAAAATATTATCAATATCTTAAAATATATAAAATCAACTCTCGCTTAATTCTGCCATTCTTTTTAACAGTATTTGCCTAAAAGAGGGTCTTCTACCAAATAATAATAATAATAATAATATTTTGTTTTTATTAAAAATAATGGCAGAATTCACAGAATTGATTTTATACAATATTCTTTCAATTCTCCTTATGATTTGCTTTTCTGGCACGCTGGTATTATAAAGCAGCTGTCCAATGTTCATCGTGCTGTAGGTCGTCAACGGTAATTTCGGGCGGGCTGGTGTTATCAAAAGCAATCTGGTTATCAGGGACAGGGCTGGGGTCGTCGTCAACAAGGGTATACAGGTGCGTTTCGTAGGTTGGGAACAGGCCGTAGTCGTCAGGGGTCTATCCGGTATTTCTTGTTATTTCTTCTTTGGTTTTTAAAAGGCGTCTACATGTTTCGGCACCTCGTTTGGCCATCTTCGGGACGGGATCGCTGAGTGCAATGGTCTGTGTCAGATGTATTCACGCTATTATTGCATTCGGTTGGCTTGAAGAAACGGGTACCTCACTTTTCATTGGGTAATACCTGTGACGTCACGAGCGATGTCATCAGGGGGCCCGTTGCTGGTTGGCTGTCCTCTTCGTGGGCGGAGCCTCATCCTTATTGGTGATGGTGGAGGTCCTCTCGAAGGGCGTGCTACCAGGTCGTCCTCAGGGCGAGAGCTTGCTCATAGTTTACGAAGCCTCTGTTCAATGTCTCCCCCGCCGTATCTTTTAGGTCGTCGGTGATAATGTGACCCATATACGGAAATTCGTGCACAAATTCCAGCTGGTTCTCACAAATACTTATGCCTTACAGATATACATACGATAATGGCCTCTCTTTTTCATCGAAATCTGTGTGAATTTTTTGTCCTTTTCTTCCTACTATCAACATTTCCTGTAACTGCTTGCATGAATTTTGAAGTGACATCCTTATAGGGCATTCAAGAGTTAAAAAACTAGGGTGAATCATGCATCAACAGTCATCTTTTCATAAGAGCTCCTGTGGGAACGCTTTACTCGGAAAATATCTTTAACCAAAATTTAGCAAAACTTCTGACTTGTAAAATATATCGAAATTAGAATGAATTTGTCTGTTTAATTTCAGTAGACCTTCCAAATCTTGTTGCCGTTACAGTTTCTTTTATTTTTCCATTATTGGCTTTCATCCGTTCATTAGCTAAATATTGTTTATGTTTTGGGTGCGATATCCTTTCTGGTATGGCTGTTTTTCTGGCAGCCTTTTTGAATCAGACAGATGTTGTCAAAATTTTAGCCAACATTTTACCAAAGTTGGGTCTCGTGATAGGTAACAAATAATTACTTAGCTTATATGAATGTGAAGAAACGTTCGGGTGTGTGTGTGTGTGTTTGTGAGCTGTTCAGCCTTGTTTTAAAATGTTTCAGGCTCAAGGCACTAAAACCATTTGCACCAGTGCTTTAAAGTTTGGTAACTTTGTTTATTCATTATTATGCACCTCAAACAAGCAACACGCACAGTGATGAGATTTCGTTAGACGAAAAATAACTTTTGGTGAAAACGGACTATTTTTGGTTGGGCCATTTAACATTAAAAAAGGCTTACGACATTTAAAAGTTCTTTTTCTGTTATGATGTTCTGGGATAAAGTTTCTTTGACATACACGTTACCCGAGTTAGCTTTGTAGTGTGAAATCTTGGAAAACCAACATCCGTTATACTTCATCCATAACAAGTAAAGTATCCAATATTGACAATGCTCGATGCTACTTTGCAGGGTTAGATTTTCTTTGTATTGCATTTAGTGCTGCCAGAAAGGTACTTATTATTTACAATGACCGTTGCTATGCAGAAAAACTGATGTTAAAGATATATATGCTTCAGACCTTTCGTTCACTTTGGATGGCAGCCTTTCAGTAATTACCATCGCGGGATTGGATTTAAAGATTTAAGCCAACATGGTGAAATAAAATGTTCATCCATCTTCGGCAGGTATTTCAACAGCAATACTTCCCTTTACAGCTTTAGTGACAATGCTTTGTGAATTATTGAGTGCTAATCACGCGGCCTCACGCCCCACCCAGAACATCGGCGAAACACACATTCTTGGTACAGGTGCTACTTTGCTACAGTGACAATTACTTGTATATTTTGTTTCCTTTTGCTGTTTTGCTAGGAAGGTGCCTTAACTGAACGTGTTTGAAGTGCCGTAAAGTACAATATTCCCTTTCCTTATCTTTGTGTGTTGTGATGATATTATTAGATGTTTATGGTGACTTGTTTGTTGATTTATAATTTCCTTATTTTTCAAATCTTTGCTACTTTCTGTTTCCTGTCTAGTTTTTTTTTTGGTTGCAAATTAATAGCCTTTTCAGGTCAGTTTTCTTTTAAATTTCGAATACAGATAATTATAGTAATGCATTTTTGACAGATTAAGCCCATATAACTTTATGAAAGTCATTTACCATATCTAAATGTATAGAGTTTACATTCAGTGTATATGTAGCATAAAATCTCCAATGTTGGTGAAAGTTTGTTTATACTTAGGTGGCACTTGCACGAAGTGCGAGGTTATTCAGGAGAACTAGTATATGGGTGCGCAAGGCAGAAACGGATTGCACTGAGCCGGATGCTAAATAGCTTTGCTTTATGCAGCTTACAATTTACAATGTAAATAATTGCATGAAAAGGAAGTTAAAGGACTTATAGCTATGACAGTTTTTGTACAATAAAAACAGTTTGGAGTCCAATATACAGAACATTTTCCATAGAACTGTTCCAATTCTATGTGCAAATAACTCATGATCTTTTGAAAACTCAACTCCATTAAATTATGCTAGTAGTTATTCCATTGTATACAAGGAATAACATGAAACTTTGAAGGGCAAAATAATCTATGCGAAGGAAAATGAGGATACTTTTAACTAGCTCCCAAATACTTTATTTACTTGATGAATTAAAAGCATATGGAACTGCATATCACATCCACCGCTCTCGCTCTATAGACCTGACCTTGTGGATTGCCAGTTGGTTTCTATGATAATTTCGATGTTGCCATACGTTTGTTTTCAGCCTCCAAATCCTAGTGAAGTAAACATTGTGTGACATTTGCCTTACTGAAAAACAGATAAATAAACATTCGTAAGAGTGTCTTCCATTCCACGAATGACTATTCTAACTGCAGAAAACGAATTTACGTGACCTTTTTAGATATTTAGAGGTATTTGACAACTGTTGACGGGGTCTTGTTTTTTTTCAACACTAGAGTACTAGCATATGCAAAGTGCAGGAAATGGAATTATCCACGACCATTGCATTGTTCTCTCTTCACAGCTGGTAGTATATTTAATTCCTCTTGGATTGGAATAGCGTCTCTTGACACTGATTTTATTGATTTTGTCAAAAAGAATAAGATCTTAATTTACTGATCAAAGCAATGCGCAAAGAGTCGTCTTCACCTATTGTTTTATAGCCGACCTTAATTTTCAAGTATTTGAGCTATGTTTTGCAGCGACAGGTTGAATATAAGTGGCAGCTAACTGATTTTTGACAATTTATTTCAAATATAGCCTATGAAAAATCTGTATTGTTTCATCTATGCTCGCATTTCACGTTTATTGCTTTGGAATCAAGATACTGGAGATAAACTATGGAAAGGATCCGGTGATAAACTAGAGAGGATATATTTCACCACAACTATCCTATTTTTAGATCCCAGTATGACTTGAAGTTAATGTTTTCTCTTGAGGTGGTTTTCTACCATGGTTTGGTTGGTAAAGTTAGGTGTTTGTGACTACAAAATATTTTCTTGCCATATCCAGCTGACTGGAGTTTGTTTACTTATTTAATTATAGTTGGCTCATATAGATAACAAATAAATAAAGCATCTTCAGTGGCGCGCATAAAAGAGCATTATATGCAAGTATAACTAATCAACACTCTCATTTAATTTTCAGTAACTTTAACACGTTATTCTTACTCATTTCATAGTTATATAATGACGATTTAGCAACGTTGTTCAATTCTTTGGTCATTAACGTGAGTTTATCTTCATGCAAGATGCCAATAAACTTTTGTTTATTGAAAAAATAGGTATATTGGAATTGCACCCTTCCGACGATGACCTCGAAAAAGCAGAAACGCTATTCCGTAATCACAGGATAAGTAAAATTTCTTCAAAGCTGAATATCGCTTCCAAGTTATAATACCGTTTCAGGATCCTGCATGCACGAATCTCACAACAACGACTTTTCCATTGCAATCTTGGGAATGGTTGTGTGTGTGGGTGTGTCTGCACGCGAACTAGTAAAGCATTATGGCCAGGCAAGTAAACTGGATATTATTTGCACGCAACTAGACCCATTGTTGACAATATCGTTTCCTTTGGGGGACACATATCACCAAATTTCGTGCATCCACCAGTTGATAGAAAAGGGATGACAAAATAAAGTTTATAGTAACAGTTAAACACTTTTGATTAAAGTAATGTTAGATAATTCATTATCCAGTTGTAGAAAAACCAATCATCTCAAGTGAACTTCATGCAAAAATAATAAAAGAGAACTTTATTTTATAAATGTTTATAGCATCGATAAGAAAATGGTTCAATATAATGTGTAGATGCAGTCTAACATCTCATGTTACCCACCCAACCTAGAAATAACTAGATTCAATGTTTCTAAAATTTGTTGGTAGTTGGATGGTTTAGATTTAACAGGCCTCATGACAGGTCAGCCTTTCCCGTAAAGTTTGGTAAGACGTAAAAAGTGGTCTTGTGGCCTGTTATGAATCACCGGGATGCAAATTCCGGAGATGTATCCATAATACATACTATAGTATAGGTTTAGTGTCCTAACAAAAGAGATGGTATAATTCTCAAGAGAGGTTAAATCAGGCGTAGAGCGGTAGTGTGCGATAGTGCTGCTCTAGTAGATTCACATCAACCGTGCATTTGATGTCTAGGCCAGTCCCTTACGACGCTCCTGATTGGCTGTTGATGAGCACTCACGGCGGTTGGAAAACTCTCAGTCTCTCGAGAGAGTTTCACATAGGCAGGATGTATGTTCCACCTCTCCTGAAAGACGTTATATATAACTCAGGAGAGATATAAACATACATCCTGCCTATGTGAACTCTCTCGAGAGACTGTTCCACCCCTCCTGAAAGACGTATACTCAAGGAGAGGTGGAACGTACATCCTGCTTATGTGAACTCTCTCGAGAAACTGAGAGTTTCCAGCCCTGTGAGTGGCTTATCAACAGCCAATCAGGAGCGTCGTACGGGACTGACCTAGACATCAAATGCACGGTTGATGTGAATCTACTATAGTATTGCACCGGCCCCGGATTTTCTGCCACCCCACAGGAGTTAGTTGTTAAAATCATGGCGTCCCGGTTATTTCAGGGAAGGTTACAGTTCTGAATATGCTTCCGGGATCTACCTCTCCAGCATAGACAGTTTACTGATCTGATAACCATTGTCTAAGAGAACGTTTTAACTTTGTAATAATTTATGGGACTTCGTCTCTATGTAAGAATTGGTTATGATTCCGCGATGAAATTTTTTTCTGACTCTTTTTTTATTAATGTCCATCGATTTTCCTAATATTAAAAAGTGTTTCTTCTCAACTTCCTTAATTTCGTTACTATTTGGTTTTGCATATTTCTCCAGGGTCTGTTGCTCCGTTTTCAACTTTCTATTCTCTCATATTACTGCCTGCTTATTATAATATTAGTTTTTTTCACAATCGGAATATCACAAAATATTAATAATTGCCATTAGGTTATTTAAAGAACAGAAAAATAAATTGAAATGTTTTGCCTGTCCATTTAAATCTAGGAAGTTTGAATTTTCCAGGGAAGTCAACTCTCAAACTGTGGTTGAATGCATTAGGAAAATTGACATACTGCCCCAGGTCATTAGGCTCATTATGGCGATTACCAAGATCTAACTCGGAAAATTCCAACCTAAATTTCAGGATTTAGAATCGTTAGTACCATATGTCAGCGAGAGGAAGTTTTGAAAAACTATAACGAATTTATAATGCAAATGTGAATTTTATGAGCCTATGTAACTTCATTAATTGCGTTTGAAAGAAAAAAAAAAAAATGCATTGCATTTCCTTTATAACATGAAATTTCAATAATCCTAATACTTACACGAGACTATTTTCATGACGTTTTTAGTCACACGCTCTGCAATGTTACTGACACGATTACATATAAACAATATCTTTGTTCTAATGACTGTAATAAAAAAATATAAGTGCAATGGAATTCATGCTTCAAATTTTATATTTCAGCATGAAACAATGCAGTTTTCATACAAAACCACACACACACACAAACACACACACACGCACACGAACACACACACTCATATCTATATATATATATATATATATATATATATATATATATATATATATATATATATATATATATATAATATGTGTGTGGTTTTGTATGAAAACTGCATTGTTTCATGCTGAAATATAAAATTTGAAGCATGAATTCCATTGCACTTATATTTTTTTATTACAGTCATTAGAACAAAGATATTTTTTTTTTTATTGTTTATATGTAATCGTGTCAGGTAACATTGCAGAGCGTGTGACTAAAAACGTCATGAAAATAGTCTCGTGTAAGTATTTATTGATTATGAAATTTCATGTTATAAGAAATGCAATGCATTTCTTTCAAACGCATTATGAATAAGTTACATAAGCTCATAAAATTCACATTTGCATTATAATTCGTTATAGTTTTTTCAAAACTTCCTCTCGCTGACATATGGTACTAACGATTCTAAATCCTGAAATTTAGGTTGGAATTTTCCGAGTTAGATCTGGTAATCGCCATAATGAGCCTGGGGCAGATGTCAATTTTCCTAATGCATTCAACCACAGTTTTGAGAGATGACTTCCCTGGATAAATATATATATATATATATATATATATATATATATATATATATATATATATATATATATATATATTATTTATCAAAGTGATTTATGGTCAAAATCATTTATATCAATATAATGAAAAGGAGAATGGTATAGTAACATAAAGAGAAAGAGAGAATAAATTGGTTTTCAGGATATGCAATATAGTGGGCGAAGATAACCGGAATGCGGGAAAAATAAAATGTGATAAACTTAGACCTACAAAATAGAGTGACAAACATGGTGACATGGCGAACATAGAGCAGTTCAAGGAAAACTCTAATTATATCAAAGACCGACTGAGATATACATGCCTATACATCCATTCATACACACACACACACACACACACACACACACACACACCATATATATATATATATATATATATATATATATATATATATATATATATATATATATATATATATATATATATATATATATATATATATATATATATATATATATATATATATATATATATATATATATATATATATATATATATATATATATATACATACACACACACACACACACACACACACACACATATATATATATATATATATATATATATATATATATATATATATATATATATATATATACATAACACACACACACACACACACACACACATATATATATATATATATATATATATATATATATATATATATATATATATATATATATACTATATATATATACACTGAGAGAGAGAGAGAGAGAGAGATGAGACGAGAGAGAGAGAGAGAGAGAGAAAACTAAATTAATAAGAATAGCACAAGCTATATTGGAAGTGGCACAAGTCACCGCCCAGGTTTACAAGACTTGGTTTTTCATGGAAACAAACAGACACAGGAAAAGAGATTTGGAGGAATTTTTATCGGTAGGATTTTGTTAGAGAGAGAGACAGACAGCAGACAGACAGGAGACAGACAGAGAGACAGAGTTTAGGAAAAAATGGCTGTAAATCATAAACTATGCGAATGGGGTGGGGGTTTTCATTATTTTTGGAACAAAGGAGATATTGCTCAGTTTTTTTTATCGGCCATGTTTGTGCTGCAGTATGGATTTATTGGTTGATAGAATAACATTACATGAATATGAAAAAGTGAACATGTTAAAGATCTGTGCATTGAAAGAGATATATATCTATTTGTTCACTGTTTTTGTTTTCTTGGTGAAGGGCAGGCAAAGGTTTTGGTTATTTGCTGTGGTGAGGTTTTTGTCATGAATGGTGTATACTTGTTTATATATATGATATATATATATATATATATATATATATATATATATATATATATATTATATACTTATATATTATTACAGATATTTTATATATCGCCTTTTGCAAAATGAAGACAATGAATGACTTGTGAAATTTAAATCAGTCTATGTTTTATGATACTTCAGATTATTAAGTATTCGCCTTAAGAATTAAAAGGATTTCTATACTGGGCGTTAATTATTGGGTGCTGGTTTGAAATGAATAAGCAATCTCTTCATCCCAGGGGTCAGTGGACAAACATACAATGCTCGAAAGAGACTACCAAACTTGCGAGAACAGTTATGACACTAGGAATCCAACAAACTCTAAATATATCTGTTTTTAATCACGGACATATTGGAGATTTTTATGAAAGATCGTGGGATCAGAAGATACCATTGAAAATGTTCTGCATTCCCAGAAACTCTGGGGAGCAACCGAAAACAAAAGAAATGACACAAAATGAAGGTTCGTGCGATACTGAACTTCGGGAGACAAACAAAAGGTATAGAGTGATATTCCTTCGGGAAATGCAGTAATTGAGGAGGTTTTGCTTCAAAGGATTTGTGCACAGCCATGAATTTGGAAATTAGGTGGATTGATTACACAGAAAATAAGCAAAATCTGGATGTGTTAGAGAGAGAGAGAGAGAGAGAGAGAGAGAGCGAGAGAGAGAGAGATTATTTTATTTTGATTATACATATGACTTTCTCAGTTATATAAAACACGCCCACAAGCCTTCACACACACGCGCTCATACACACACCTGCACACACACACACACACACACACACACACACACATATATATATATATATATTAAATATATATATATATATATATATCATTTTATATATATACATATATATATGTAATATATATATATATAATCTATAATATATATATAAATATATATATATATATATATGTTTATTTATATATATACATATATATATGTAATCATAGATCTATATAATATATATATATAATATATATATATATCTAATATATACTATGTTTATTTATATATGATACATATATATATGTAATATATATTTTATATATATATATATACTATATATATATATATATCTATATATCACTATATATCTAATATATATAATATATATATATATATAGATAATTATCCCACATCGAACCGTGATCCATTTATATATCAATTCAAGCTACAAATGTCCATTTAATATCTAAATTCACTTTACCTCCCAAATGATATATTTTCATATCATTTGGGGAGATGGGTGGGGTTGTTACAGTTGAATTGATATATAACAATGGATCACGGTTCGATAATTATTCATAACAAAAGGCTACGTGCTGTCAAACGCTCGAATTGGCTAACATGGTAGACGGGGTTCCATATCGATTCTAATACGAAAGCACCGAGGTCGAGGGTGATTTGTAAGGTCAGAATCGATATGAAACTTATAGCGTCTATGTGGCTGATTGGATAGCGTCACTGACTGGTCCTGATTTCGTCCCCGTCCACTTGGACGGTGGTTCGATCCCATGGGGGGACGAAATTATTTTATCACTCCCCCAAAAAAAATTCCCTTCTGTACATATATGAAAATATATCATTTGGGAGGTAAACGTGAATTTAGATATTAAAGGACATTTGTAGCTGAAATTGATATATTCTATATATATATATGTTATATATATAATATATATATATATATATATATATATATATTATATATATATATCCCCACCCCCTTCGTACCCATCCTTGAGTAAAGTGTCCAGAATACTGGGCACTTATAAGCAATCCTCTAAGCTGAAAAAATTCAGTAGTTTTGGTATATAAATATCCTTTTTCTATGAAGAGATCACGCACTTCACACTGTAGAAGTTTAGACATCCACCCCTTAAAACATGGCGGTATCAGCAATCCGCCAAGTGACCAGAAGTTCCGTTTCATGGAAACATCTGAAGTTAAGGGTAAATTTCCTGACTTATCCACGTCCTATTTACTGCAACAGCTGCTTAAAATTCTCAGTGAGATACCTCACACATTAGTGAGTATGACCAGCTCACAATGTGTTTTTTTAATAGGTGTTATAGGAGACAGCTCTCGTTGAAGTTGGAGTTTTACGTATTATTGACAGTGGGTTTCTATAATTGGAAATTGATATATTTAAATAAATTTTAAACTTAGAAACCTAATAGATACATTTAGATCTTCTTTTTCTGTATATTTGTAGTGATGAAATAGATCATACTATCACATTTAATCTGTGAATTGTGTGCCGAATTTTAGACACTGGGCCTCAGTTAATACCTGCAATTCCTATAATTAGTTAATACTGAAAACTCATCGAACCTATCAATTTTGCTATTTTTGGTTAACTTAAAATGGTTTTAAAAAACACATTTTGGGAAGTTTTACCAATGGTGACATTAACAAACATCTATGTAACAAGAGTAGACGTGTTAAATTGTCCTGTTACCAGACCTAAGAATATCATTTATGACTAACTTTTATTATAACTAAATATAAGTGTAAGTCCTCAACAGATGTTGAGTTCCTAAAGCTTTAACATAACGACATTGTTTGGCATTTAACAGAGAGAGAGAGAGAGAGAGAGAGAGAGGAGAGAGAGAGAGAGAGAGAGAGATTTGTAATAAATGATTCTGATGGTGAATAAGAGAATTAAAGGTAAATCTGAACTTTAAGGGAGCTAGCTAAATTCCTTTCTTCCCCCATTCTCTCTCTCTCTCTCTCTCTCTCTCTACTTCTCTACTCTCTCTCTCTCTCTGCAGAAGAGATATTGAAGTCTTAACGTAAAGACATTATTTGGCATTTACCAAGAGAGAAAAGAGGGGTGGGGGAGAATCTGAAACTTTATTTAACTGATTCACCATCAGAATCACTTATTACATATATCTCCCTCTCTCTCTTCTCTCTCTCGTCTCTCTCTCTCTCTCTCTCTCTGTGTGTTAAATGCCAAACAATGTCTTTACATTAAGGCTTCAATTACTTAACAGTTTGCGAGAGAGAGAGAGAGAGAGAGAGAGAGAGAGAGAGAGAGAGAGAGAGAGAATTTAAAGAGCTCCTTCGTTAAATTCCAATTTACCTCTAATTCTTTTATTCACCATCAGAATCACTGATAAAAATATAATCTCTCTCCCTTTCTGTTAAATACCAAAAAATATCTTTTATGTTAAGGCTTCAATTTCTCAACATTTGAGAGAGAGAGAGAGGAGAGAGAGAGAGAGAGAATTTAAATATTTCCTTTGGTAAAGTCCAAATTACCTTTAATTCTCTCATTCCCCATCAGAATCATTTGTTACAAATCCCTCTCTCTCTCTCTCTCTCTCTCTCTCTCTCTCTCGCTCTCAGTCAAGTGCCAAAATATGTCTTTGCGTTAAGATTTCAATAGCTCAGCAAGTATGTATGTGTGTGTGTGTGCGTGAGAGAGAGAGAGAAAGCTTGCCTTACAGACCTTACATCATGTTCGGGTTGCCAGGTCCCTCAGTGTGAGGCACCTCTAATGTCTATCAGAGAGTAGCTAGTGCATCTTCCGGTATATTTTGCATCCTCCATCTTGGATGTCTGGAATGCAGCTTAGATATTTGTCGAGCTTATTTTTAAACACATCTACGCTCACTCCTGATATATTCCTCAGATGAGCTGGCAACGCATTGAATAGACGCTGCATTGTCGATGCTGGTGCGTAGTGGATTAATGTCCTGTGTGCTTTCCTTATTTTTCCTGTATAGTTTTGGGCACATTAATCTACCTCTGTTTGCTCTTTCCTGTATTTTTAGCTCCATGATGCTTTTTCGGCAATTCCTTCTATCTGTTTCCATGCCTTCATTATCATGTACGTTCTCTTCCTTTCCTATAGACTATATAATTTTAAGGATTGTAGTCTTTCCCAGTAGTCAATATCCTAACTTCTTCTATTCTAGCTGTAAAGGACCTTTGTACACTCTCTATTTGTGCAATATCCTTTTGATAGTGTGGGTACCATATCATATTGCAATATTCAAGTGGACTTCGAACATATGTTTTATAAAACATAATAAATCATGTGTTCAGCTTTTCTTGTTTTGAAGTGCCGTAACAACTTTCCCAAGTGCTTTACATTTTGCCAGAGAGAGAGAGAGTGATCTGTAGTAAATGATGATGGTGAATGAAAGAATTAAAGGAAAATTTGGACTTTAACAAAGTAGCTAATTCTCTCTCTCTCTCTCTCTCTCTCTCTCTCTCTCTCTCTCAGCTTTTGAGGTATCGAAGCCCTAATGTAAAAAATGTAAAAGACATCATTTGGCATTTAACAGAGAGAGAGAGAGAGAGAGAGAGAGAGAGAGAGAGAGAGAGGAGAGAGAGAGAGATCTGTACTAAATTATTCTGATGGGGAATCAGAGAATTAAAGGTAAATTCGGACTTTAACAAAGAAGTCTTTAAATTCTCTCTCTCTCTCTCTCTCTCTCTCTTTCTCTCTCTCTCTCTCTCTCTCTCTCTCCAATGTTGCGTAATTGAAGCTTTAATATAAAGACATTACTTGGTATTTAACAGAGAGAGAGAGAGGGGGGGGGGGGGGGTTGAGATGTAACAATGATTCTGATGGTCAATCTGAGAACTAAAGGTAAATTTGTATTTTTAACAAAGGATCTATTTAAATTCTCCCCCCCACCCCTCCCCCCGCTGGAAAATACCAAATAATGTATTTACATTAACGCCTCAAAAACTCAACAGCTATCGAGGCTTACCCTTACAATTAATTAATACAAAACTTGGTCATAAATGAAATTATTAGGTCTCTTATAGAGCATTTTAGCATTTGCACTCTTGTATGTAGCTGTATTATTGTTCATGTGAGTATTTTCAGTAAAAACAAAAAAAATAACATTCTAAGTTTTATTTACTAATGAATTTTTTAGAGGAAAAAAACTAGTTTGCTTTCAAAGTCAAAATTGAATTATTTGGTAGTGATTTATTCCACAATCGTAAATACAATACATTCATCGCTAAACAAATTTACAGCAGATGAACAGCAACACTTTCAGTATATGAGAATTTTTTCCCTCAAAATTTCAAGGGTTTGAGACGCCATATTTATTAGTGAAATCTTTCATTGATATCTGATGATATTAGTGATTTCTCGATTCATTATCATCAGATGACTAAACTATGCCATGTATATTTCGATAATCTTGCCATCTTCTGTGCATTGAAGTCCGATGTCAAGAAATCTGGACACAATAAAAGGCTTCATAAGCCGGAAACGGGTTACATTTGAAATCCCCCGTAAAGCTTTTGCAGTTATTGGACAAAACCTTCTTAGGCTGCGAATTTCAACAACAAAATCTGAGATGAAAATATTTGGGTTCGAAGGGGACATATATGAATCACTGTAATGTGATGAGACTCATTGTATGGCTATGCGCGATAGAAGTACTACAAAGTTATCAATGGTCGAGGTGGATTGATGCCGACTCCAAAACAACGATACCTGAGTGAGACAGGGATTTGTAACCATGGCCCTTCTCAGATTGTTAGAAAATTCAGTTGAAGGTCCATCGTGGGGTTAGGTAATCAGATATTAGTGGATAATATAAGAGTTGGTGAGGCTGACCTTCAAGGAAGAGCTTGGTCTGGTCTTAAATTTACCAGGTTTGAGACGAACGTACTTTTATGGCATTCCTGCTAACTCGATTGAGACATGGAGCGGCTTATTTGGTGTAGACTGGTTTGACACTGAGCTCTAGCAAAACGAAGGCAGTTTTCGTAATTCTGTAGATGGCGTTATCATTAATGTTTTAATACTCGTGCCTCTTAGCGCTGTCCAAGAAGTTAAGAAGTCTAGGTTATCATGTTAAGAATGACTAATATAATAATTAGAAAATATCCAAATTTAAGAGGTTTTGATGCTACTTTAATGCACTGTTGTCCATTTTCTTACTTTATCTTAATATAAATATCTTTATATATATACATGCTGACATACATGTATTAGTATTTTCATGTATTTTCTTTAAATGAACATTCACAAAATTCATAAAACTGAATTTATTAAGAATAGATTACACTCAACATATATGATATCATGTAGACTTCACCATTAAGGAGTACATTTATTTTACTATCGGAGACCTCTCTGTAAAACAAAAAAAAATCCGTATTTGACAAAAGGATAAAGATAACAGTAGAGTTGCTGCTGATTCTACAACTTAAGCTGAAGTCATCATTCGTTTGTGTAAAAACTGTAGCTGGAGATTCGACTTCATAAATTACTATTCCATATCCCATTATGCTTGATTGGCTTCGTCAGATATGAACTTTGTAATCTGGAGCAATAATTTCTTTGTTGCGTAAAACACAATAAAAAATCATAATCACAAGTAATGTATAGCGTCTTAAAACATATTACTTGATATATACAAGACAGTCTTTAATTTAAGAGGTGTTTCTTATGATGAGAACAATTACCAAGGCGTCGTAAGTTAACGAAACAAGTACCCTTTTTGAAGGGAGGGACACTGACACCGAAGAATACTCATGCTGTGATATTTAACATAAAAAAATGAGAGAAATATTACGCTAAAGTTTATTGTATTACACAATGGAAAGCCATGAATACGATTTTTTTCCTCACAAAGAGACGTAACCTCTTATTCCTTTGGTGAAATCTCATCTGGATAATACATGATATTCTCCCATTTGCATCTAAATTAACTCTAATCATTTGGGGAGAGATGCTGAGGGTGAAAGCAATTAACTCACTTATAATCCATATGCAGTTTGTTGAAGCATAACATTAATGCAAATGAGTGCAAAGGTACAAATTATTTTAAGTATCTTCAAGTCTATATTTAAGGCACATGAAAGACAATCATATGTAAAGAAATATATACATTTATAACGGTTATCTCATAAGACTTTAATTTAGATGCACATATGGTAACGAGTTGGAACATAGCGAATAACAATGTACAAAATGTAAGCGCATTTGCAAGGATATTAACATTTAGATAGGCAGCTAAATACTGTATAACTTCTAGTGAAATATACAAAATTAATAACGAGACACACATACACATTAACACATACCCACACATCCGCACGTACAGTACATATATGAATGTGTAAGTATATATAAGTATATATATGTGTATGTGTATACAATCACACATATCCACAGGTGAAAAATAAGAGACAGGGTGTAGGTCCTGACCGGTTTCGGCTTTATTTTCAAGCCCTTGACAAAGGACTGATACATAGTATTAGAATTCACAAGTATATACTATAAAGACAGTACTGACGAACTACACACAACCGTTGAGGACTGCAGATCCACCCACAGGCAGGTGTCAAGGTAGGAGTGGCTTCAAAAATCATTTGGCTAAAATTTACAATAAATTCTCAAGGATACTACCGCTTAGGGTACAAGTTTTAGGGCTGTTGCCTTGAATAATAAGGCGCCCTATGAGGTAATGTTAGACTTGCGATAATCTTACGCTAAGTCGGTTGGTATTGCACTTCCATATTCAATGGAGTGTCTTGGGGTTTGTAGATCACTTACGAAGTCGGTATTATCTTCTTTGGTTATAACGACGATGTGTTAAACTCATGATGATTCGGCAATGATGTGAGGATCTAGTAGAAACCACGAAGTACAAAAATACTTATATTCTCTGAATTTACAGGTGGAAGATCAAGTAGGATTGTACAAGTATTCCAATGACGATAGCTTGATCTCTTCTGCCAATGATGATGGCTAATTCTATTCTCTCTACATGATAAATCTTAGGTAAAGAGGTACAGGTCTTCTAATGACGATAGCTAACTCTATTCTCTTCCGCCTACCATCTCCGTTACAAGTTATGAAGGAAGCAGATAGTAGCTCGAACATATGAACATACAATCAGATGACATAGTTACATACGAACACACAATCAGATGACATAGTTACTAATCACGTAGGCCGCTTGAGCTATAGGTCATGTGTTTGTCTCAAGCAGGAAGCTGGACTAAAGTTTATAAACAATTGAAGAATACAAGTGACGGCATGTTATCTTAGCCTACTTTTATTGTATACGTCATCTTCAGCGTCTCTAGTCTGATCCCATTTTTTTTTTTTCTATGCAAGCAATCTGGTTGACCTCTTTAGTTTTAGTCTTTTATATATATGGAATAAACATTCCATATTTTTATTATGTAAACACTTACACAAGTCCACACTGACAGGTGTCAGGGAGGCGGGGTTGAACATCTCATTACCACTACTGCCCCTTTACTGTGTTTACAAATATAATAATCCTATTTCCATATACTCTACAGCCTACCTTAAAATTTAAACAGTTTACAAATTTCTTTTGATATTAAAGGATCAAGTTATATTACCTTGACTGATGTTCATATTATTGTTGTAACTTTCTTTTATAAAACTAGATTCAATGATATTCCTTTCCAATGCATTATTAGAACACACCAGCTTTTTTGCCCCTGCGGTTTCTATGTGAATGTCGTGATGAACAAGTGATACCAAGATCAATGATAACCAAGTCCTTGTCAAAATTAGAAGACCAACCGTTCGGTGAAATACACCGAGCTATTTTGACAAAACATATCAGTATTAAGACATTGGAAAACTAAAAAGAATTTGAAGATTTATCGAGAAAAAGACGTCATTTTGAAGCTTCAATACCATCGGATGGAAAGATTCTCTGCAGGAATATTGTTATAGAATAGGAGGAAGAAAGTGTATCAGAGCTTAAACGTAAACATGACAACAAAATGAAACTCCTAATCGAAAGAAGCACCTGGACTACCAACGCCAATCATGAATGTGTCGTCAAATTATCAAACAAGCATCTGGACAGTAATGTAACCAGTGCTTTAGGTATGGTTTAAATTTTGCTCTATCAACTGGAAGTATTGTGATGGTAATTGCTTCATAGCGAAGGAAGTTAAAGGAAAATAGAACGCATTCGAGAAGTTCGGCAGTAAGGAGGTTTTCGCGCCCGTGTTGGAGGCGCCTGTTTACCTGTTTCTCGCGGCTGTTCTAGATCGGCAGGAGTGTTGTGGATCTCGCCGTGACGTGAGAAACGCCGCGATTTCTGATGCAATATATGTCATAGAATTAATGTGGTAAGAGTAGTGCAAAGGCAATGAAGGTAAATTTGCTTCAGAATTATAAACAACGCCCCGCTGCCGTGTGGGCCTCCACCCGTGTAACAGTGGTTATTACTGAGTGAGTTTAGTTTTGAGAAAAACACAAGACGGTTGCTTTAGTATTTATAAGTTTTAATCAGAGTTCAGAAAAACAGGAAAGTAAGAGAGAAGGATAATGTTATAGCTAGTAGCCTCTAGAGATTTTCTCAGAATGAGTAGCCAAATGACCGTTTCTGTTTTGGCACGAGTGGTTAAGTGAATGAAAAAGTATGAAAGCTTTATGCAGAATTGTTTCCCCGCTGTTTAATTCTTGCTTCTCTTTAGAAAAAAAATAAAATCAGTTGATTTCATTTTTTTCTCTTTTGGGGGGCGTGTGATGGTAATTGCTTCATATCGAAGGAAGTTAAAAAAAGGAGATCGCATTTTCGAGAAGTTCGGCAGTAAGGAGGTTTTCGCGCCCGTGTTGGAGGCACCTGTTACCTGTTTCTCGCGTCTGTTCTAGAATCGGCAGGGCCCTATGTTGTGGATCTCGTCGGGACGTGAGAAACGCCGCGATTTCTGATGCAATACCTCATCTAGATTCATCTAGGGAGTCCTAGTAAACTCGGGAGTCTGTGATGCTCACCGTAGGCTCCGCCCCCACAGTGCCGTATAAATGCGACGAACGAACTTTGGAGAGCAGTGATCGTAGAAGAGAAGGAAGAGATCGTAAAAGAGAGAGATCACCAGTTAGTCACAGAGAGATATCCTCAGTAAGAGCCACAGATCAGATTATCAGTGAGAGATCAGCAGCAGTGATCGTCAGAGAGAGACTAGAGACGAAGGAACCGACGAAGTATCAATCAAAAGAAGAGTTGTTCGAGAGTTGGTTGGATATTGGTCTAGTCGTCTTCAGGAGTGGACAGCCGTGTTTTCTCGATGTCGAGCAGACTCAGAGAAGAGAAGTCCTACTACAGGTTTTGGGGAGTTTTCGCCTTTCAAGTAGACTAGTTTCTGCAATTACGGAGTCAAGACGGACAACTGCAATTGCCGCTCTACATTTATGAAGCCAGCGCGTCTAATTGCCAAATTGACTAGCAAAGTATTTGAATTGCCTCACTGTTCCCCCAGTTCATGCAGTGCAAGATTCTATCTTTTTATGTAAATAAGAGATACCATTCTGCATTTACCTTTGTTAGTAAGCTTGTAAATAAACCTTTGTTGTGTTAGTGTTTCTTTCATATTCGTATCCTCAGTTTCAACTGTGGTGTTGAAATATTTTTTTTTTATCATTTCATATCAAACCTGAAGCGGACCTCTCTCAGAGGCTGTAACATTGTGTCGACCCTTTCCAGGATATTTCGACACCGTAACATTGTCTCTGAGATCTCAGAGTCCGTAACATTGTGGCGACCTTGCCAGGATATCAACACTTTAATAGTTTGAAACAGGGAGGATATTAGAAGAATCAGAATGAGTGAGATGGTGAAAGAGTTTTATTGAGTCAGCAAGCTGCTAGGTCTAGAGGTGAATGATCTACGTGAGTATGTTGAGAAGAAAGAAAGAAGGAAAAGTATGAGAGAGATGAAAGAGCGGCTGAGAGAGAAGTAATGAAAATGCAGCAAGAGAGAGAAGTGATGAAAATGCAGCAAGAGAGAGATGTTGGTAATGCAGCAGGAAGAGAGAGAGAAAGAGCGTATGCATGAGCAGGAAGAAAGAGAAAAGGTACGTATGCATGAACAGGAAGAGAGAGAGAAAGAGCATATGCATGAGTTGGAAATTACTTGGTTAAGGGAAAGTACTCGTAACAGTCATTCAGGCGAGAACGAAAACAGAGCTGATACGTTAGGTACGAGTGCAGTGCTAAAATTAGTACCAAAGTTCGATGAGGAAGATGTTACGACATATTTCATGTGTTTTGAGAAGTTAATGGAACGAGTAGGTTCTCCTAAAGAAACATGGACTTTATATTTGCTATCAGTTTTGAGTGGCAGGGCAATTACTGTGTATAGTTGCATGTCTAAGGAGGAATGTGATAATTACAATATCGTGAAAGAAACCGTTCTTAGCACGTATAGCCTAGTACCGGAGGCATACCGTAAGAAATTTAGAAATTTGAGAAAGGATGAAAATACTACATATGTAGAATACGGTTAAGAAGTTAGATAGGCTGTTTTTTGATGGTTAACTTCTGCTAAGGTTGAGGATTTTGACGTTTGAAGAACTTAGTGTTGTTAGAAAACTTCAAAGATAACATGTCCCCTAAGATTAAGCTTTATACAGAGGATAGGCGAGGAGTATCTTTTGCAGGAGCAACTAGGCTAGCTGACGAATATAGTCTAACTCATAATTTGAGTTTTAGTAAGAAACGAAATGATCCTTCGTCTGGTAGAGTACACAGCAGTAAAGGTTTCAGTCCTAGTAATAGCAATGCGAGTAAAAGTGACTATTCCTGTTATATATGCGGAAAACCTGGTCATACGTCTAAGATTTGTAAGAGTAGAAGGGCATCTAGTGGCTCAGAATTAACTTGTTTCCAATGTAATGGGAAAGGGCATTTAGCGAGGAATTGTGCAGTAGAAAGGAAGGACGGTAAGAAACCAGTGTCTCTTTAGTTAACCTTTTCGTCAAGTAGGAATGATGTGATGAGAGAAACTAGGAAAATTTTTTGGTGAATTTCTGTCAGAAGGCGTAGTTTCCTTTCTTGGAGGAGTAGATTCGAGAGAAGTAGTCTTGCTTCGAGACACAGGGGTGCTGATCTCAACTGATTCGAAGAGAGTGTGTGCCGAACAGGGCAGAAAATCAATATGGAAGAGAAAGTCATGTTAGGTGGATTCCTAACACTTGTGTTCTTTGTCCTTTGTTGAAGTTGAATTTAGAAAGTCAAGTAGTGTCAGGAGAAGTTAAAACTTGCAGTGTGGACAGGCCCGTTGAAGGCGTTGACATTATTGTCGGTAACGATTAGCTTTATCCAAGAATGTGATTCCTGTTGTGAGGAATATTCCAGTGCCTGAAATGGTAGTAACTAGGTCCGGGTTTAGATACAGACGTAGACTACGGTCATAATTTGTTCGTGGATTCGAACGAGAGTGAGTTGCGTGGATTCGAACGAGTGAGTTCGTGGATTCGAAAGAGTGTGATAGAGATAGCGAGGTTGATCTTGGCATGAGTGTGGCTGAGAGACCTAACTCTATCGTGGACAGTGATAGCCAAACGGAGGTGTAGCTGTCGGAAGTATATTTCCCCTCTTATCTAAAAACTGGTATCTAGTCCTAGTTACGGTGATGAATTAGGCTGTAACGTTTTGGATAAGGATGAGCTAGTCAAGTTGCAGAAAGAGGATGAGACACTAACCCGAATTTTTGAATGTGAGCTGGATGATGATCTCGATGATGTGTGTAAGGAAACTTTTTGTGTAAAGGACGAAGTTTTGTGTCATGTTCGTCCTAAGTCAGGTAGTGAAGGGGAATCACAGAAAAATTAGTAGTTCCTAGGAAGTTTCATGAACTAGTATCTAGTCCTAGTTACGGTGATGAATTAGCCTGTAACGTTTTGGATAAGGATGAGCTAGTCAAGTTGCAGAAAGAGGATGAGACACTAACCCGAAGTTTTTGAATGTGAGCTGGATGATGATCTCGATGATGTGTGTAAGGAAACTTTTGTGTAAAGGACGAAGTTTTGTGTCATGTTCGTCCTAAGTCAGGTAGTGGAGGGGAATCACAGAAAAATTAGTAGTTCCTAGGAAGTTTCATGAACTAGTTTTGAAGTTAGCACATGATGAACAAGGATATTTGGGAGTAGATAAAACTTTCAAGTGTATTAGTAGGGCGTACTTTTGGCCTAAATGAAAAATGATGTAGAGAGATATGCTTTAAGCTGTCATGAATATCAAATTGCCAGGAAACCGATTCATGTAATTCCCAGAGTTCAGTTGTGTAATATTCCTTCAGTAGGCAAATCTTTGAGAATGTAATTATAAATATGTTCGGAACTTTGCCTAGAAGTAAGGGTAGAGATGATTGCATAACTAATCTTGATTATTATAAAAACAATTTAAGAGATGTTTGGCAACTAGCGGAGGAGAACGGAAGCAACTTGGCTCTTAGCGAAAGAAAACCTGAACGGAAGTCAAGGGGAACTGAAGGAAAGCTTGATCTTAGAACAAAAGAGAGAAGTTTGTGTGTAACAGATAAAGTTTTAGTACTAGTCCATTAAGAATTCCTATTTATCTCATAATTTCGACGGTCCTTTTTCAGTTTTAGATAAGAGGGGAAATATATGTCATAGAATTAATGTGTGAGAGTAGTGCAAAGGCAATGAAGGTAAATTTGCTTCAGAATTATAAACAACGCCCCGTGCCGTGGCCTCCGCCCGTGTAACAGTGTTATTACTGAGTGAGTTTAGTTTGAGAAAAACACAGGAGGTGCTTTAGTATTTATAAGTTTTAATCAGAGTTCAGAAAACGGAAAAAGTAAGAGAGAAGGATACTGTTATAGCTAGTAGCCTCTAGCGATTTTTTCTCAAGAATGAGTAGCCAAATGACCGTTTTCTGTTTTGCACGAGTGGTTGAGTGAATGGAAAGGTATGAAAGCTTTATGCAGAATTGTTTCCCGGCTGTTTAATTCTTGCTTCTCTTTAGAAAAAAAAATAAAATCAGTTGATTTCATTTTTTTCTCTTTTGGGGGGCGTGTGATGGTAATTGCTTCATAGCGAAGGAAGTTAAAAAAAAAGGAGAACGCATTTTCGAGAAGTTCGGCAGTAAGGAGGTTTTCGCGCCCGTGTTGGAGGCGCCTGTTACCTGTTTCTCGCGGCTGTTCTAGAATCGGCAGGAGTGTTGTGGATCTCGTCGGGACGTGAGAAACGCCGCGATTTCTGATGCAATACCTCGTCTAGATTCATCTAGGGAGTCCTAGTAAACTCGGGAGTCTGTGACGCTCACCGTAGGCTCCGCCCCCACAGTGCCGTATAAATGCGATCGTAGAAGAGAAGGAAGAGATCGTAAAAGAGAGAGATCACCAGTTAGTCACAGAGAGATATCCTCAGTAAGAGCCACAGATCAGATTATCAGTGAGAGATCAGCAGCAGTGATCGTCAGAGAGAGACTAGAGACGAAGGAACCGACGAAGTATCAATCAAAAGAAGAGTTGTTCGAGAGTTGGTTGGATATTGGTCTAGTCGTCTTCAGGAGTGGACAGCCGTGTTTTCTCGACGTCGAGCAGACTTCAGAGAAGAAAAGGTCCTGCTACAGGTTTTGGGGAGTTCCTGCCTTTCAAGTACTAGTTTCTGCAATGCGGAGTCAGAGGACGATTGCAATTGCCGCTCTACATTTATGAAGCCAGCGCGTCGAATTGCCAAATTGACTAGCAAGTATTTGAATTGCCTCACTGTTCCCCCAGTTCATACAGTGCAAGATTCTATCTTTTTATGCAAATAGGAGATACCATTCTGCATTTACCTTTGTTAGTAAGCTTGTAAATAAACCTTTTGTTGTTGTTAGTGTTTCTTTCTCTATGTTCGTATCCCCCAGTTTCAATTGTTGGTGTTGAAATATTTTTTTATTATTTCATATTGAACCTGAAGCGGACTTCTCTCAGAGGCCGTAACATTGTGTCGACCCTTTCCAGGATATTTCGACACCGTAACATTGTCTCTGAGATCTCAGAGTCCGTAACAAGCATAAATAGTGTAGAAATTACTAAAGGATTGTGCAACTTGGAAATATATAGTGATTTAACTAGTGAAGAGGTCAATATAATTAAGGGAGTAATTTATGGAAGTATGAAAAAGTCAGACACCACAAATGTACCCAAATGATTTATGAATGCCATCAATGAACTGAAAAAAGATAAAGATATACACATGACAAAAGCAGAGCAGATAAATCAGGTGCCCTAGTAATTTTAAACAAAAATGAATACATAGAAAAAATGGAAAGTCTTTTGGGTGATAATAGTATTTATAAGAAATTAAATAAGAACCCGATAGAAAGTGTGAATAATGGTTTCAATAAAAAAGTGAAAAAATCTTTGTTAAAAGGTAAACGAAAGCCTAATAAAGATGTGTGTGACCTCTACCATCTCTACCGTCTATGTATGGTACTATTAAAAACCAAATAAACAAATTCCCTTCCCTGACCAGACCAATTATCAGCTCAGCGGTGTTCGCATCTTTAAATTAAATTAGCCAAAATATTTAGTGGATATCCTTAACCTTTATTGGTCGGTAACATCCTCTAATGCCAATATTAAAAATAATGTGGACTTGTAGATAAAAAACTCAAATAGTGTACAAGTTAATAGTGAATCGAAACTTGGGAGCTTTGAATATAGTATCTCTATTTCACAAAGTGCCCCTATTGATTTTATTTACTGGAGTTTTTCTATCGGAATTATTAGTAAAACAAACTAACTGGATATTCCAATTTCTAAAAAAACACCTTAAATTGATCTGATAAAAATTATGTGTTAAAGAAAGACTGTAAATTTGAATTCAATGGCAAATTCTACTCACAAAATTTTGGTGATGGCAATGGGAAATCCTTCTGTCCCTCCCCAGGTGCTAACGTAATTTTATATATAGAATTTTTTTTAAAAGAAAATTTTAAACCAATATAATTTTCCACGCCAATGTACCGTTGGTTTAAAGTCTAGTTGACGACATAATTTGTGTATGGCCCAGGGAACGAAAGATGCAAATAAACTTTTTTTTTGGCAGGTTGAAATCAATTAAAAGATGAATGCCCACCCACTTTTTGTTTAAGATGTCCTCATACGGATAAATAGTAGTGGGTTTCAAGTATAGTTGTTTACAGAAAACCTGCTTAATATTACTTTCCCTCTGTACATTTTCGATTCTGGACAAAATCAATAAGGTTAAAAGATCCGTGTTTGCATCCATGTTTTTCAAGAGCCCACTACGGGTATGTAGCCCTGAATATATAGATGAGGAGATAAGATAAATAAGATTCGGAAATACAGGCAAAGAAACTGAAATATCCAGATTAATGTATGAAACAATGCATTAGCAGAGGCAAAAAAGACCTTATGTAATCCCAAAAAACTGGAAAAGAACCTTACAACAACAAATATTTGCCTTGGTACAACCTTCTAATAAAATATATGAAAGATATCCCACATCTCCTGCAGAATTTTTTTGGTGTTAATAGTCGTTTTTGGTTTTAAAAACAATAAAACAATGAAACAGGTACTTATTAAGAACTTCCCCCGAACAATGCTAAAGAATGGGTTGTAATAAATCCCGTGTAAGTTCTTTTTGACAACTTTTTTACATTGGTCAAACGGGGAAAAGCACTGGAAAAAAAAGAATAGAACAACCATAAAACAATGAGGTGAATATGCACAGGGAAACTAGTAGGTAATATTTGAAACATGTTAGTGGAAAGAAAATCATGCTATTAACTGGGGAAGGGGCAAAAAAGCGGGCTGGTGTGTTTTAATAATGCTTTGGAAAGGATATCATTGAATCTAGTTTTATAAAACGAAAGTTACAACATAATAAGAACGATCAGTCAAGGAATGTTATAAAGACTTTGAATCCTTTAATATTCAAAAAGAAATTTGTGAACTATTTAAATTTTGAGGTAGGCTGTAGGAGATATATGGAAATAGGATTATTATATTTGTAAACACCAGTAAAGGGGGTGGGGCAGTAGTGGTAATGAGATGTTCCACCCCGCCTCCCTGACACCTGTTCCAGGTGTGGACTTGTACCCTAAGCGGTAGTATCCATTGAAGAATTTATTTGTAAATTTTAAGCCAAAATGATGTTTGAAATCCCACTCCTTACCTTGACACCTGCCTGTGGGTGGATCTGCAGTCTCAAAACCGGTTTGTGTGTATTTTGTTCGTCAGTAACTGTCTTTATCGTATAAGTATACTTGTGAATTCTAATACTATGTATCGGTCCTTTGTCAATGGCTTGAAAATAAAGCCGAAACCGGCGTCCAGGACCTACACTCTGTTCCTTCTTATTTTTTCACCTGCGGATATGTGGGTGATCATTAATAATATATATATCTATATATATTAATATATATATATGAATATATATAGAATATATATATTATTATTATGTAGTATTCTATATATATATATATATATATAATATATATATATAATTATAATAATATATAAGTTTTTTTTATGATCTATGTATATATATATATATTACTTAATATCTATATATAGTATATATATATTATTATATATATAATATATATATATATTATATAATATCTCAATATATCTATATAATAGTATATATATTATATATATAGTCATATATCCCTATATATAATATAATTGTGTGGTGTTGTGTTGTGAGTATGTGTGTGTGTGTGGTGGTTTGTGTGTGTTGTATTAAGTTTGCATGCATAACATACAAACCACCATTAACCCATATTTCTTTCCAAATCATCTATGGTATTATTTCAGTAATGCAAATTTGTGGTATGTAATGTTAGCTGCAACCAAAACCTTTGTCACGTGGCTGTGTAAGTCCCAAAAAAGCCAAGGTAAACAATTTAAAAGTTTATGATAAAGAGAAAGCTTGATATATGCCACCAAAGAGTTACAAAGCTCTCTTGTTGAATTAACTTACCAAACCCGATGGTAAAAAAATCATCTTCAACTTTTATTTCAATTCAATTGTTTTCCCACATTATTAAAAAAATTCCTCTCTCTCTCTCATCTCCTCTCTCTCTTCTCGTCCTCGTCTCGTCTCTCTCTCCTCTTCTCTCTCTTCTTGTTCCAACAAAAATTTCTTAACTTCAATTTTTACCAATATTCTGGTTCCCCAATCATGTTATGCCCATTTGGATGAGATTGGTTCTCGTCTAGGGACCCGGGATTGATTGTATGAAACACGTTATAAACATTTTTGCACCAAAATATTTTTGTCTTGTTATAAAGTTACAGTGTTAAGTTTTGATCCTAAGACGAAGATGTAGAGGGTGAAAATCATCGGGGGGGGGGGGGGGGGCTGATTTTCCAATAGGTTTCTAATTAAGGACTTACCACCTTCAGATGAGAAGTCTGTGTCCACCCTAGATTTGAATTTTTTTAATCCTACAACCTTTTTTTTTATTTTTAGGAAGGACAAAACAGAATTAATTTTACATGAATTCCAAACTTACTTGAAGAACCAATTACCTATTCAATGGTAAACTATTTCCTTTCATGCAAGTGATGTCAAGTTCCTACATTAATTGCAACCTCATCTTGCCGGCATTGGATGAGTTCGGCCTCTTGTTTAACGGTTTGGATGATATCTCCAAAAAAAAAAAAAAAAAGAAAAAAAAAAAAAATTTTTGATATAACACTTTTTAGGTATTTAGAGTAGATGCACTTAATTCCGCTGTAGCCTTATACACCACGAAAAACAACAAACACTCATGCATTTTCGTAAGAAAATTTATAATAGGTTTATTGTCCGTTTCGTACGGAAATGTTTTTTAATTTCCATTATGTTGAACATTAATCTCAC
>NC_061107.1:117878721-117884638 GCF_015104395.2 Macrobrachium nipponense
ACTTAATGCTAAATTATTTATAGTGAAACAAGCATAAAATTTTTGATATGAAATATATTCTATCATGCCTTACATAAGATCGCAGTGCATTCATCCTTTGTCAATTTATCGTCTTGTGTTTCATACAGTTTCGTAGCGTAAATGTCATGGAAGGACAATGCTACCAAAAAAAGTTATAGGCAGGGCTATCAATATGAAAATGACAAACAAAAAATAAAAAATATTAATCTCTCTGTCTCTCTCTCTCTTATCTTCGTATAGTCAGGTGTTGCTCACATGATCACCCGATGACGTCATCATCATGATCGCACCCCGCTATAGAAGAAGTCTTATGGGGGGGGGGGGGGGGGGTGGGGGGGGGGGGGGGGGGGGGGCGAGAACATATAAGACTTTGATTATCATCACTATCATTATTACCCATCACCCTTCATATCTTATAGTGGAAGAAATTTATTCACCCTATTGATTTTCTTTTGCTACAATAAGTCCTCCTATATCCCTCATTATTCCTTTTTTTCTTCATAATTCTTATATCCTCATAATTCTTAAATCATTGGCTTGTCGATGTTTAGTGATGCAATTGGGAAACCCTGCTTTTTCTGTAGTAAAAACCGAGGTGAAAGGAAAAGTTATAACTTTTGAAAGACAAAGAGGTAAGGAACATACATCCTGCCTATGTGAAACTCTCGAGAGAGACTGAGAGTTTCCAGGAACTGCGTCAGGGCATTAGATGCACGGGTGAAGTGAATCTACTGTAGTTCTTTTAAAACCTGACATCTCTTTCGGAACAAGAGAAAATTAATCTATGAAAATAAGAGAATAACGATAAGGGTGAATGTGGACAAGAAAAATGAGCCAAACACTGGATTTAAATTATTTAGAAACAGTAAAGTAGAAATTAGCTGCATCCACGTATTCTATGTGGATAAATGTTAGTTAAATAAAACCTAGAATATTCTATGTATCGTTTCCGGATAATCTTCTGCAAGATTTTTTATTATGTGTTTTCAAGATAAGATATAAGGATATTCATTGTGAATGAGAAATGAATAATCTTAATTTGCATTTAATGATCAAATTAGATTTTCATTGATTTGAAAGTGTCAAACTAGTCGAACAAGTAAAAAATTCGCCCAACCTTTCTTCGGCGCAATCAAGATGCTGTACAGCCGCTACAGTATACAATCAAGGCCACTGGAAAATAGATCTGTCTTTCGGTGGTCTTGAAACTTTAACCACCGCCAGGTGGTGGCCTGTCCTGTATGTTCCCAGACTCACCATTGGTGGCTAACTTTAAACCTCATATAAAAATAAAAGCTATCGCGGCTAGAGCTGTAATATAGCATGTTAGATGATTAGAGAGTTGATGTTTAACATACCAATTTGTAACCCTCTGGCTTTAGTAGTTTATAAGTTCTGAGGGCGGACAAAAAAGTGCATACAGAAAAAAATGAGAACGGGCAGACAAAGACGACACAATAGTTTACTTCACAGAAAACTAATTTTTTTTTTTTTTTTTTAATAATGAATAATATTCACTTTTGAAATGGTCGTCGACTATTCTGCAAAATGAGAAAATAAAAAAAAAGTATTAATTATCATATTTATGAACAGTGTACCTGATATGTAATAATATTCACGTTGGAAATGGTCGTCGACTATTCTGCAAAATGAGAAAATAAAAAAAAAGTATTAATTATCATAATTATTGAACAGTTGTACCTGATATGTAATGTTTTTTATATTGTAGTGTTAATTATAGAATATACCACGTTTTATTAAAATTCAATGACATTTTCGTTTTTATTTTTTTCCTTATGTAAGTCTTGGTTAAATTGGGTTATGAAGATACTTATTTATTAGATTATCACACCAATATTCAATTCCATTTAAGCTTGAAACCTATTGATTTAACTCATTTATTAAGTGATCAAAGACAAAATGGAAAAAAATCGTGTAATTTAACAAATATTATAAAATTTAGTCCAAGAAGAGGTAATCACTGATCAGCATTGTTGAAACTTGATGATTAAGTTTCTCGGAACTCTAAGTTTTAATGACGAGCATATCAGAGCAACTTCTAAACCTTCTTGTTCTTGGGTTAGTCTATCCATTATTGTTACGAAGAAAGTTTGGCAATGAAAATTACAAGAAAACTTTCTTACAGCAGCCTTATCGTTATCAATGGCACAAGAAACTCCTCTTTAATTAGGTGCGTGTGTGCGTGCTTACATATTCATATATGTATATAAGAACAGTTACGTCTGATTCATATACACACAGGACATACTTTACTTAGTGACACAAAGGATTTTTTTTTATTTCGTCCTGTTTATAAAGTAAGAAAGGTAACAAGATATTTGGATTAAAATTCAAAAGATTATATATATAATATATATATCATATATATATATATATATATATATATATATATATATATATATATATATATATATATATATATATATACTATGTATATATATATATATATATATATATATATATAATATATATATATATATATATCTTAAAAAAATCACCATAACGAAAATGCACCACTCCCCTACTGGAGGCTATCTACCCATTCTCCGCCTGGTGCCTTCCGCTTCCTTATCATCCATAGTTTGGGAAAGGGTGCAACATTTATTAAAACAGAATAGGGAAAATAGGTTGGATTTAGCTTTTAGGTATAATACCTCGTTAAAATCAAAGTTGATTAGGAATCATGAAAAAGAAAGGAAAGATGACGTTGGAGTTTATGTGGTACCGTGTAAAGATTGCAATAAGGGTTATTATGGGGAATCTGGCAGGGGATTAGGTATAAGATTAGAGGAATAAGCGATCATGTAGGTTGGGATCGAAATATAGTTCAGTTGCCAGACATACGTTAGAGTTAGGGCATGTAATTGACTGGGAAGGAGCGAGAGTAATTTACAAAGATAATAACGCAAGTAGACGCAGAGTAGTGAAGGGGCTCTTATTAATATTTTAAACGTGTTTGATTTTAACAAATCATTTACCCAAGAGATGCATTTTTAAATTATTTGGTTCTTAAAACTGTAAAATATTAGAACAGACGTTGTTTGCACCACTCCTACTGCCCAGGTTGTCTCTCTTTCTCCTTCCCAGGCATTGGAAGGAAGAACCCCCATTGCAGGTGCCGATGCAGAAGTTTTGGACGAGGGAACAGCCGAACACACAGAGGAGGTAGTTCAACCACGACGATCGGCTCGTCTTTTGGCCAGACATTGAACGAGGGAATAACATAATTAAGAGAGTTTGTTTTGGTGGTTATCTCCCTCGGAGACGTTTCCAGAGTCCTGCCTGTCCTTCGTAACTTTTTTGTATATAATTTTGAAAAGAAAAATCAGTACGGCTGATGAGGTCTATGATCAAGTAGACGAAAGCTCCCGTCTTTTATGTATTTTAATACACATTTACATAATTGTGGACTTTGATTACTTGAATATATATATATATATATATATATATATATATATATATATATATATATATATATATATATATATATATATATCTATATATCTTTGTTGACACTGATTGGGTTATAATACGTCTTTTTTGCTTTATTTTACAAATTACCGAAAAACCTGGAGGGTGACACAATGAATCTCCTATTTCTTCAATAATTTTAAACTCATCTAAAAAACTCCAGGACAACAAATTCTAAGAGCTATGAGATACATTCTGGAAAAAGATGACATCTTCATTTGTTTAGAGAAAGAAATGAACATATGACAAGTTATTCGATGGTTTCCTATATAATCTAAAACTTCATTTATATTCAGTGTGAACTTGAAAATGAAGAATAAACTGCGAAGGTGCTTGTTCCAAGTCCCTGTTTTACTTTCCTTTTTACCGTGGATTTAAGGATACCCAAACACACACACACACACACACACGTGTGTATATATATATATATATATATATATATATATATATATATATACATATAATATATATATATATATATATATATATATATATATATATATATATATATATACACACATATATTTGTCACAATTGTTTCGCTTTCCTTCAGGCCATCTTCCGGGGACTAATCAGTTTCAGAAAAAACATGCAGCGGACATGTTTTCGTTTGACTTCAGGAGTTTCATAAGAAATAAGCAAGTAAACATAGTTCACGGCGCTTACAACTGTTACAGGATAAAATAAAAAAATAAATGGACTACTATGAGGTTCAGGGCCTCTGTAACACGGTTTTTTCGTAATAACTTTTTATCTATGCATTTCATAAATGTAACGCTTATTCAGAATACACATTATATCTACACATAAATTTGACTGCATTCTGCATTACGTAGGTTGAATAAATTTGGTACTTACAATGTAAAAAGTGACCTTTTTTTTGAAGACGGGCCAACTTACTCAGAGAAAAGGTTTCGAACGTACTCGTTACGTAACTTATGACAGCATTTCTTCCCTCTTTCTCGGTGGATGATTGGCTATATGTAACAAAGGCTATACCTCTGGCAACAATGACAAACAAATTTAAATACAAGCAAAACAGCACAACCTTTATGAACTCTGAACCTCTCCACTGATAATTGTCATAATGAACAAACCAACAAAATATGTTTAATAAATACAAATACACGTCGATTATTAGTCTAACTCCCAAAATAATTTTCCTAAGAAATTACAGTCTGCTTTACAGGTCACAATCAGATTGACAAGATGTAGGGAATAGATGGTAATTTTCAAAATCATAGTAGACAAGCTTGATTTGATAGCTGCTATATCCAATGTCATGCAATTTTTATTTAAACCTTCACCAATAATTATCGTCAGACTGATAACTTCATGAGGCTCCACCCACTTTGGCCTCGTTATAATTCAGGATAACACTAAAGGCTATCATGGTAATTGTTGGATTAGAAAATTTAACTTCTGGCTATAAACCTCATTTCTCGAGTAGTGTAAGAAGTGCTAAATGATCCCTTAAGGATCCCAGCAGTTGGCCTAAACATTAATTCATGTATATTACTGCTATACTGTTGCGGCAACTACTGCTACAGTAGTATTACAACGCTAGCACAGATACCCCACCCACATCTATGTATCGTTCCGTCATTCATAAAGTCTTTGGGTTTCAAAGCCGATGGAACAAGGTAAACGGGTTTTCTGTCTAGTGGATGGGCGGGGCAACATTTCATCAAAAGGTGTTTACTTTGCTTACGTAATGAATGTTTTTCGACTTTTGGCTCGTAATCATGGCCATGGCGTCGGCTTTGATAATTTTTAACTCTATAAAAATTAAAACTATCGGGTTAGGTTATTGATAATGCTGACAAAATTTGTTTGTGTGGTTGTAAAATATACATATGTCACTTTCAGCTACATCTGATGCTTTGATAAGAGCAAAGTCCAAAACACCGCGTTACAGAGGCCCTGAATCTCATAGTAGTACTATCGCGAGCAATAGTTCGTTCCCATCCGTTAATCCAGAGCGAACACGAATCCGCGACTATGAAACCCCGAAGCAGTTGAACAAGTATCTAATTAAGCACCCAACAGATGTCGCACCGTCAGGCCAAGGAAGGAGGAGTGGGAAGCAGGTATTTTTCTTGAACAAAGAGTAAAGTCTCCATAATCTAATATCGTTAATTAAGGTGCCGAGCGTAAAGGTTTTGTTGTTGACGATACTGGGTCTGCGTGTAGAATATGCAGTTAAGGAAATATGCGAAATGAAAAAGATAAAAATGCTTAGGAAGCCAGTATTCATTTTTTTTTTTAGTATTTCCTATAGATTATCGTATCTTATCAACAGACACGACATATGAGGTGGCTTGCAGATTACAGAACACCACCGTTAACACTGTTCGAATAAGCTTGTGTCAATTTTGTGGACAGTCGCGTCTGTTGATAGGAT
>NC_061107.1:117885138-117900138 GCF_015104395.2 Macrobrachium nipponense
TATTATGTGGCAGTATATTCACATTTTCTGCATTGTGAGTTTGATGAACATGAGGGTTATAAATCCCGACAACGACTTCCCACCACCTGTCAGTGTTATTGAAAGCATTCCATTAACATGTCATTTCGAGTCAAGTCTGATGAATTCCCGATACAGACTAATACGTTAGCCGTATGTGGTTAAGGATACCTGTTTATAGCCATAATCAGTGTATTGTTAGAAAGAGAGAAAAATTGAGCAAGAGAGAGATATTGCGAAAGTCTCCTTACAATAAGCACATTTACATTTATATTCTATATCCTATTTATATATAGTTTGACCAATTAATTACAATTGATAATTTGCTTAATAAATACATGACCTAAAATAAAACATATATACATCAATAAATCTTTGAGCAAATTGGGTGATATAATGCATCAGGGATAGTTATAGGGATCAAATTCTTTTAATTAAATTTACTTAATAAACCACATGACCTAAAAATAATATATACATCAACAAATCTTTGAGCAAATTGGGTGATATAATGGATCTGTGATATTATAAGGGGCTCAGATTCTTTTATTAATTTACTTAATAAATCCATGACCTAAAAATAATATATACATCAACAAATCTTTGAGCAAATTGGGTGATATAATGCATCTGTGATATTATAAGGTTCTCAGATTCTTATATTAATTTTTTTTCTTTTTCATTGCTTTTAATATCTGCATCTGTATAGGATGTAATATGAGTCCCTAAAGACGAAATTGAGAACCACCTGTCAATGAAAAGAGTTGTTTTGAAACTGCTACCAGAGAACTGCAACGGGCAACATATACATATTTCATTGTATTTCACTGCAATATCAACGTACAGTTTTAGCTATTCTAAATCTATAACTTTTCTTCCTTGTGCATCTCACATGCAGTATTTCTGAACGTTTATTTGAATGAAGTCATTTCCCCCCTCTTACTATTATTAATAATAGTCTGCTAAACAATATATATGTCGCAGCACCGTTTGTTATTCCTTTGTTGTGTTTTAAAGATTTCCCCATCTTCTCAACTGAGTCACTGAAGACCCCCGAACGATGAGCAGGAGCTTCCTTCCCCTTGCTGTCTTTTAACCTGTCATGGAGCTAAAGGCGACTTTTCTGGTTGCACGCAATTTTTCCTTCCGTGTGAAGGGTAATGTAACTCAAGCGACGAGAGTTGCTGGATATTACTGCCATTCATCGAAAATGTACGAACCTGCATATAGCAGTTAGCATTTCATTTCCATTTACATGTATGTATGGCGGATGTGAACTGTTTGTTAATAATTCGTAACATACATACAACATATAGTGGTTAGGGATGTCTCATAAAAGATGCTAAATTTCATATACATATTTAAATATGTTATGTGGTTGGATGCTTGCTTGTCCATATTCTTTGTACTGATCATTTTGATATACAGAGAAGTGTGAGAGTATGTATATTTATGTTCGTGTGTGTGTGCCTGCGTGCGATTTTGTACGTGCACACTTATTAACATCCATATCTACGATATTTTGCAAGTTGAGATTTTATATACCCAATTCTAGGACAGACACTGACCAGAATTCTGAAGTATCACTTGATTAAATAATGCGTAGCTCTAAGAATTTTCCTTGAAGAATTGTTTCTGCATAAGATTTCTATGGATAGTTATGATGGAAGAAATGGACAGAAATTGTAGTAAATGGATCTAACTTAGAATCTAAGGCAGATGAAATAACAATGCAGGGGAAGTGAGCTAAGGCAGCCAACAATTCAACTTCGAAAAGACCCATGCAACACCAAAGAGGGATTTTAAATAAAGTTCAGTAAGATTTCGTGGTTATCATCTCACTTTCTAACGTTTTGAATGAAGCTGGAAGGAAATATAGTACGCGTTCCTCAACAGTATGATATTTTTACAGGAATACGAGTTTCCTTGTTTTGAAGGGTTCATGTTAAAAAGAAATGTTGGTAGTTATTATTTAGCTTAGAGTGCTAGTGCTTAAGTCTTCAATTCATGGATATTCTTCAAAATTCTTGGAAATAAAATCAGCTTGCTGGAATTCATCAGACATTTTGTGATTAGTACAGTGCAAAACATACCAATTCGTGTATCCCTGGTGTTAACAGGGTGTCTGCCAGAATAACCGAAGGTTCATTGATATGCATTTGGAAGTGACGCAGATTCTTGTAAACATTTCTAACGTGCAGTTCACTTTTGCAAGCTGCCTTTATGCATTTGAATAATGTATAGGTTAGGTGATTGGTTCGAATTCAGATTTTGAGATAAAAAAAATTGTAACTACTTTGTAACAAATGATGGAAAAAATAATGAAAAATGCTCATAGCAAAATAAGCAATATTGCTAACAATGAAAACAGTAGGAATGACGATTATTTAATACAAAAATGGTATCTTTAAAATAAATTCGTCTGTGTAAAAAATTCAGGGTTTTGCGCAAAAAAAATATTTAATTGCATTGTTGATTGCAGTGGCTAATGTCAGGAAAACCTACTCTCCTGAAAATTATACTATAAATATTTTCAGGTGATATGAAGCCTAAAATATTCTCCTGAAAAATCGCGCATTTTATCCAATAAACAACGGTAGTTCTTAATGGATTAATGGTCTATAGTTCCTTTTCACCTTAAGGTCGAGCGCAAATGGGTATCGGTAACATCTTCAAAAGTTTCGCGTCGGACCCAGTAATTCTGCCTCCATTGCGTCCCCTGCTCTTCATCTCTTCTGTATGACAGAAAGACAACCGGTTACTTCTAAAGTTAAAGGTCTCATAACTTTCTTGCGCCTTGAACATGGCTGGGGAGAACGAGTGTTTAAAAGTTTTTTTTATTGGTAAGAAAAGTTACTATTCAAGAAACCTCGTTAAACACTGAAGGGCTTCCGAAGGAAATACCAGGCCACTCTTCGCACCCCTGTTTAGGTTTTTTTTTTTTTTTTTTTTTGTTAGGTTTTCTAACTCCTCATTTTTAAATGCTATTTCTCTGCGGATGGTTTTCTGTGTTTAGTGGTTTCTTGCCTAGAATACACTCACGCTTTCTTTTTTTTTTTTTTTTTAACTGATTGAACAATATATGGCCGCTATTTTGTTGACTTTCTTAATTATGGAATTATCAACTTTTTTCAAAACTTTTGTTATTCTGTCACTGCATCTTTCGCTTTTTGGTGTCTATGAAAACTAATGAAGGCAGACACTTTGAACACCCTGGAAAAAGTATCCTTATCTCGGTATCCCACATATATTTCTGACAGTAAATGAGCTAGCCACAATGAGAATCTTCTGCTTTATTGCTCAAAACAGCCAGTTCATAGCTCTCTCTCTCTCTCTCTCTCTCTCTCTCTCTCTCTCTCTCCGTCTTCTCTCGCTCTCTCTCCTCCTCTCTCTTCTCTTCTCTTTCTCTCTCTCTGTGTGTGTATGTGAAATTATGCCTTTTCTTAAAAGGGAATTTACCATATAGTGATGAAAGAGACATAACCCTATCTATGCTTCAACAAAATTTTCTTGGTGTTAGTTAAGCAATAGTTTTTTATCATTTCATTCTTTACCATAGTTGGGTTCCAAAAGCAATTTTCTAATATGAGCACTATTCACCCTGACGACAATTATTACATGAAAAATACTGGTGTTCCATAGAACTGTGCATAGTAATTACTTAAAATAATGGTGGGAAATTAGCTTCCCAATTTTTATATAAAATACAGATAATTCATGCCGATGGTAAACTTTGTCCTATCCTATTTTCTTTAACAGCCGTGAGTAGACGCATAATCACAGCCTTGAAAAGAAAGACTTGGCTGAGTTCAAGAGCTAGGAATGAGGCATCCATAAAAAAGAATAAGTTTACCATTTAGACAAAGAAATTTGAGCCAGTCTGTATCCATTGCATGGCCCCCAAAAAATAATATTATTATCGTATATAGATATATATAATATATTAGTATATATATTATATATATATGTAGATATATATTTATTATATATAGTTATATATATTTAGTATATATATATATATATAATATTGTCTATTTTATATATATGTATATAAATTATATATTATATATATATATATATAATATATATATATATATATATATATATATATATACTATATCCCAATAAACATCAGAAATTGTCCATTGCATCATCTCGTATAATTTCCATATCTCCTTTCTGTCCTGGTGACAATAATTTTTATGCTATCTCCCCTATTATTAAGAGTAAATGACATTAATAGCTAAAAAATTTCAGAAAGTATTAATGTATTTTTATTAACGTTAAATCTATTATCTATTTCCTTTTAATATTTAGGTGTTTGTTTCCAGTTCTTGAAATTGCACTTATCGCAATGAAGAAGGAAAGAGAGAGATAGAGAATAGCTAAATATGAAAACACTAAATATGAAGATGAGTGTCTTTTAAGTTATTCATTTTTACCATATTTCTTTCCCCAATATAATTTCAACAAATTTTGATTTTAAACAAGAATAAACGAATAAAAACCCACAAATTCTGAACTTGTTGGTAGTTTGCTTTCTAAAATTGTAACTAGGCTATTCTTGTTCTTCATTTTACCTTCGTTACACAACTCGATGTTTCTGCAGTTTATAGAAAAAAAAATATCTTTGCAATGGCCTGTTTTAAGATTACCGTTGCCTACTTATTGGATTTTTCTCTGGCAAAGAATGGTGTTCTTTTTCATATAAAATTAAATGTAGCGTCTGTTTTATCGTAAGAACATTTACTCTCGAGAAATTTTCCTTCTTGTTTTCCTCTGATGTGATCTTTCATCACTTCCACCTTTTCTGCAAAGGCTTACTAAAAAAAAAAAAAAAAAAAAAAAAAAAAAAAAAAAAAAAAAAACCTCCGCACATCGTAGAGAATATTTTTTTTTAGATTCATTGTACCAGAACAAATAATTTAAAGTTTTTGAGTTTATTAGCTTTCATCGAAAGCAACTTACTTTGACGATTCAATAAAAAAAATGAGAGAGAGAGAGAGAGAGAGAGAGAGAGAGAGAGAGAGAGAGAGAGAGAGAGAACTGAGGAATCCTAACATTAAAATTTTGGTGACTTCGTTCATTAATATAAGATAATTTATTTATATATTTATTGTTCAGTTATTTACGCATTAATCATTTGGAAAATTTTCTTAATCAAAACGCGAGAAACAGTTGATGAAAAGTAGCAGAAATTGTTTTTAATGGTGTAATTTCTATGGAAAATTGTACTCTTCACAATGAAGAGTGGAAACAAGTAAATCTGCATAAATGAAAGCAATAAATTAAGGAGGCAAATAATAATAATAATAATAATAATAATAATAATAATAATAAAATAATAATAAAATAACTGGGGGCACTAGGCACGATCCCATGATCCCTGAAAAGGAACCTGGAAAAATTAGATACTGAAATAGCTCCAGGACTCGTGCAGAAGAGTGTGCTCCTGGAAACAGCACGCATAGAGAGAAAAGTGATGCAACCCGGAACCCCACACTACAAATGATAATAATAATAATAATAATAATAATAATAATAATAATAATAAAATCCTTACACCCCTTTTCACATAAGAAAAGAATGGAAAAAATAACTTTCACTCCGAAGGTTCTTGCGAAATAGTCGGGCCTTTAACTCTCTTTTAGTGCATAGTTCCATTAAATTCTCTTCCCAGAAACTCCCTCGTACCTGAGAGGTTTCCTGCTTCTGTTGGTTTGCCTCAGAGGAAATTTTCGTTGACCAGAAAGAAGAGGGAAGAAATAAAATGAAAGACGAGTTGAAAGAGAAGAGCACTAACCCTGTCAAGACTTGATTTTCTTTTAGCAGTTGTTTTTGCTAGGGAGAAAAAGAGGAAGAGGAGGGGTAGGAGAACAAAAAGGGGATAAAAAGTGAAGTAGAACGAGGGGGTAAGGGGAACAGTCAAAGTGATATCGTAAGAAGAGGAAAAGAAAGGATAAGAAAGAGGATGTCGGAAAACGCACGGTAAAACATTTTGAGTGACATGTTCAATAAGAAAGCAAAGAGGAATTTGAATGGGTGGGTCGAGAAACAAATGGGAAAAACTGCTATTATAATAAAGATAAAAGATTAATGCATAAAGAACTGGTATTTTGGGTAAAGGCTTCGTAGAAAATCCAGACTGTCTGTACTTCGAACAATTGGAGCTTGAGTACTGAAAATGTAAAATATCAAAATTTTCATTTTTAAGAATTTTTACCCCGTATTAAATAATAGAATGGATTGCTAATGTGTTTTTATAAAGCATTTTCACTTTATTTTGCGATTGACAAATAGGAAAACTTAATAAATTTCCACATAACGCGAAATGATGTCATGCATGTTAGAAAATTAATGTTATGGAAAGAATACGATAACTAAGATAGAATAATAAGAAATAGCTTGAAATTAAAATTTATATTAATGATCATTTAAAAAAGGAATTCTGAAGTCCTTTAGGTCTCTCCTCTTCAGAAACTTTCACAAAAATTTCATCAGTGTTACATTAAACCCCTTAAACATTCCCTTCGTATGTGCACACTAGTCTAGTGATTACATTTTCCTATTATTCCTTGCCAGTTATCAATGAACTTATATATATATATATATATATATATATCCATAACATACATATACATACACTCACACACACACACGCATATATATATATATATATATATATATATATATATATATATATATATATATATATATATATGAGAGAGAGAAAGAGAGAGAGCGAGATCCATTCAATCTCTCGATATCCTTAGAAATTCTGGATACGCTTGGTAACACAAAGCCGAAAACCATAATGAAAAGACCCACACTTCCTTGCCAGTTATCAACCCAGAAGGAGAAAAGACGGCTGCTCAGAACCTCATGACTTTGGTATCATCGTAGTTACATGAAATTATGAAACATCGTAACTCTTCATTATTGGCTACAGTGACTGTACTACAATGAATCTCACTTTTTCACCAACAAAAGGAAAAGTTTACGTGAGTGTTATAGTAGTATGTGTAAGTGTATAATTATGCAGAAATCAGTTATCGAACCTCAGAGCGATATATCAGAAGAAGGCAACTCGGAACCTCATGAATTCCGTATCTTTATTCGTAGTCTTATAAAATTAAAAACCTCATAACTCTTCCTAAAGGCTACAGTGGCTATACTACAATAACTTTTTCATCAGCAAAGGACATATTTTTACTTGGGTGTTTTAGAAGTCTGTGTACGTATATAATTATGCAGAATTCTTCAAGATCAAATATATGAATGCAAAGACAAATAAAATAAGAGTTATTTTTTGGGGGGTGGGGTGGGTGCAGGGTCGGGGCCATGGAAGGGTTCCATTAAATCTAGTAGCTAGAGTCCCCATTGTTTCCAGACAAAGAACAGGGCACGTGCGAAAAATTTCAGGTCTTGGAATCAATAAAATAATACGAAAATTTTTTTTACGAATATTGGTGGGATAAACTAGTACTGCCTCATCATTCATTGTATGCTACTAAGTAAGTTTGCATAGACTATTACAAATACTGAAAACGAAACCTGGTCCATTGAACGCGTCCTTAATGGATTAATTGAATGATTGTCCTGAAACTCTTAGAGATGATCAACACTTGCCTTTTAATGCAAACACAAATAAATAAATATTCAAATGTAAAATTCCTGGTACAAATCAATCTCACGATACTGGCCAATTCCCCCATAAATTCTAGACTCCGTAGGAGGGTAGTGTCATCAGTGCACCTCACGGGGTGCACAGTAGGCAGTACTAAAGGTTCTATGCAGCATCCCCTCTGGCCGTAGCTTCCACCCCTTTCATTCCTTTTACTGCAGCTCATTTCATATTATCTTCCATCATGCTATCCACCTTCTCCTATCAATTATTCCATGGTGCAACTGCGAGGTTTTCCTCCTGTTACACCTTTCAGACCTACCTACTCTCAATATCCTCTCCAGCACTGAATGGCCTTATAGGTCCCAGTACTTGGCCTTTGGCATTTAATTGGCAACAACAATCCGTTTGTGATCCTAGATATGGACAGCAATACGTCACTGACTGCTTACAAACTATAGCAAGAACATGCAAGGCTCATAAAACGAGAATAATGGCGATTCCAGTATTATTGTAGAAATTTAATTACCAATGTAACTGCTTACAATTAAACTGGCCATCGGTTGACCTAAGATGTGGAAGTAATTGTTATTAGCTAATTGACGTCTTACCGAGGAAATGATAGAATAAAGGATTTATTTTGACATGTTCGCATAGAAGCTGTTTCTGGCGATAATCAAGTGCAATTGAATTCATGTAGCATACAAGGTGAACATTCACATAAGCATACATACACACACACACGTATATTTACATACATACATACATACATATATATATATATATATAAAATGAATGTATATCATACATATATATATATGTATATTATATATATATACATACATACATACTATATATATATATATATATATATATATATATATATATATATATATATATATATATATATATATATGTCAAAGTAGGCTTAATATCCAAACAGACATTACAAGATTAGCAATAAGGTCGATTTCACTCTACAGAAACGAGGAAACGCCTGAGGGCAGGATAAGCAAATTTTTAGGCAGCCACACCTTGGAGGATCACACACGTGATCCACAGATGATTCATCCAGAAAACAATACATTTTGAAAAAACAAGGAGACATATACAACTTAATACCGTGTATTTTTTGGGAATATTTTTGTAAATTTCACGGTAATAAGTTGTATATGCCTCCTTGTCTTTTCAAAATGTATTGCTTTCTGGATGAATCATCTGTGGACCACGTGTGTGATCCTCCAAGGTGTGCCTGCAAAGAAATTTGCTTATCCTGCCCTCAGGCGTTTCCTCGTTTCTGTAGAGTGAAATCGACCTTATTGCTAATCTTGTAATGTCCTTTTGGATATTAAGCCTACTTTGACTATGTTTTCCTCTATACGCAAAACCTTTAAATATATATATATATATATATATATATATATATATATATATATATATATTATATATATATATATATATATATATATATATGTATATATATATATATATATATATATATATATATGTATATATATATATATATGTGTGTGTGTGTGTGTGTGTGTGTGTGTGTGTGTATGTAAATATATGTGTGCATGGCATAAGTAACAGAAGATGCGAAAAAATAATCTTGAAAACATATAGATGTAAAAAGTTTCGAGTACACATAATTTGAGATCACAGCGTTTTGTGGAACAGTTCGTGTATTAAAGGATTCTCACATTCTGGACCATTCTAACTCTAGAGCGAGATCTAATTCGATACCTTTTCATTAGGTAAAAATGATTTCTACATCGCTGTGGCTTATTTCTGAACGCGAAGTAGACCTTTTTTTTTTTTTGTCAGTGGTCGTTAAGGAATAATCTATCATATTTAATCCACAATATTTCACATGTGAGTAGGCAGTCGGTATAATTAAGTTTTGTCTGGTACTGTAAATGAATATAAGGGAATCTTAAAAGATTTTTAAATTGGTTAGTGAAAGATTTCTATTTACCAAAATAGTGAAGAATACGTATTTTTCATGTAAGTGCCATTTTCTTGGTAGAGTTAAATGTTTGCAAAAGGATATTGTTCTTCAACTCAAATAGGAAATGAGATACGAAAATGATCAAGTCAAATAATATCAGGAAAGTTCACCCTTATATTCTACTTCTATGATGCCTAAAGTGGCTTTTCCAGAGAAGATGGACCTAATTTTATTTTTCATTGGAAATTGATTTTAATTGACTATTTTCCGAGGGGGAGGTCAATCGGTAAATAACAAAACAGACTAGTATCTGCCTGCGTTTTCTACATTCCTACTCTAATTGTTTTTCTGTTGCTTTCTGTAAGTGTCGCCCCCCAAAAATCGCATTCAGACATTTTTCATTTGCCTGAACAGCAAACTTAGTGAATTACAATATAATAGGATGTACTACTGTTGTGACAGTAAAAGTACCATGTAATTCTAAGCTGTTTTACTAAGAATATTAAGAAAACAAATTTTTTTTAATTAGAAAGGTTAAGTAACCAAAGACCTTTTGTTGTAACTTCGCATAATACTTTCTGGAAACACAAAACCTCATTTTTTACATCATCATATTTATCGACTTTCAGTGTTTAATCCATAATACATAAACACCACATTGAGTTATTATTACTTTTTAAATATCATTTATCATAGGTTTTATCGATATATTCTCCCGATTTTCGGGCAAAACCAGTCAACAACCAAGAAGCAGTGGTGAATTGATGAACCACCATTCCCAGTGTCCTGTTGGTGCTGGGACTGAGCAACTTTGCCTCAGTATCGGGAAATTCGAGATAAACAATTGAGAAACTAGCCAAAGAATTAAGTAGAAGACTCTAGTTGGCAAATTACGTGGGTATCTTTCTTTTTTGCTCTAAAAAGTGATCCCACCACTGACGCTTTTCTGGACATTCTAGGAACCATAAACTACCAAAGGGTAATTATAGTGAAGCTAGTGAAGTTTCATTGGTCTGCATGTGTATCTGGTCTCTGATGTGTGTGATTATAGATTAATGAAATTAATGGACGTTAGTTTCATTATCGGCGTGCTGTATATGCATACAATTTCCAATTACATCGCGAATTTTTCTTAAATTCCAATAATTTTTCAAATTAATATTCATGCTACACGTTTGCTTTCGTCAAAATATGCTTAGTAGCTACCTGGAAAATTACTGATATATATACATACATACACACCTATAAATGTATATATATATATATATATATATATATATATATATATGATGTATGTATAGTATATTATATATATATATATATATATATATATATATATATTTATGTATATATATATATATATATATATATATATATATATATATATATATATATAGATATATGATATATATATCTATATATATATATATATATATATATATATATATATATATATATATATATATATATATATATATATATATCTTGTGCAAGTTTTCTGCAACGCCTGTTATCCATAAACCAGAATGTCACCTTCTATCTGGAGAAGCTGTCTAATGTATATATATATATATATATAATATATATATATATATATATATATATTATATATATATATATACATTAGGCAGCTTCTCCAGATAGAAGGTGACATTCTGGTTTATGGATAACAGGCGTTGCAGAAAACTTGCACAAGATAGCAACTTCATACACTTGTTCAAAATCTTAACAGCATTAAGCTAAATCCCATTACACTTAAGGAGCCATTCACCTCTATTTCTCATGTGGTCTCAATTCCTGGATATTGGGGTCGTCATTTCATATACTTCTTTGGAAAAGTAAATCCACAATAATAGGTCTGATCTTGTTATTTAGAATATAAAGCAAAAAGCTTTCGAAGACCTCCACGGTCCTCCTTGTCATTGATAATTGTATTAAGATTGACTAGGAGGACCGTGCAGGTCTTCGAAAACTTTCTGCTTTGTATTTTAAATAACAAGATCAGACATATTATTGTGGATTTACTTTTCCATTTTATTTCATTAACTCATGTGATTATGAGGTTTCTTTGGATATACTTTTTTCATATGATCTATCCAAAATTATTTACGTCTTTCTCTTTCCACTCCTTCAAATCCTTTTAAAATGTACACTCTTCTCACCTACTTATCATTCCTCTTTCAATTTACGTGACAGAATTATCTCCAAAATGTCTGAATCATCCCTCCTCTTATAACAATCTTTTCACCGATTTTTATCTACATTATTCATCCGTTCGGGTTTTTCTAAGTCAGATAAAATACAACAGCAAATACATTCTATAGCTTCAGCTGTTGTCTGTCTTTTGTACTCAAGATCCACGCTTTGCTTTTATAAAGTTTTTTCATACACTTCAACTCAACTTTCATACGAACTTAAGTCACCCTTCCTCGTGTTACGTGACATCCACCATTTCTGTACACGCATCTAGCTACCCAACCTTTTAGTTATAATCTATTCAGTGACTCATCTCTTGTCTCATTATACTGTCATTAAATGTATTTCCTTTGAAATTCCTACGCTAATTTCCTGCCTCCATTCTTTCACCATCTATATACATCTTTTGCTTCCATGTATTTGATAGTCGCCCACATTTCATTTTTTTATCAGACAATCTCTTTATTTCCTTCTTTTAAGGCTTATTGGTCATAATTATATTTACAGCTTTAGTTTTGCAACATCCCCCCCAATCAAACTTACATCAATCGTACTATTTTCTTCAGTCATGTAATTATCAGCTATTTATATGATATACTACACATATGAGCCCTCATTCACAAATATAGTGTTCAAGCGTGTAGAGCAACTGACATACTGAGAGTTCAACAATACCACTAGATAAAACAGATAAAACATGGAATGAGCAAAGATCAATATTTGAAATTATTAAGCATTACGAACTAGCTTACTCAACACTATGCTCACTTGAAGAAAGTGTAATAAAAAAGGAAACGTAATTAAAGTATAATAATTTCCATTCATTAGTTTTTAAACTATCATATTACATCTTCAAAAGGTCTATTTGTTGGAAGCCGTTTAGTATCAGGCAGTGACTTATAATTGATTATCTGTGTTCGATTGCATTAGCAAACGAGAATATCGGGTTGATTACGGAGGAACATCCATTGATTTAGCTATTAATTTTACGCCAGTTTATTTTTTTCATGACAAACTTCCGTTTTTGTGTGAGAAAAACAATGGACTGATTAATTTCCTGATCTTAGACATCACAGAATCCAATCAATATTCCAAAGACCCTCAGGAGATTGTGTCAATCGAGTTCTCTATTTGTCCACGGTGATAATATAAAATTATCTTTGTCCTACCGTCTTCTATATCTGGACTTTGTTTTTGCTAATAGAGCACGAATACTAAGTTAATTTTAACTTACTGTCAAAGTATTGTTGTCAATAGGAAATATAAATAAATATGAGATAGGGTGTTAATAAGGATTTTCCTACTCAGAGTAATATTATTCTCAATGCTTTTACGATTTAAGCGTATTTCCCATTCATCGAGAATAATATCATCCGATGAGAAAACTAACCCCCTCACGAGAAGAAGGATTACCATCAAATTAATTCTCATCCGGTACATTACCTTTCATCATCATGATGTCTATGGCTCCATAAGCTGAAATTAATGACTTCCGATAAGTCGATTAAATGAGATTATCGATGGAAGTCCCAAAGGGTCCGTCCAACTTAGACGAGGTGGCTTTGAAAATGGGTTTATAAGCATTATTGAATCATCGTTGCATTTTCTGTACTCCTATCAGATAATTATTTACGTGAAAAAACATCAACTGACTAATTTCATTAATTAGTAAGAAAATTAACTTTATCTTTGGGGGGTTTACTGCCAGATTTAAAGGAAATGTTAAAAAACAACTAAAGTTTCATTAAGCCACGGAAAAAGATTTAAAAAATATTCACATGAATTTAATTGATATGTAGTACATATTATTTCACAATACATATAAACTAAGCCTTCTAAACTTTAGAATCAGGACATGGTAAATATAGCTTGGCTATTTAGTCTAACTATCGTGAATATAAACAGTGGCACAAAGTCTACTTGGAGAGACTACCCCGGCCCAAAGCCCTCCCCCATAAAAAAAAAAAAAAAAATCTTATCTGGCTTTCCCTTATAAAGAAAACGTCAAATAACATGAAAATGATAATGGTAATATACTTAGAGACGCCAAGGTTAATAAAGATATTGTCTTTTTGTGTGATGCGGCCGCAGCGTTTTTCACTCTATAACGTGATCCAGTAGAGCTTATCCAGCCAAAAGTTTATGAAGCCGAGGTCGATTTTAATGTTGCCGTTGATGATGATTTCTCGAAGAATAAGAGGAGGAGGAGAATGAAGAAGTGGAAGGCAGTAACGACGTGGATGATGATGATGCTGAATATTAAAATATGCAAGAAAATTCAAATACATCTGTTGTGTTTTTCTTATTTATAATTTAAATATCTAATAATATGAAATACTGCTTTAATTCCTATAGGATACTGACTTTTTCAGTGCTAAACGTAAGATATTTACTGTGGCAGACATTCTGTTTTTGACATGAACTGCTAATATTACAAGTTGGTTGATTCTTATTATCGTAATAATGAATAGTGTACCCATAGAAACTAGTACTGCAACACCCAGATATATTACCTTAGAAATTCTTCAACTCCAAGAGTGTCTATTATTTTTCAAATATTAACCCTTGAATAGTCCATTGATTATCGATGGTAAGTGGAATCGTCTTGGCAAAGAATGAGAAACATTTTTGGTAGATATAGTATAGCAGGAATAAATTTATCTACTCAATTATCAAGAAAGATGAGAAATAATTTGGACATCGTAATACATATTCTTGTTGACGACAGGATAAGAACATAATATCGAAAACAACCCATTATAACTGCTAACAAGCGTTGTAAATTTATAACAAATATTAGTGATTCTTTGGTCCTCAATCGCTTGCACCTGTGCTGACATCTGGGACTTGATCCCTTTAAGATCTTGATTGAGAAGAGACCTTTAAATAAAATCGTCTCTATTCGAATTACCATTGGCACCCAGATGGATTTTAAATGAATTTCAAAAAGTCGTAATTTTTTTTCTACTGATTTATAAATTCTTTGCTGACTTGCAAACGATGTGAATATGAAACTTCAAGTTTCTCTAGTTAGTGTTTCAAAGGCATCTTTGTTATTCAATTATTCATGAGACTGTCTGATGTGCGCCTCCTTATCTAAAATTGCGACTTTCTAGCATAATCAACTTTTGTAATGATAACATCGTCTCGCTTGACTTTTATGACCTTCTCGGAAGCCTATTTTTACGTTGTTTTGCTACGAGATGTGTAC
>NC_061107.1:117905138-117916526 GCF_015104395.2 Macrobrachium nipponense
TGTCCGTCTCAGATACAGAAAGACGCGAGGCCTACGCCTCAAAGTTCTGGGAGTTATAATATGAGAACTTCCCAGTTGGGTCATTTAAGAGGGCAAAGGGACTGGCAAAAATTTTGGAAGGCTGATCAACAAAAAGGGTACAGATGATTAGTACGTGCCATTGTGGTCTTGTGGGGGACGCCCCAGAGCCCAGGCCTATAGTTTACGTAACAGTGGAGGACGTTGATATCCCAGTATTTATCGATACTGGCGCAAGCGTGAACTTGATGGATCACAATTTGTATCAATCCATGTTCTCCCATTACCCTTTGAAACCCTCAACGAAGACAGTGTGTGAGGATGTAATTAGATCTGAGGATATGGAGATTATTGAAAAAGGGGATGTGTTTGGCAGTGCTAATGGTGATGATACTGGGGTTATGGGGAGTGGTAATATTAAAACCCACACTGGTGATACGGGGAATAACTGCGGTGATGCTATGCGGCATATTGGAGTTCATGGTGGTAATAATTTTGGTGAATGTGACAATGGTATTATGGGAGGTGATACTGATACTAATATTGATGTTATTTCTGATACTAACAATGGAGTGGATGTAATGAGAACCAAGGGTGCTGATGTTTATGGGATTGTGGAATGGGGAGGTACTAACCACCAATATAATGGTGTTTTATCAGAGGATGTTGTGTTAATGTCAGGTTCAAAGACTATGGTAAAAGTCAAATTGAAGGAAGTGATAAAACCCCCGGATGTGTGTGTTATTGAAGGTAGCGAGAAGCATCAGTGAGCAGTGCATAAAAAAATGGGGTTACATGGTTGGAATTATTAAACTGTAGTAATACAGTTAGGAAATACCAAAGGAATATATAATTATGTATTGGATCTCCAAGATTGGAGTAGTGATAGTGGTTCAGTGGCTAATGTAGAGGGGAAACCTGAGTTTTCAGAGGCAGAAAAGGAATCAAGGAAACGAATATTTAGAGAACATTTAGCTAATGCGGATTATAGAGAGCTTGTTGAAGCGATAAGCGAGCTCTTGGCAGAATTTGGGGATACAGTGGCCTTACAAGGTGATAAACTGGGATTGACTAATGTGCTAGAACATAAGGTAAATTTGGAGAGTGGCACAAAACCTATTTATATTCCTGCATACTGCATACCTTTCAAAATCAGAGAACAGGTAGAGCAAGAGGTCAGTAAACGGGAGGAAGAAGGAATCATTAGGCCTAGTGTGTCTAAATACAACTTTCCATTGTTAGCAGTGCCTAAGAAGGACGGTTCTGTCCGTGTATGCGTTGATTTTAGACGTTTAAATGAATAGACAATCCCTAACCGTTATCCAGTCACGTACATACCAGATCTTTTTGTTGAAATCGGGAGGCATAATATTTATAGCTCAATTGATTTGGTGCAGGGTTTTCTACAGGTCCCTCTTAGTGAAAGTAGCAAGGAATATACAGCTTTTTCAGTATCCAAGGGACATTATGAATTTATGCGAATGCTGTTTGGTTTATCGGGCAGTCCAATGACTTTTACCAGGTTAGTAAATACAGTTTTGCACGGGTTATTGGGTAAAAATGTTTTTGTATATATGGATGATATTTTAGTAGCTACAGACATGATGGCGCAACACCTGGAAGTCCTACAGAAGTACTTAGGAGGCTTAGATTAGCGGAGTTGAAAATTAAGCTAGCTAAGTGTTCATTCTTGAAAAAGCAAATCACATATCTAGGCCATGTCATATCAAAGGAAGGGGTTAGAGTAAATGACAATAAAGTTAAAGCAATAGCGAATTTTCGCACCCCGAGATCAAAGAAAGAGATTATTAAGTCATTCCTAGGTATCGCCATTTCTTTAGGAGGTTTGTGAAAGGGTTTTCTAATATAGCAGCTCCCCTAACAGATATATTGCGAGAAGACGTTCAATTTCCATGGAAGGAACCCCAGGCGGAGAGTTTTCAAAAGCTTAAGGACATGTTAATGAATCCACTGTTCTGAAGTTTCCAGATTTTAGCAAACCATTCACATTAGTGATGATTGATGGCAGCCAAGAGGGTATAGGTGCTTGTCTTATGCAAAAGTTTAATGGGAAATTCCATCCCATAGCCTTTTATAGCAGGAAGTTTAGGACAAAGGGCAGCAATGAGAGATCAATGGCTACCATAGATAAAGAAGCCTTTGCAATAGCATCAAGCTTGGTTCATTTTAAAATGCTACTGATGGGGAATAAAGTAGAAGTCCTTACAGACTACAAGCCATTATTAAATCTTTTTAATAAGCCTGGTTTGTCGCCTAAAAGAGCTCGATGGTTTCTAACTATCAGAGATTTTGATGCAAAGCTCAAATATATAGAAGGCAAATTAAATGTAGTTGTGGATGCCCTTAGTAGAAGTTTTTTATGACACGGAAGGATTTCAAGTTGCGCAAGTCACTAGCGAATTTATACAATGGGATGTGGGTCTCATAGAGCAAAGGCAAGATGAAGACGAGATTCTGGTCAGGAAAATTAAATATAAATTGAGAACTAGTGAAAGTAAAGGAGATACCACACAGATCGTAATTCTGAAAGTCCTAATTCCAATGGTTTTGGATATAATATATTGCAGGTTCGGTAGTCCGCACTTGGGAAGAGAAAATATGTATAATGAGGTTCATGCTAAATACATTTGGAAAAACATGGGGAAAGATGTGGAAAGTTTTGTGAAAAACTGTACAGTATGCAATGCATGCAAACCTGCAAGGATAACTTCATGCAAATTAGGGTCATATCTGATACCAAGTAGACCTTTTCAAAGGATACATATGGATATCCTGGGATATTTTTGTGAGTCTAGATATGTTAATAAGTACTTGTTAGTAATAATAGATGTACTTACAAGGATAGTAGAAATTTTTCCACTTAAGCATAAAACGGCTGAAGACATAGCTATAGCATTTTTCAATGGTATTATTTGCAGATATGGCTCACCCGAGGTTCTATTGACCGACAATGGCAATGAATTTGTGAGGAAAACTTTGGAATGTTTAGCGAAAGTCATGGGGATACAGAAAGTAACAATTACTCCACACAGACCTGAAGCTAATGGGTTGTGTGAACGAGCGAACAGGAAAGTGCTCGAAGCTCTCAGGAAGACTTTAGGTGGTAATGATAAGAATTGGGACAGATATATTGATATTGTTAGACATAGTATTAACACTATGGTTAGTGATTCCATCAAAATGTCTCCATTTGAAGCATTGTTTGGTTGCCCAGCACGAGGCACATTTGATCTGTTAACTATAATTCATCATGGGGAGGATACGATCAAATCATTGATATCTACAGCGAGAGAGAGAGACATGCTTGTCTCAGCCGTAATCTGGAAGCCGCGACTCGAGAGATGGTAGAGGGAAGTAATAGTAAAACATCTGATCCCAAGATCAATGTCGGAGACAAGGTATATTTAAAAATCAACGTGAGAAACGAGCTGAACTACAAATTAGGTCCGAAATTTGAAGGGCCTTTTAGAGTCATTGAGGAAAAGATTGGAAACAATATGTAGTCTTAGAGGAAAAAACAGGCCAGTCGAAATTGACACATATATCAAAACTAAAAAGAGTTGCCTTTTTTTTTGTCTGGTTTTTGCAAATTGATGGTGAAATGTGTTTTATGTTTTTCTTTCTCCTTCATTTCTTCTACTGTTTTTCTTATTATGCGCAAACAACGGCGTTTTGGTGTATGATTCAGAGGTCAATATTTTACGTGGAAAGTTGGTTTGAAAATACGGCGAATTTCTGTTAAAGCTGAGAAACGTGATGATAAACGCGTGACAATTCCTGTGTGTATGCAGTTTTGGGGTTGAATTTTTGCAGGTTTTTTGGGTGGCAGATTTATTTTTGGGGGGACTGAGGTTTTTTTTTTTTTTTTTGTGGCTATAATCTTTGGTGGTGGTTTTTCTTGTGGTTATATTTTTTTGGCGGTGATCTGAGCTTTTACGAGCTGAGAGGGGGTTATTGGGGTTTTATGGCATTTTGGTGAAGAGGTTGTATTTTTTTTCCACCAGTGGTTATATAGGGTGGTATATAATGGGTGGATTGCGGTATATAATGGGTGGTTTTCTGTGGTTTATATCCTGACGAGGTGGATATGTGGTTTTATATACTTGTGGTAGTTTCATGGGTAAGTTATGTTTTCAAGGATAATTTTTGGGTACCTTTGGTGATATCCTAGGGATAATTTTGTGAAATGCGGTTATATAGTGTTAGTATATGATTTTTGGGGCTATTTGGAGAATAATGATTTCTGAAGTTGCAAGTCTGACTAGACAAATTTGTAATGCGATTCTACCACATGATTACTTGTGAGGATTCAGTGGGTAAAGATCATATTTTGTTTAGTGAGGTATTTTAAATAGTCGACTAGGAGATTGGATATATTAATTAATGACAGATTTGTGTGGTAAAGCAAAACTAACTTTAGTTATTTTATGATCATGTAGACTGTTCAAATACGGACAGACAATGACTTTAGAGAATTCCCAACTTCACGTGATGGTGACGATGGAAACGGCTTGGTTCTACAGAGCCAGAAGTCGAGTCTACACACGAGTGGCGATGCTATGGATCGCATTTGCAATGGATAAGATGTCGTCGGTGGAGCGTCTCAATATATGTCCTGGGACAAATCAAAAGTCTTCAATCTTCTACGATGCAAGTGCGAGACGCACTTGCATGGAAGTCACGGGATATTTCTTTGACAATCAGGTGATGACCACGTTTACTTCACTAGAAAACAACGAATCTACAGTTTGGCGATGAGTGGGTGTTGGATACGCTTACGATGGTCGCAGATGCTGAATAATGGCGCATGCCGAATTGTTTCGAGATGGTTCTCGTGCTCAGCCTGGGACTACCACTATTCGACAAGTTCCGCCTATCTAAGAGACGGATGAATTCTTCTTCGGCGAACACTACACAATTCCAGTTGTTGTGTTTATGACGTCCATAGTGATAGTCAAAATATGTGTTATGGGGGCTATCTTGCAAACATTATGACCATTATACACTAGTTGATGATGTGGTGTGTGACAGGAGTGAATAAAGGATATAGGTGGCCGAGCCATATTAAAAGAAAAAGCAAATATGTCGGTGAATTGTTAAACCTCAGCTTTCTTCGCTTAGAGACAAGAGAGGGCCTAGCGACAAGCCTTCCTCAAAGGCTGCTGAAATGAAAGAACTGTTTGAATTGAAGACCATGCAATGTAAGGCCGGTGATCTGTACAGCTTGGGTGAAGCTTGCAGTTGCTAAATCATTTTTAAGACGTGTCCGGATATGTGCATGTGTTTGTGCGTGTAATGATGGGTCCAACTGCCCGGGATTAGGGAGGAAGGTGAAATTCTCCTCAGATAGTGATAAGACAAACCATGGGTTCATGGCATTATACTAGAGAATGGGATTCTCTAAACGACTTGACTATCTAAATGTAGAAAATAATAATTTGTGAGTTTTGGGAGTGATTACTTAGTCTAATTCAAGAGAATAGAATGACAAATTACAGTCTTTTTATGGGTCAGACTTAGTTCTTAATGTTGTGTCACTTAATCACTTTGTTCTATATCATGTTCAGCTAGTTTGGGAAATAAAAAGTATATTTTTGTATTTACGAGAATTCATTAGCCTACTATATCCTAGCTTGATACCGTTTGCAGAGAGATAGTCAGCAACTAAAGATAAGAGAGTTGTCACTTGCTTAATTTCTTGATTTAACCAGTGCCATGTGGGCGAAATATATATATATATATATATATATATATATATATATATATATATATATATCATAGTATATATATATATATATATTATATATATATATATATATATATATATATATATATAATATATATATATATATATAATATATATATATATATAATATAAATATATATACATATATTTACATATATGTGCGGTGTATACAAGTCTAATGTGCGCTTTCATTAGATTACTGGTACTAAGATCTTATGTATCATATATAGTATATATATATATATATATATATATATATATATATATATATAAATATATATATATATATATATATATATATATATATATATATATATATATATATATATATATATATATATATATTAATGTATAAAGTATAAATATAAGCGTACATTCTGTAATATATAAATTAATAAAAAATACGTCCATCATGGAAATCCGTTACAGTTTTCTGCTATCACTCCCTTATGTGGCACTGCGGCACATGAACATGTGGGCGTTTATTCTTTAATTTTCTGTTTGTGTGAATTAATCTCAATGGCAAATAAAGAAGCACGCAATTCGATAGTGGAAAAGGGTCTTCACAGCGTCAACATCCTTCAAAATAGATTCTTACGCAAGAGAACGGAAGAAAAAAGAACTATTTTACAAGAGCAAAAACACATAAAGAAATCTTTATAGGCGTCTCTCCCGTTTGCAGTGACGTCCGGAATATCAAGAGCTTTTGCACGCAACCAAGAAATCTTTCTCATTTACCTAAATGAAAAAGCAGGGAGCATGTCAACGAACTCAAAGGGACGAGAGAAATGAAAAGCAAGGCACCAGGATTCCACTGAATGGGAAGCTGAGATGAAAAACTATTAATTTGGCATTTCCTTAACTGATTTTATTCGTTTTATTATTTAATGAAGGAAAAATTTTAATTCTAAACTTCCGTGAAGATTATAAGGTCAGAAAATGCCTGATTAAAAAAAAAACACTTTATTTATACTTACAAATCTCTATGTCTACAGAGACACCTAACAGATCCTCCCGTCATTTATTAATAAGTGTAAATGTTTAGATTGTCATAAATGGCAGACACTCGAAATAATCCCACGTTCGTGTATGTTCGAACTTTTTTCCAAACTCCGAAAGAGTCCGCAGGAGTACTTCGAGGCACAGTTGATCATGTTCTAAGGTTGACCTGTGTGTTGGGCGTTTCACTGCCCAAAATCCTAAATTCTCGGAAACTCCAGAAACGAATTAATTTAAAATCGGTCATGTTGCATATTCATTTCAAGAGTCTCTTTCATATGCCAAGCACTAACAAGAACCTCTCTGCGCAGTATAATGGTGACATCATTTGAAGCTGCCAGAGATGAGTTTGGGAAGAATTTCAAGAAGAGAATCAGTGGGACTAAAGTTAACAAACAGCAACCGATATTTTGTCGGGAGTAAAACTCTTCCTACAATTTTCATCTTGATGCATTATGTGAAAATTGGAATTTCAATAAAAATGAACACATTTGATTTAATATATAAGACAATACCAAACAACAATGAACGCACGAGACGATTCCAGTAATGCTAACGATACAGTAATCGATCAGCCTCAGATTTACCGAAGAGGAAATTTAATGACATTTACCCTAGTCATTTCCTTTTGATATAAGCCTGACAGAATCAGTAGTGGGAATAGTCCCGGTTTTCTGACAGAAAATATCTATATTCTGTTACTCAGGAAATCTCTCCGGGACATTACGATTTTTTAAACACATTTGAAAAATATTCTTTAACTCTGTATCCGTACAAATAGAATATATTCTATCACACAGGAAACCTCTGTGTATCGGTATAAATAAGATTTATTTCAGCAAGGAATCTAATCCTTATAATTTTCCATCATAATATTCTAAATTTGCAGCTGGGGAACGGAATTTTTATTCGATTATGTCCGATGCTGTCGAAAACAACTTTTACAACTTTCATGTAAACTTTTTCACTTGCTGAAGCTTGCAATCTCTCAACAATCCACGAAGTTCATCATAGTTACGGGCAGTATGAACGCTACCTAACTTGTAAAAATTAATAATCCTCACTCCTTCCAGGACCTGTCTTCATTTTCCAAAAACTTGCGCCTGGTTTTTCTCATTTTTAAAATATAAATATTTCTAAGTCACAGGAAGCATGATACATCCATATTGAACATCCGCTTTTATGCAAACTAAACTACTAATCATTTTCCCTACTCCAAATAATTCAGGTTTTCACGTAAATACTTCTAATAACTCGATTATCACTGGGCCATATGTTCTCACCACTGTCGTCATCTCTTTTCATTTAATTCGGTCATTAGCGGTTTAACTTTCCTAGACGCACGTGTGGCTTTTCCTTTTTATTTTGAAATTTATCGTACGCCTGCTTCAATCCCCCATTGTATAGTGGTTAGTGAATACTCATTAAATGTTCCGAATGTTTTTTCCATTGAAATGATCCAAACCGTTACTACAAAATATCGCTCTTTGGAGGCTGGCAATCAAATGTTAGATCTACCAATGTTAGAGAAAACCAACGATTTATATTTTGAAGCTTTAGAGAAGGATAAACAGATATATTTTTGAGGTAAAGAGAGAAATATGAAACTAGGAAATACAGTAGTTCATATATTTTATCACAGATAGAATATTGTGAGATTTCAATAAAAAGACGCATTTTTAACGGACATGTTTACTATAAATTTATTCTTACACCACAGCCTGAGAACTTTCAATCCTTAGAAGTAGTATACTGTCTTAGAAACGGTAAGCTGATTTAAAGATAACAAGAAAATGAAAGAAATTGACAACATCATTTTGTGCACAGCTGCAAACCCCAAACCAAAATATAGATATCTATTTTTTGCGTGTTAAGCCCGGGCATGTGCGCAGAGATTCTCATTTTACTTTTGAATTATTTTCGTCTATGGAACGTATAACTTTTCCCTTTTAACCAATTTAACTTAACCAGCGATGGAGCTATTTTCCATATTCCTACATCGTATCCGAAAATGTAAGATAAATCATATTAAAAAAGTCGCTTTTGTTTTTGGATAATCATTTACTTGTCAAAGTCCGATGAGAAAAGCAGATATTTAATAAGTAAAATATGTATAGAAATAAGTAGCTTAACTCAGTAAAAAAATCAGATAGCCTTTAAAATACCTATAATAAAAGTGATGATAATATCAGCTCACATTCCAACTAAAAGCGTTGGAAAATTGCGCTCCAAATGTACCCTGTAATGACAGGCAATCTCAGATAAAATGGCGGTGTCTATACAGTATTGAAGGTAGAAATGTGAAAGGGCTTATGCTTATGACGTTGTAAATGGAAATCATCCTAAAAAAAATAAAAAAAATAGTATTGTGTGTGTATGTGTGTTAGAGAGAGAGAGAGAGAGAGAGAGAGAGAGAGAGAGAGAGAGAGAGAGAGAGAGAGAGAGAGAGAGAATATTAAGTAGAAACACATTAAGATATTCGTTGACTCTTTAAAATTAAAATTTTATTTCAGTACGTAAAAGATGAGGTAAACAAGTAAACACAATAACGAACACATAAAAAATGATAATTATATAAATGAAACAGGTAAATAAATTATTATAATAAATGAAATTAAATAAAATGACATACAGCGATAAAGGATGAACCCCACAGAATGTATGGTGGAGAATATTTAGACTGATACAGAATATTAGATTTTTCCTTCCCTGTCTCATATAAAATCCAGATAAAAATTTCTATTTGAAAAAATCAAGCCTCTTGTGGGAACAATACAAAAGAAAATAGGAAATAATTTATGGCCCAACGTACTCACATGTAGCCAACGTACTCAGCTCCATTCTGCATCTCGACGTTCTTTAGTGTATAATACGGACGTCCTTGAAATGACAAACAACACATCAACTCTCAGGCTGAGCACTTCATGGTTATATTCATAACTCAGATTGCATAGTGATTTGTCTAATGATATGCTCACTTGGCGTTTATTATTTTGAGGGGTTATCTGTTAAATACTGCTGAAATACCAAAATGTTTGTGTATCAGAAATTTCTTGAACCTTATGACAATTAAGTCTGTCGCATTTAATTTGGTGTTAGCCGGGAAGAACTCAAATAGCACTTCTTATTAGGTCCAAACCGACAGAACAAAATAAAATATATGGAAAAAACATTGTTCTCTGGCTTGTTATAGATGAAAACATACTTTTATAATCTAACAAAAGAAGAAATGAACTGTAGATTATCTAATGAATAAGTAAAAAGATTGGATATACGTATCGTTTGGAAAAAAAAGCCAAGAAACATCCTAGAAAAATAGTCTTTATTAAGTCCCTTGTCAGACTGCGGCTTGAAAGTGCATTGCATTCTCTGTGAATCATCGCACCAACAATTTCTTTTGCTTCCTCCCTCAGAATCGCATGACACTTCGCGAATATATCTCGAGGCAAAGGCTCTGACTTGAATTGGTAAGCGGGCGCGTTTCCCCACACCCAAATTGTGTGCCTGCAAGGGACGAAGTGCTCTTGTTATGTGCGTATACTTTGTTGTTCGTATTCGACCGCAGCATTGAGTGATGTAGCCCAACGAATCGACTACAAACGTCTCTCGATGTGGAAGGATGAATTTCAGAAAGAAAAACAAAATTCCTACGGTTATTGCGACAGGCTGGACACATGTAAGTTCCAAACTATCGTATGCAAAGCAAAATTTTTAGAGGAAAGTTTCCAAGCCCCTGAAGTCTTTAACCAAATTTTTTTTAACAAAAAGAAGAAATTTTAGAGTACATAAAACAAACAAACACACACACAATCAAGCAACATGCATTCATACGACTGCATACCACCAATGGAAAACAGGGTCTGGGTCTGGTCAGTTTTCGGATGGAATAACTGAACCTTAGGTACTACATGAGTAAGTTGAACATGGGACATGGAAGAGCACCCTATTTATGAGATACTTCCTAAAATCCGTAATGATGTTGTCTGGTCAACCTCATCCGAACGGAAAATAATCATATATGATATAGCGCGCGCACACATACACGCATATATACACACACACACACACACACACACACACACACACACACATATATATATATATCTATATATATATATATATATATATATATATATATATATATATATATATATAAACGATAAGTCAAATTAGGCTATCATTTATACTAACATTTTGAACCATTTCTTCGGCAATATAATGCTCCATATGAAAATATTCCTTCTCACTTAAAAAAAAAAAAAAGATAAAGCGTCATTTTAAAGCGCGTTGATAGACTATACATAGAATCAGAGCATTTCATATTAAATATACTTGGGAATGCTCTTATTCTGTAGTGAATCTAAGAACTTATCAATTCACAAATACCAGTTGACTAAGGAAAGGAGACAACACAATTTGCTAAAGCAAAAAGGAATACTGGTATTAATTCTGGGGAAATATTCAGACAAAAAGCAGTTCTAATGGCGAAGCGCAGGCTCCCTCAACTTCCAAACACTTGGTACACGAGTACAAGGATGACTCTGATCACTTGAACCTCGCCCATGGTCTGAGAAAAATTGAAACTACACCAAGCGAAAATTATT
>NC_061107.1:117917026-117937026 GCF_015104395.2 Macrobrachium nipponense
GAATGCGTTATAATTAAGGTTTTATAGCGGCACCAATCTCTTCATGATTATCTTTTATTTCTTTTTCGAAGTGTCGAGGAACTTAGCAGTTTGTGAGTGTGCGCTTGTCTTTGAGTGACTGTGATTTGCTTGTCTGGAAGCTTCAAGGATCAGGCCAACGCAAACAATTTTCACAAAAGGAATAAGTAATTTTAGGGTCTGTGGACACACTTTATTGTTCTTGAGGCCTCATATATTTTATAACCCTGATAAATGAGTGTAACCAGTTTTAGGACATTTGTCCTTTTTTCTACAGTTCTGTTCTTTGGTGTGGAGTCTGGTTCTGCCAGAGATTTATCTCGTTTGCTGAAAGTGGTTCGTGGTGGTAGGTTCCTGTTTCCTAACATTAGCAGTTATGACTTGTAACATCGACGTTTCATGTTTTTATTTTAGCAGGGGGTCTTTCACATTTATAATTGATCCCTGATCCTCTTTTCCTGCCAAGAAAACAACCAGATGTGCTTAAAATAGCGCCAGTATTCAATAAATGTTTATCACTGTCGAATTCTCAGCTCCAGAGTTCAAGCAAAACATGCAATGTATTACTACCCTTAAAACAATTCTCCTTAGGTTTTAATATTTGTTTAATTATTTATTTATAGAAGTAGTTGATATATTTTTTATTGTTTCTAATAAGTTAATGTCTCTGTATTTCCTATTACGTTTGTCACTTCATTCAAATGAGCACTACATTCATTGGGAGCTTTCAGTTTCAAGTCAATGGCGCCTGTGGACTTGTTTTCACATGAAAAGGGTTCATTTTCCGGATAATATAATAATAATAATAATAATAATGAATAATAATAATAATAATAAAATGATATAATAATGAGACATATATATATATATACATATATATATATATATATATATATATATATATATATATATATATATATATACATATATATATATATAGTATATATATATATATATATATATATATATATATATATATATATATATATATATATATATATATATATATATATATATATGCATATATATAAAGTATATACGTATATGTATTTTATATATATATATTTATACATATATATATATATATATATATATATATATATATATATATATTTAATATATATATATATATATATATATATATATATAAAGTGGAATAATATTAATATATGTCTTGAAAAAAAAAAATAGTAGGTTCGCTAAACTTGATATGATCCGTCGTGCCTAAGAGAGAAAAAAAAAAAAAAAAAAAAAAAATCTCGCAAACAAATTCAAAGGTATACGCCCGGAGAAAATTTCTGTGCATACTTTTTAAATAGACCGAGACATTCGTCCCAGAAAGATATTGCTTGGTGGTCTTCAATGAATCAAGTAAAATTAATGCTTGTAGAACGGTAAAACTCATGGAAAGCGTGACGTACTCAGACTGTAACACCTCTAATTCAGTGTAAAAAAAAAAAAAAAAAAAAAAAAAAAAAAAAAAAAAAAAAAACAAAAAAAAAAAAAAAAAAAAAAAAAAAAAAAAAATGAAATGTTAAAAAAAAATCATAAAAGGGAATAAAATGGTTTAAGACGAAAACTATTCTACTAAAGCATAGATGATGGAAAAATCACAAAAAAAAAGGGCTGGGCAAATTGAGGACGAAATCATTTAATCAAGGCCGTCGTAATAAAAAAAAAAAAAAATATTTTTCATAAAGACAGGAGGAGCCGAGTTATATGAGTAAAAAAATCCTGAATCGATGGAAATGGGGTTTATAATGAAACGTTTACTGTTCAAGTGGTAGAGGGGCGTAAGTCATGCAGGAAGTAATAGGGGGGGGCCAAAAAAAACGGTGGACCATGGGTAGAGTCAATGGTGAAATTAGCCTACTAACGCGTTAATGGGAGGTGCAGTAGTTTTTAGAATAATTGCCTGCAGGCACGTTCAGGACAAAAAAAAAAAACGGTTGGTGGAAACCTGTTAAAAAAAATATGCCATTTGCGTTGAAAATAAACGATAATACTCCTGCAATATACTTTTTGGCTAAATTTTTTGGCTATGGTATAGGTATAAATCGTGATCAATAACTGTAAGAAGAAGCGTAGAGAGAGATAGAGAAAGAAAATTATGCATGATTGCGTGCGTCCGTGCCTAGGCATGTGTCGTTATCAGCGTGAAGTACCCTTTAAACGTAATGATTAGAATCACACCAACCACAGAATAATACTATTCATAATACTGTTCATATTTTTTTTAGCTGTTTCTACCATCTTTAATTTGTATTGTATTCTTTTCTATAACTCTTCGTCAGCGTGTAGCTTATATACAATAGGTTAGGTTTTCTACGAATATACAATAGGTGTTATGGTTGACATTTTACTTTAAGTTCACCAACTTTCTACTCACGTTCTAGCGGTCATCATCTGAGAGTTGCGAAAAAGCCGAATTAATTAAATCCATTTTTTCCCCCACTATGAATAGCATTTGAGTAGAGGAATGACGACTAGAGATGAGAAGATAGTTAAATGGAAAAAAAAAAAAAATGATTGATAGAGAAATGGGTAACTTAGTGGGGCACGTGGCTAGGTCCCCCCCACCCCTTAAATCCTCCATTGGGTAGCTATAAGACTCTCTTCTGGCATAATGACTTGTGTAAATTGTATTATTTAATTCACTTTTGTACTCTTTGTAGATGAAAGCCTAAACAAGTGACCAGACTTTGAATAAGATATAACAATTACAACAGAACAACTTTAAACCAACGCACGAAACTCTATGTAGTACCAGCTACACGCTAATCAAAGGATTACAAGCCACATACAGTAAATTCTTAAGGGATTTCTTCCGTACCTGTATGGGGTGCACTAAAAGCACTCCAACCACACCCCCCACCACCCCCCCACAAAAAAAAGTATCACGAATCATTCAATGTGGAAACCATCCTTCTTTTTACTTGAAAGTCCTTGATTCTAAGATTCGAAAGCAGATTATTGCCAATAGAGAAAGGAAAAGAGTAGGACGTTCTCTCGTTATTACAAAGCCTACATCTGCAATTGGCTTTAGATAAAGCAAATTAATATATATATATATATATATATATATATATATATATATATATATATATATATATATATATATATATATATATATATATATTATATATATATATATATGTATATATAGGTACTGCGACACGGATTGACATGGCACATTACATGATTCTTTTTATTACATCAATACAAAACAATTAGCAAGTTAAGGTAAAATTATTATAAATTAAAGTTTTTTCAAGTAAAATTACGAATTAAAAAATCTGAAAGAATGATATTACATCAATACATAACATATTCAAGAAAAGGAAATGTAAAAATCATAGACAATTAAAATATTTTCTAAGTAAAATTACGAATAAAAACATTAATATATATATGTATATATATATATAGATATATATATATATATATATATATATATATATATATATATATATATGTATATGTATATATATATATATATATATATATATATATATATATATATATATATATATATATATATATATATATAAAATGAGGAAAATACCTTGCTCAAGCAGAGTTCCGCCGTTCCGTGTCAGGGCGACAGAAAAAAAGTCAAGAAGAGGTTAAAGAATTCTGAAAGTGACCTGGCTTTATGCTATATACCAAGGTACTGAAGTAGTATGGTTGTGAAGTGAAGGTACCAGTTCCTTAATTGCCTAACTTTTCAAGAACGAGGAGGTGGTGTTCGTATAGGGACGTTATATGACCTTAAAGTTGTTATAATTTATCCCTCGCCTTACAGATTCTTGCGTGATTCCTAATATTTGAGGATTAGCCCACCAGTAATGAAGAAATAATATATATATATATATATATATATATATATATATATATATATATATATTATATATATATATATATATAGGTATATATATATATGTGTGTGTGTGTGTGTGTGTGTGTGTGTGTGTGTGTGTGTGAATATATTTAAAAAAAACTAATGTCGTAGCAGACTAGAAGCAACAAACAAACGAATCCAGCCTATTACTAATAATAATAATAATAATAATAATAATAATAATAATAATAATAATAATAATAATAGCATTAAGAGCAGCAGCATTAGAAGTAATTTTATTTATCTAATTACTTCTCAACTTGTTTACTTTATCTGAAGCCAATTGCAGATTTAGGTTTCTGTACCAACGCAGAGAAACTTCCTCCTCTTCTCAAAATACAGAGTACGAAAGTCATTACACCAGAAAAAGGATATAGTTACTCATTTCTCTGTCAGTTATTTTTTTCATTCAACTGCCTTCTTTTCTCTACTCTTCATCCATCTACTCTATATGGCTATTCCACTTTTGCAACTTTCTATAGATGACCGCCACAGCTGCGTTCACAGTAAATCCAAAATCATCTTTTATTGACGAGAGCTGCCAGATGTGTTGAAAAGCAGAGCACCACTATGCAGTGGAGGAGGTCAGTGATGTTAGTGGAAAGGAATCCTTAGGTAAACATAACTCTATGCCCTCCTGTCATAGAAATGTACTAAATACCCTAATCCTTTGTTCTCCAAAACATTCCTCCAGTTTTGGTTTGTTCAGAATTTGGCTACATAATTTTTTTTTTTCCTTGAGTACAAAGACCAAATAAAGGCATTCAATAGCGTTATGTTTCATCTTTCAATTGCATATAATTAAATCATAGTTAGGATTGTTAATTAATGTACTCATTTCATTTAGATAATTTTAGTTTTCATTTAACTGCATCAGTGAAAAAATCACAGCTTAGAAATTCTAAGATTTGAAGACCCTATTTAAGAACGATTTTTACGATCATAGATGCTTCGAAAACTGAGATACAGACAGATAGATAGATAGATAGATAGATAGATAGATAGATAGATAGATAGATAGATAGATAGATAGATAGATAGAGATGAACTCTGTATGATTTAAAAATTAAGAACAAAGAGCATAACAATTACCAACAATTCTAGTAAAGCTATGACCGGAGTGCATTAAATATTTTGTGAATCAAAATTAGCAATAGCATCCTAACTTCAAAATACGGCCAGCACAGGAGTGACCTATTTAATATTCTAATGTTTTGTTCATCCAAGGTCTGGGATTAGTATGTAAATGGATGAGACATGTATATGTACTAGGTTATTCACCATCAGCCGTAAAGTTCTGTTAATCATGATAAGTTCATCATCCAGTTTTATAAAAAAAAAAAAACAAAACTATAAACAAATTAGTAAAGTAGTCATTATACATGATAAGAATTTTTTTTCAATACAGTACACTTGTAAGTTATTTTCTCTTACCAAATTAATGAGCACATACTACACTAAGCCAATTTAACTTTGCCATAAGTAGCTAGCCTAGATTAACAAAGTATCATAATGCACGCACTTCTTGTAGCATTTTCCATGATAAATGATCGTAGCTATGACTAATTCAGCTTGTCTGATAAAATCAGAAGGATGGTAATAGTTTTTGCCTTTTTTTTTAAGTTTTTTATATGTTACTCAACTATCTGGAATTAAATATCTTTTATCGCATTAAAACTGAACAAAAAAAAAAAAACAAAACAAAAAAAAAAAATGTATTTAGTATACGACGAATTTTATTTTCTCAGGAATTAGTTTCTGCTATACATTTGAAATGGAGATGTACTGGTAATAAAATAATAAGCTATAGCTTGTTTTAGTACTAAACTATTAACTTCATTTATTTAAGTGAGTAAAAACATTTATATTTTTTATGATTGTATTTTAGGTTTTCCTGCGCTTATTTAGTTGTGCATAGAATATTTGGCACATTCTTCTAATTTTCAAAATTTTTAAAAAAGTTTTAGTTTTTAGTAATAAAAATAACTATCCGGATTATCGAGAATTTCCGTATTAATATAATCCGGATTAGCGAGGTTCGACTGTATTTACGAGCGAAGACTTACTTTTAAAACAATCTGTTTTTTAAATTCAAATTGAAAATTACTATGAGATGTTGTAACTGCAGTTTGTGAGGTAGGTTAGGGTGAGTTATCCTTTAACTTTCAAACATAGTGTTTTGTTTTAGATAATAAAACCCTATTGCGAAAAAAAAAAACAAAGCTCTAGAGTTATAAAAATTTATCCAGTGATTATATTGTATGTGTATATACGTATATATATATATATATATATATATATATATATATATATATATATATATATATATATATATATGATATATATGTATTTAATTTGTGCGTGTATGGAGTTACTTACGTATTGCTACAATAGATTATTTCTTTAAACATATGAACAATTGATAATTAAAATATTTTGAGATCGCCTTGAAATGATTTCAACAGTAACTTTAACAAGGAAAAGCCCGTTAAATTATATTTAAGTTATAAAAAATCAAGAGAGGAAACATTTCAAACATCACAGCATTTTAGGAGAATCATGAACAGATTCCACAATAAAAATATACTGAAAGCAGCGTAGCGAATACGTACACGTACAACCAGGAAACTGTAAAGTTTTTCTGCGCTCTCCTATCTGCTAAATAATTATTTTGTGTGTTGCACATTTTTCTATTACATATATTCTGAATAAAAAACTATTGTCTCGAGTGTGTGTATAATATATATATTATATATATATATATATATATATATATATATATATATATATATATATAATATATGCTGTGTGTGTGTGTAGAATCTACCGGTCTTTTTTACTTTTTTACCGGATTCATAATTATGCGGTTGTAATAGCCACAATGCCCTCTTAAATTCTTGAATCCTTTGCTGCTTTTCTGGATGGGACGCTTGTCGCTACAAAGCCTTGCAGATCCAAGTTCAAAGAAATTTGAAGAAGAAATTGTGATATCCGGTACCGGGAAACGAACCCAGGTTCCATAATCACAAAGAAGTCACGTTGCCGACCCTGACCACGAGAAGGATTAAAAGCCTACTCCCTCCCATGCAAACATATATATACCACTATCGTTTTCAGATATACTTATTTGAGCTGGAATAGACCCATCCTCACCACTCGTATTTCAAGTGGGGCAATCATTTGTATTTCTTTTCTAGGCTGAAATATGTATGTAGAATCGAATGGTCCCATTTTCTACAAATACATAGCAATTGTAATAGCTACAATGCCCTCATAAACTTCTTGAGTTCTTTGCTCCGCTCTTGTGATTGTTATGGGACACATCATATTAGGGAACAGTCCGCACGTACCTAGTGTGTACGAACTTTCCTCATAAGAAACTCCCCCCGGTTGAAATGGTGCCATAGACGCGTAACAAGTTCACTGGGACGTCATTCATTTCGGACAGCTAAGAGCTCCACCATGAAATTTAACCTAAAACCACGATTCGAAAGGATACCTACCTCCGCCGAACACACGAACATACGCGAACTCTAATTTGCCCTTGTCGCGGCTTGAGACAGCAACCTTCAACATTGCGCCATCCAAAAAAAAAATGATGTGTCCTCACTTCCCGGACACCGCTCTGTCCCCCTGGGAGTTAATATGACAATTAAAATAAAAAATGTTACGACATTAGAATTTTCCAATCTCCTTCATTAACATTTTACATTCTCTCCATAGTGCTGCCAAATCATACTATGCACTTACAAGTTAATAAATATATTCACAATGGTGATCTTTACGTGAAAAGTTAGAGAAAGCTCAGGGTAAGAAAAAGTCATAAACGGAGCGTGTACGGAACGTTACAGTGTTAGATTGGGTGGTGAAGAGGAACTACAACAATTTTTAAAATGTTTGTTACTGGAATATATTGAGATATAATGAGAAAGAGTATGGTTATGGAGGGAATTTGAAATCTGGGAAGAAAGAGCGATGATTGCTGGTATAGATGGTGAAAAAACAGATCAGCTGATTATCTACTATAATAGGAGCGCAGGACTTTGGTTAAATCCAACTATTATCCTTACTGTGACATAAAGAATTGCTATTAATCAAATGAGGGTAATGGTATATTCTTTTTTTAAGATATATTTTCAGTACTTTAGTATTGGGTTAATGTATTTATTAACTTTAGATAGTAGTGTACCAACTACGCGTTCGTTCTCAACGAGAACTGGCTTTATTTAATCTCCGAATCTCATTGGCTGATGTACTGAAATGTGGGTGTTTTTTGTCTTCTTACAAGTTTCGCTGTTGCTTTAAACTTTCGTTTTATCAGTTTGTAACAATATTTTTTTTTGTCTTTTCGACGGAATTCTTAATCCATGTTTACTTTTTTGGTAATACTTCTATGAATAATTTTGGTAAAAACAAAAAATTTAAGTTAAACATGAGGGCAAATTCTGGACGGAGTTTTCTGTTAAATCTCGGCCGGACATAAAAACAATATCTTAATTTCTCTGAATTCATTTGGATCTTGGCTTGACAGTGACAAGAGTTTGGACAGTGTGAAGAAATCGAGAAGTTAAGAACGGATTGTTTTTAATGACACACACATACACACACACACACAAAACACACACACACACACAGCATATATATATATATATATATATATATATATATATATATATATATATATATATATATAAAGGTTTTTGCCACGAAGGAAAAAAATGAAAAGCGAGATAGCCAAGCACGTTTGGTCTAGGCGACCCTTTTACTTGTGCCTAAGTAAAGGGTCGCACTAGACCGAAAGTGCTTGGTTATCTTGCTTTTCATTTTTTTCCTTCGTGGCAAAAACCTTGTGTATACATATCATTACGTTTTTATATACTCTTCGTGATCAAGTTATTCATATATACATACATATCTTATATATATATATATATATATATATATATATATATATATAGGTGTGTAGTATGTATATGTGTATGTTGATGTGTGTATGTGATGTGTGTGAGTGTTATTGACATATATATGTTTAGGGTTGTGCATGTGTGTTTTGCGCGTGTATGTGTGTGGCAATGTATTACTAGACTTAGTGTAGATGCTATTGAAGAGAGACAAAAGCTAAGCTATCTTGCAAAGGAATGAGGTTGTAAACATAAAATCTATCTAGAGGAAGTAAAAATATCTGGTCATTATATTCGTAGGGGGCCAACAACTTCCCTATTACATGCATAATCTTTATGTTGCCGAAAATAATTTTTATATTTTTCTATTCACTTAAAACAATAGTGCTAAAAATTCAACATTAAGAATTCATCAAGAGAAAATAAGAAAGACTTGTCACATTATGATTACAATAACTATTCGTTAGTACTGAAAAACTACAGGGACAACCAAATTAACACCCCTTTCCCCCCTTATCGATAATAGTTATGAGATGAATATTTATGATTTTTTAATGAAATTATTATTTTTTCGTTGCATAAATAAGTTAAATATTCTCAGCGTATCCTTATAAAAGTAATCCTTTAGCAAAAAGAATAATTCATTAAAAAAAAGATTCAGCGTTATATGAATTTCCCCTCCGATCAGTGGGCAAAGATCCAAAATCAGGAATTTTTATGCTAAACTTACAGGCCTTCGACAGCCTGCCAAAATTAGATGAAATTTCCTATAGGGCGGTTCACATCTGCCAGGGCTGACCTTTGCTTAACCTATCCCGTTATTTAATCAACTCCTTCAGGTATTTCCCGTGAACTTTGAAATATTGACGTCAAATACAAAGTTTATCAGGCTCCAAAACCTTGGGCATAGTCAAACAAAGTCTAAGGCAAAGTCAACATGGCTTCGTGTCTCCCTTTAATTAATCTGCTTTAAGAAGGATTTCGTCCTCACCTTGAGGACCGACTTGAAAGGGGAGGTTGCGTAGTGGTTGAGGGGCGAGCAGAATTAAGGAGTGGCTAGGCATACATAAAGATGCAGAATAGAGACTCCTAAATAAAATTGGTAATTAGACAAAATACATTTACTCTTTGATATGTAAATGCTGGTGTCACTTTATCAACTGTTTTGATTGTTTAACACTCATCTGTTTGTAATATCCATTAAAAAATTAGCATGCTAAGGAAGGTTGTTAATTTCGAAGAATTTTTTATTCAGACAAAAAGTTTAGATTTAATCAGGCGATAAAGCATTTGCAAGCGTTCTATTCGTTTTGAGCCTCTAAGCTTAAACTGTAACTTACCCGAAGTGAAAATTAAAAAAATCTTATTACTTCAATAATGTAAAAAAAATGTTACTCTTGTACCACCACCAATACAGTAAACCCATGCGTATTGGCTGTGTTTTTTTTTTTTTTTTTTTTTTTTTTTTTTTTTTTTTTTTTTTTTTTTCGTCTGATCCTTAAAACATTAGGATGTGCTTCACCAACGTATTTTTTTTTCGAATAAATTCTTTCTCCATTCGTTATTGGCACTATTCTAAGGCATTTTTTAATCTCTGTTCCAAACATGTCATTATTTTCATCCTTAAAATTGCAACCAATCAATGTCTTCTCTGCTTGACATAAACGAACATCAAATAACAATTCATTTCAGAAAGTCAATTATCATATGAACATACTTTGTTTAGGGATTTCCGTCTGGATATTGTAATGTAAATTTGAAATTTGATCATATTTATGCACTCATGGAAAACACTAACTAATCCACTGCCAACTCGCCCCTAAAGTTTGAATTTTTACGAGTCGATATTCTCCGTAACTATTTCCGCGATAATTAATTTCGAGTTCCTAATTAGAAAAAGTATCATAAAAGGCAGCATATATATGACCTTTTCTTCATAATATTGGGGTATTTGTTTTCCTTAAAGTAAATGATTTTAATTAAATTGGTATATAATAATGATTCTGAGTTTGGGTTACACCTGTATAAAGTTGCTTTTTTTTTGTAAAAATATATAGGAATTATAACCTTCCTTCAGCGACCTTTTAAACAAAGAGCGAACCCCGTTTTACACACGCACGCAGACTGCTAGATTTATAGAAAGATAGATTTGGACATTCTAAAAGACCGCATTTACTTAATATTTAGAATAAAATATTCACATGAATAAGCTATGAGTTCCTAAACTCCGGAATGGTACGGAACGACGGGAAATAAGAGGGGAATTTTCAGAAACTGATTTGGTATCATATACTTCTACAAAGATTATGGTGCGATTAAAATGAGAATATATGAAACGATTATGAGCGTGGCTCTTAATGAGACTATCAATGCCCTTCTTCATTTGCTTTCTTTGCTACTTCTAAATATATATATTTTATTTTTATAATTTGTATATTTTGTGTTACTGAGAAATTCGTAAATTTAAAGAACAAGGCCAGCGTAGCTGGAATAGTTTGTACTTTTACGACAGTTGCACGTCAGGAATATTTATCCTTCGACTACAAAAATTTATTATACACTACTGATAAGATTAAGGCAAGTACCAGTCAGTATCAGGCTGAAGAAGGGAAGGCTGAAATGGTTTGGACATGTTGAAAGGATGGATGGGAATAGAGACCCAAGGAGAGCACTGAGAGCAGTACATATAGGAAGAAGACCACTGGGTAGGCCAAGAACGAGGTAGATAGAGATAATTGGCAGAGATCTTGAATGAAATCCAAAACCTAGAGGAAGCGAGGGAAATGGCTCAGGATAGAGACAAATGGAGAGGAACAGCATTTATACACAAAATAACCTAGCGTCTACTATTGAAAAAAACTTGCTTATGAGTGTCATCAGTTAAAGTGGCATTTATGATTTTTCATAACGTAAACTAGAGGTAACTTCATGGGATGATATGGTGGGAATTAAATCGTTCTCCATCTCATGCTCGTCGACATGGTTAAGTTCAAGTGACCATTTCATTAACGTAAGTAAAAATAGGTATTATTCAGAGCTCAGGGTAGCCCGTGGCTGTTTGAGAGTTCATAAATTTTTTGTGCTTTTTGGAACGGATATTTTTCTTTATTTTCATACAATATACATATTTTAAAACCCTCTTATCTGTGTAATCACTATGTCCAAGGAACTTTCATTTCCTAAGTCGTTTTATTGTCGTATTTACAAGACGTTTAATGTAAACCTCGATTTATATAAGTGAATTTTGAACGTGAACTTCTATATATAATATCTTCATAATCAAATATCAAAGCACTTATAGATTTCAATATAATATTTATCGCATATTTTAATAAAGTTTGTTTCTTTCTTACCTTGATATAAAAATTATATTTTCAGAGAGTCTTTAGAGAGAGGGAAAGATAGACAAAATCTTATGCATATTCACACGGTTCAGTCTCATGACTTTTGTATTTTTTTATAGAGTAATGTCTTTCTGTAAGGTGTAAGGATGGCAGTAAGCATGACAAATCTTGCATTATGTTACATTCTTAGGCAACGTGAAAAGGCCCTTTAATGTCGCTATTAATGAAATATATTTATCAATAGCAAGGTATATTGAAGATTTCAGCCATATCTATTTTTGTCGTTTATTGATGTCATTATTAATGAATGCAGGGAAGATTTTATTTTTCTTTTAAGATAATGATTGCAGCATTGGCTTGATACTAGGTAATGTGAATAGTAAGGCGTTTCATAATTCTATAATAATAATTCTATATGTATGCCAATAAATACCACAATGCAAAACAAAAAAAACAAGAAATGCCACTTTTTTTAAATTTTATCACTATACTGAATAATCAGGTCATCCATTTTTTTCCTTTTTTTTTGTTTTTTTTTAAATGACAGTCTGGCCCGTATTGAAATTGAGATAAAGATGTTTTTTACTTTACAAAATTAGGCTTGCACTCTATATGGCAATATCTTGTTTTGAGATTTTAGAATTTATTTCTAAACGGTTGTAGCAATTTTTAGCACTAAGTTCATTTACCTTTAAGCTAACTCTCTACACATGACATGAAATAATCTGAAATCGTGAAATGGAGAATTTATGGATCAGCATTTTTAGCCTTTATATCTTGAGTGAGCACTAATGATACCCCAAATTTATCGTCACAGTTAAAAAGAAAGAGTGAGAGTTAAGACAAGGATCAGCCTTGGGAAAAACTTCACTTATAAACGGACCATTCCAGACGATGGAATGTCAATTCTGGAACCAAAAATTGAGAGCATTTTCTGTCAGCACTTCAATTCTCCTTTTGTTTGTATGAATTTTAGGAGAAATTCTAATGGGGTGAGAGCCAGAAATTAGAAAGTCATGCACTTTTCTAAACTACTTTTCCGCACGCAGTAAATTGCGAGGTCACAAAACTCTCGGTGGCCTCATTTTAGGAATAACAAAAAGTGCCCTTTATGCCAGATATATACACCCACACACAGACACACACACACAAATATATATATATATATATATATATATATATATATATATATATATATATATATATATATATATATGATTATAATCACTTTAGCAGGGGATTACATATACCACGCATCACCTCCAGTGAAAAATAAGAGACGGGGGTGTAGATCCTAACTGGATTCGACTTTATTACCAAGCCATTGACGAAGTAAATAAGCCGAAACTGGTCAGAGCCAACACCCCGTCTCTTATTTTCCAACTGTGGTAATGTGAAGTATATATATAATATATATATATATATATATATATATATATATATATATATATATATATATATATATATATGATATATATATACATATATGTGTATATATATATATATATATATATATAGATATATATATATATATATATATATATATATGTATGTATATATACTCTAATTCATGTTTCTACGCGTATGTACATCAAAAGTCCTTATTCTAACTGCTTCTCTTGATCCAGTGCTTTTCATTAAAATACACTCATATCACCATTTACAAATCCAATTTTCGGGAATCCGAGGCGTTCATGTAAACTAACTACCAAGCCTTTTCTATGAATTTTCAACTGGTTAGAAAAAAGGAAATAATATAATGATGAAAATGGCGAATGAGACAACATTAATGAATAGTATACATGAACCGCTCATGGCAAACTTACTTTTTTCTTTTACTTGAATACTTTATTTTCCAAGTAAATTGTAGTAGGTTTTTGGCTATTCAATGCCTGTTTGCTAAAAAAAATTAATGCTTATTAACAAACTTTTATGTGAAATAATACATTATATTAATTGATGCTTCTTTTCATATGTATCTTTTGTTGCATACATAATCATTGATGTGAAATTTTATGGTTTAACACCTGCTTCCAAGAAAACTTATAGAACTATGAAAAAAAAAATAAATAAAAAGAAATAAAATCTAGAAATAGTGAGACTATTCATAGCAAACTGTGATGCTGCAAGGATGTATCATAATAACACATTCGTTGGTGTACAAGATCCATGGTTTCTTAATACTCATTTGCCCAAATACATTTGACAAAATTTAGTCATCTAAGAGAAAAGAAGTTTGGCATCAATTAGAAAAGTCAATAGTAGCAGTATTTATATATTTGACGTATTTCTATCATGACGAGGTTAGACAGTTACTAGAGTTTATTATGTTCTTTGAGAGACTAATCTGAAGGACAGAAAACTAAAAATCCAATGTATTTTCCTATGTATTTAATGAACTTCCTTAGATGTTTTTCCATCCAGTGGCCCTTAACAGTTAATATGTTGAATGAGAGACTCTATCATTGACCACCCTTGAGTAGTGCGTCATTTATTTCAGGAGTAAAAGGAAACGTATGAGTCTTGATTATCAGAACAAAGTTTATATATATATATATATATATATATATATATATATATATATATATATATATATATATATATATATATATATATATATATATATATATATTCGAAGTGAATTTATCATCCTACATAATAAGCTCGATATGATTTTGCGCAACAGACCCGTGAAGCACACAGAAATAAAATGCTACTGGAGAATAAATGACCATGGTAGAAATAAGCTTCGGCAGCAGCGACCTAACTTCCACCAAAGAGAGCAAAACAGCAATCAGTCACAGCAGAGGAAGTAAAACGTATGAAGTTTAATCAATCAGTTTCATTCCGGACAACACAAAATGCCAAAAGAGGTGCGGTAAAAATAGGCATTTCTAATTGGCGTTTGAATCAGCTCTTTTCAGTCGCGTAATGAAGCATAATTTGCTATGGGGATTTTATACACTCCTTTCTCACTAATTAGGGAAACACGCCAAACTTTAATGAGATGCGGAATTTGTATTTACGCCGTAGCAACGGATCGTAAACAAAGGATGAATAGGTGGAAAGGTAAATGAAAAGCCTTTTCTTTTCCTAAAGCATAAAAACATTTAACACGATAAATTTCTGAAGTAGAGACCCACTACTTTGAGGTAAACAGCCAAATTCTGTTTTTTTTTTGTTTTTTACAGCCTTGTTTCGTGTATTTCAACATAAAAAATATGGCTTCTGGAAAGGAACAAATGAATAAAAATGGCCAATTGTTCGAGGTATACGACAAATGATTCTTGCATTTCTCTCTCTCTCTCTCTCTACTCTCATCTCTCTCTCTCTCCCCTCTCTCTCTCTCTCTCTCTCAATCAAGTGTAACTTCCAGTGAACTACGAATGTAACCACAGGGTTAGTATGCAGAAAATTATATTGGAGCAACAATGATTTCAATAACCGTATTACAGATGTTACTGTATTTTAATACTTCCCTAATGTTTACACTTGGAAGCTTCTGTACACTTCCATTTCCACATTAAGAAACCAGTTGTCCTACTCCGACTTAGTTACCTAATACTCAGTTAACCCTATCCTCTTTCAGTGTCTCATAATGTCGTCATCATCTCAGAAATGATTATAATGTAATTTATTGAATATTGTGAAAAATACAAACATAAATTCCTCTGGTATTTCCCATCATTTTCGTTGACGTATTATAACAGATGACATGTCTGAATATGGTTTATTTTTTATACTTGTATGTTTTTTGCTAGTAAGCAAGGGTACGGGGGGTTTACCTCCTTTGGTGTAGGGGATTTGAGAGTCTGCAAATATAAAGAGATAGAGATAGATGAGCAGATATACAGACGGAAAACGAAAACCAGGATTTCGTTGATTAAGTTTTGTACTCCATTCTTTATTCGGCCCGATAGTGAAGACGTTCATTTACATTCTAACTGTTATCATCAATACCACCTATATATTTTCATCAGTGATTAGTGAACGCTAGATTCTATATCATTTAAATGAAATCATTCGCATTTATTTAGTAGAGAGGCCACCAGCTTAGTGGCTCTCCATCAGAAGTCGAATTTACCAAGAAAAATATACGAAAACATTTCACTCTGCACCTATGAAACGGGATCCCTTTCTTTAATCCCTTGAAGGAAGAGGAATTAACGTTGGGAACAGCCTATAATGCCCAAGACTGATAAGGTGTTACATCAAAACGTCCTCTGGGATCCTCCGGACTTTAAAGTTACAGTTCTCATGTAGCTCGGAGTGAGTGCTTTGTTACAAAACTTTCGTGTTTCTGGTAACTGTTGTTTCCAACAAAATAGAGAGTTTTATTAATTTTTCAAATGTACCTAATTGAAAACATACTTAACCAATTAGTCTATAGCGACAATTATAAAAAGGCCATATATTGTATGTATGATGATTTCATAAAAGCAAAAACTTTTTTTATGTTTTTCATTATTTGATATGATTAGAATAGCTTGATTACTGAAGAGGAGATCGTATTGATAAATGGAAAAACGGTCAAATTTGCTTCAATATAATATCATAAAAGGCTTTGGTCAGGGATTTAACTATTATGTTCCATTTGTTTCTTCGGCAAAGCTATTCTTTATTTCAAAAATACACGTAAAAGAAAAGAAAAACCACTTGTTTGAGAGCTAAAGAAAACTCTTAGGTTTTCATATTTTCATAATGCCAACGCGCATTAAAATAGTTTTTTTAAAGCTTAAAGCGAAAATTTTACTTTGAAATTAAAAATATGAGGCTATGAATTATTAAGTTTTATTTAAACCCCATTCTTAGTCTAAATTTATTATTATTATTATTATTATTATTATTATTATTATTATTATTATTATTACTACAAGTAACGAGAAAGTTTTATTGTCCTTTTATTATCTTTAACTATTATCTATAATTCTGTATTTTCAAATACTAAGAGACATTAACATTAGCCGAAATAAATAAATAAATAATAATAATAATAATAATAATAATAATAATAATAATAATAATAATAATAATAATAATAATAATAATAATAATAATAATAATAGCTGTTTACTATGAGTGTACTCTCGTTTGTAATCTGTGGAAATTTTTTTCGCCATAAATTTCTGGGTTCTATGAAAAGCAGAGTACTAGACTTAAGAGTATAAAAAAGTTATTTTAGATAAATTTTAACTAGCACACAAATTTTTGAGGGGAGATAGGAAGAGAATGTAAAGACGCTCTAAATAATGATCTGAAGTGAAAGATTGCAGCGGACCCGTAGGTTGCTTTCCGCAAACTGCATTTCTTTTTTTTTTTTTTCTTAGTTACCTTTCACTTAAGGATTGAACTGTGGCAGTTGAACGTAAATGAAAAGAAAATGATGAAATCAAGCAAGAGGGTTATTTGTTTAGAATACGAGCACCAGATAGGAACGAAATCGTGAATGAAGAAATAAGAAATACGAAAAGATCTTAATTTTTTTTTTTGTTCTGTTATAATTGAAGATACTAATCTGAAGCTCGTAAAAGAGTGTGACTGACCGGAAAAAAGGTAAAACGAATAAAATGGTTACTGTTTTAGATTGACTAAGAAGGGATCACCCTGAAATTGACTAATTGATCTATACCAGAAGTGTAAGAAACAAAAATACTAATAATTATGGACATTTGAAAACGCGGAAGATAAAGGTGTTTATGCAGTGTGTGTGTTTCCATGTTTGAAAAGCTTCTCTACGATTGATCGATGGGGCCAGACAGGACAGGCGGACCGATAAACTGAGAGAAGAGCGCCTCAGCGGCGTGGTTGGTATGGTATTAGCGTCCCACATTGGTGGTCGCGGGTTCGATTCTCGGCCATTCCATTGAGGAGTGAGAGATGTGTTATTTCTGGAAGTCACGTAAAGCCGTTGGTCCCGTTGCAGAATAACCACTGGTTCCATACAACGTAAAAGCACCATCAAACAAACAAAACTGAGAGAAGTTGGTATAAATGGTAGGCAATTGCAAGACGTCTTATTTCAGTGAATATCGAAAGGATGTTGAATCTTGATGAAAAAAAAACCATGATTCCTAGAATGCAAGAAGGAAAAAAAATAATATTGCAATCCATCACGTTTCTGATTTACCTGGACACTTATAGTTCTCATTTGATAATCATAATTATCTGGAAATCTTCCAGAGGCTTCAACCTCTAGCTGATGCCGCAATCGTTTGCAGCATCCTTACACTCTTATTTTACATTCCATTAACAGGAATGAAACATCAGACCCCTTGCCAATCTAGGAAAATAAAGCAAAGAGATCATCGAGAAAAATCTAATAAGTTAAGCATCCTCCCACATACCTCTCCGTGGCCTGCTGATGAACATTTTCTTTTTCGGGATGTCCGCGAGCGTTGCGATGAACTGGGGATTCGGCTCCCCCTAATAGAATAAATTTGCAAGGAAACTCGATTTTCCAGGAGCTCAACCAATATTCCCCTCACGATACTTCCATTTTCCTTTATTGTATCAAAAACCTTTCCCCAATTTTTCGAGCTTTTGTGCTGCTTGATTGCAACCTTTGATAACATTTACATATCTTAGTTTTCAGTCAGTCTAATATGCATTCAATCTGAAGGTAATTCAAACATTAAAAAATATATTCGTATATTCGTATACAACGAGCGTCTTATATTACAAATTTTATCAATTCACATACGAATCGTTAAGCCACACACACACACACACACACCCACACACACACACACACACACACACACACACACACACACACATATATATATATATATATATATATATATATATATATATATATATATATATATATATATATATATATATGTGTGTGTGTGTGTGTGTGTGTGTGTGTGCATGTTTGTGTTTATACAGTAATATCTTATGGAGATTCATTTACATTTTTAGGATTAGTGTTTCGTAAAAAGATGAGAAACTAATAGACTGTCAGGTGGTACAGAAATCATTAGCCTCGTTCAGAAGGTTTCAGGGTTATTTTCCGAAAAAGCAAATACTAGGATTGACATTTTATTACCCACTGCAGTAATGAAATTGAAATGCTTGTTTTGTTAGCGATCTTTGTACGATGATGTTTATATGTCCTTTTCATGAAAAAATTTTACTTTATAGTGACCGAAGTAATTAGGGCAGTTAGTGTATGAACTTGAGACCAGTCATAAAACCTCTACTAAAGTTAAGGTGTAAGGCCGGGTTTACAGCTGCTTAGAATAACTCATATGTTCAACGAATATCTTTAGTACAATTATTGTACGAATGAATTTAAATGCAACAATGGTAACACTGTAAAGATAGACGAATTTGGTAAACGAATTGCAATAACTATCAGTTTGGAGATAGGATGATGAGAATTCGACGTGCAGAACCTGAATTCGACAGAAATATATAGCAGGGTGATCAAAGGTGATAGTTATAGCTGTATCTGAACTAGATGGCCGGAGTAGATGAACTTATCAGTATGATTCCCTTTGCGTGAAAGTTCTTGCCAAGGTATAATTAATTCGATAATAGTCGATATTTGAGAATCAGTATCTAATATAAGAAAGAAGCGCGTATATACTCATGAACTTATCATCAGTTTTCATAGTGGAGAAGAGTCATATCGATTCTACGTAAAGAGCTGAATTCGACTGGAATATATTTTAATGGACCACATGTAAGGTAACCTGTTCCCTGTTGCTCTAGTTCAACCACATCCGAGCCCCTGTTAGGCAGCTCTAGAGCCGATGTCCATTTTCACCGATATTCATTGTCGCCTGTAGTACGCTCTCTCTCTCTCTCTCTCTCCTCTCTCTCTCTCTC
>NC_061107.1:117939526-117949526 GCF_015104395.2 Macrobrachium nipponense
GATGTCCTGGTCCCGGTAGCGGACATTTCTTCGAGAATTTCTTTGAACTCGGATCTTTAGGCTTTGTAGTGACAAGCGTATCCAAAAACGACCAAAGAATTTAATCAGTTAAGAGGGTATTGTGGTTATTACAGTGCATATATATATATATATATATATATATATATATATATATATATATATATATATATATATATATATATATATATATATATATAAATATATATATACATATATACATATATATATATATATATATATATATATATATATATATATATATATATATATATATATATATATATATATACTGCCGATGAAATATTAAAACTTTGGTAATTCAGATGAGTAAAAGATTGAAATTCATCCCAGGAATCCAGTGCTTCCTCTATGATATGTAATGTAAATTACGCATTCACTCGCGGGGAAGGAGATTCTCTGAAGAGACCGTCTTTTATCTACACGGTTATATTTTTCACCTTTCATTAATCCTTACTTCATTCTCATATATCCTGTTTTCAAGGGACTAGTCAACACTCATTTGGGCATCAGATGTACCAGAAGCAAAAACTCGTGACCAGCTTTGTCATACGTGCAGATTTTTTTTGTATATCAACAACTTGATACCAACATTCTTAGATTTGTAGTTCTAGCGGATACATTGGTGTAAGGGCAATTGCTACCTTTCCGACATGTGTGTGATTTTGTTTAATATAATGAAAGCTTGATTCTAAAAGTGATAGCTATTCGATATCAACAAAATTATTCAAGGAGGTCTTGGTACCTCGGGCCAGATTGACCAAATTCTAATTATAGAGATTTGCTTACATATATGTTAGTTGGCAGTTTTTCCCTTTAATCTTTGGAGGCAGGACGAGCATACTACAGTTTAATTTTGCTATAGTATTTGTTAAAAGATGAGAGAAGGCGATCTGGAAGTATGTTCTTCAGATATCTCGTTTAATTGCCATTTCAGCTTTTATTGTAAATATCTTTGGGCACGCCCTGATGCTCCTTTCGTTTTTGCCTTGCATTTTACTATGATTAGAGATGAAAAAAAACCTCTTTCGTTTCTAACATAAGGAAATCATAAATGTTGAAAAAGATTATCTACCTCTTTGTCTTTCTTTTTTCTGCTTCCCTTCTTTTTCTTTCTTGGTTTGTTCATACTTATTATTAACACTATGTTTCCTCCTTCACCTTACGATAACAGTCGAATCCCTTTATTGAACACCGAGGAGTCTTAAATATTTAGTGGCCTTGTGTTCCTTCCAGTAACAATTTCTGACATTTTTGTCTTAATTGGTTCCTGTCCCTTTATTTTTTCAATCCTAACCAAAGCCACCCTCACTTTCAAGAATTTCTTTATTTAAAGCTGTTTCTTTTACCTCAATGCTTAACTCTCTTGTTCATAAATTTTATTCAAGCTCTTTCTTATTTTCCTTCATTTTCTCATATCACACAACCCTTTATAAAGCTCGCCATTTCTTTTATGTCTTTTTTTTTATTCCCACTTATGACGTTAGTTTTTATCATTAACCATTTATCTCCTTTTTCCACAGTGTATTAAAAGTTTTTTTTTCCTCACTTTAGCATTTCTCTCATTTTTCCATTACCAGTTAGACATTACTTTTCCTTAATCTGCTTCATGTGCTTCGTTCCCATCAATCATTAACATTGTTTATCATTCGTTTCTTCACCTAAAACTTTTCACTCACATTGTACATTTCCCTTGCTTCTAGTACCCGTTGCTTCATTCTATTTCTCCAGTCTTTGTTCATAGTAATGCCTATTAGTCAAACATTTATTATGCTATGTTTCACTTTCAAATTGTGCTGGAGTGGCAAGATAAGAATGGGAAACTTATTTGAATATATAGAGTATAGATACGCATAATTTTGTCATTTCGACGGCGCGGATTGTTTTGGGAGAGGTTAGATACTACTGGAATTCTCTCTTTCTTTATTTAAATACGAATTTAGATTGGAAAAAAATAATCACTTAAATACGCTTCAAAATTTGGAAGTACCAGGATCCCCCCCCCCAAAAAAGATATCGTACTTAATGATGTAAACTAGCTGTGTATACATTAATCTTCAAGAAGAAATACATACGACTAATGGAGTCCACAAATGATGGCTTAAACTTCAACTTTAACTCAATTTGCGTCTCGCTTTTATTGTAATATATGTAGAATTATAAATAATTACGACAGTAAAATATAATGGTTAATAAAATGGGATTTCAATGAATTTTCATGTATTTTAAAGTTTCTTTTAATTTCCTACCTTCGATATTTAGTATCATAGGTATACAAAATACACACACACACACACACACATATCTATACTTACACAGTGATTTAATTAAAGATTATTTCATATATCAACTTTAAAAAAAACAAATTAAAAGCCATTCATCATAAGAAATGAATGACTTGTGGAATTTAAATCAATCTATGTTTATGATACTTCAGTTTTTTAAGTATTCGCCTTAGGAAATTAAGAGGATTTCTATACTGGGCGTTAATTATTGGGTGATGTTGAAATTATCAAGCAATCTCTTCATCCCAGGGTCAGTGGACAAAACATACAATGCTCGAAAGAGACTACCAAACTTGCGAGAACAATTATGACACGAGGAATCCAACAAACTCTAAATATATCTGTTTTTAATCACGGACATATGGAGATTATGAAAGCTTGTGGGATCAGAAGATGCCATTGAAAATGTTCTGCATTCCAGAAACTCTGGGGAGCAACCGAAACAAAAGAAATGACACAAAATGAAGGTTCGTGCGATACTGAACTTCGGGAGACAAACAAAAGGATAGAGTGATATTCCTTCGGGAAATGCAGTAATTGAGGAGGTTTTGCTTCAAAGGATTTGTGCACCAGGGAAATAATAAACAAGCCATGAATCTGGAAATTAGATGGATTGATTGCACAGAAATAAGCAAAATCTGGATGTGTTTGTGAGTGAGTGCGCGGTGTTGGTGACAGAAAGATATAATTTTATTCTAATTATACATATGCCTTTCCTCAGACATACGAACACGCCCACACTCTCGCGCTAATATGATATATATATATATATATATATATATATGATATATATATATATATATATATATATATACATATATATATATATATGGGGATACAATCCACAATGAAGTAAAATCCTCTTGTAGTTTAAAATATATCTCTTGTACAGGATTAAAGCTTTCGACCATCAACTGTGGTCTTGTTCACTATAAGAGGATTTTACTTCATTGTGGATTGTATCCCCATTTACTTAGAGGTACGACATAGTACCTGGCTTCTGCATATATATATATATATATATATATATATATATATATATATATATATATATATATATATATATATATATATTATATATGTATATATATATATATATATATATATATCTAGTATATATATAATATATATATATATATATATACACACATATATATATATATATATATATATATATATATATATACATATATATATATATATATATATATATATATATATATATATATATATATATATATATATAAGTCATATCACATTTCCGTGATTCATATACATATATCGAGCTAAATTGTCCTTCAATATCTAATTCGCTCTACCTCGGAATTAATATATTTCATATATGCTTCCACCGAAGGGGAATTTTTTCTCGATAATAGACTTGCCTGGACCAGGGCGCGAACCCATGGATCCTTTCAAATCCAGGAACGTCAGTGAAAACAAATTTTACCTCATACACCACCGCGAGAGGCTCCTGGATTTGAAAGGCTCCATGGGTTCGCGCCCTGGTCCAGGCAAGTCTATTATCGAGAAAAAACTCCCCTTCGGTTAAGCATATATGAAAATATATTAATTCCGAGGTAGAGCGAATTAGATATTAAAGGACATTGTAGCTCGATATATATATATATATATATATATATATATATATATATATATATATATCTATATATATATGTGTGTGTGTGTGTGTGTGTGTGTGTGCATATATATATATATATGATGAGAGAGAGAGAGAGAGAGAGAGAGAGAGAGAGAGAGAGAGAGATTACTTTGTTCCAGAAAGCTCTTTCAATATTGCTAATTTAATCCGCACATATTCCTTACATTAATGAAACAATGAAATAACCTTCGAACAGGATATCATTAAAAGTCAATAACAAGCATTTATTCCACTATCTGGAAGAACAACACATAATTGTTTGCCTTCACACGATTGCCTTTACTCGTCGGGAGAAAAATAGAAACAAGGATAAAGAAGTCCAGTAAAACCGAGAGCAACCCTTCGCAAAAATAAATAAATAAATAAATAAAAATAAACACTCCATCTGCAAGCATGTCACTAGGCTAATAAGCTCACATAAATACAAAAATACACTATTTATTTCCCAAAGCAGATGAACATAAGATAGAACAAAATTATTAATAAGTCAATATTAAAATACTCTCATTCGTTTTATTGTAAAATCGCACTACAAAACCATAATAAATATTAATTTTTTCTTACTTATCATTTCAGTTTTATTATTATTTTTTTATGATTTTCATGCCTAGATGATGTTTTGAATATAGCATATCTGCATATTTGTCTATAGTCAGCTTTCAGAGAATTATTAAGAATATTCTTTTAAAGTTTTTTGTTTCATGTTTATTGTCGCAAAAAAACGATTCCCCGTAAAGTTATGCCGTATCAAATAAAGATGATGATGCAGATTTTAAACAAATATAATATTAATATTATAACAAGATAAATATTTTCAAAGACACACATGAGGGGTTTTGAGGAGGTTAAAAATATTCTTGGCTGTTTATTTTTTTGTGTTTTTACGTAATCTTCCTTTTCATAGTTCGGGAATACTAATAATCTCATATTTGAGAAAGTACATGAGAGGATGTTTTTCAAAGTTTCGTATGATTTATAATAATAATAATAATAATAATAATAATAATAATAATAATAATAATAATAATAATAATAATAATAGTACTGCAGAAGATGGATGCTGGTTACCAACTCAAGAAAAGAGGCAACAGAATTAACCATGTGATGTTCAGGGACGACATCAAGCTGTATGGTAAGAGCATCAAGGAAATAGATACCCTAATCCAGACTGTAAGGATTGTATCTTGGGACATCAGGATGGAGTTTGGAATAGAAAAATGTGCCTTAGTCAACATACAAAAGCTACAGGTGGGAGCAACGTCAAACACATAGATGAGACAGGATACAAAAACCTGGGAATAATGGAAGGAGGGGATATAAAACACCAAGAGATGAGGGACACGATCAGGAAAGAATATATGCAGAGACTCAAGGCGATACTTAAGTCAAAACTCACGACCGGAAATATGATAAAAAATCCATAAACACATGGGCAGTGCCAGTAATAAGATACTGTGCAGTAAATAGTGGAATGGACGAAGTCAGAACTCCGCAACATAGACTAGAAAACTAGCAAACATATGACAATACACAAACGCACTACACCCAAGAGCAAATACGGACAGACTATACATAACACGAAAGGAAGAAGGTAGAGGACTACTAAGCATAGAGGACTGCGTTCAACATCGAGAACAGAGCACTGGGGCATTATCTGAAAACCAGTGAAGACGAGTGGCTCAAGAGTGCATGGGAAGAAGGATTGATAAAAGTAGACGAAGACCCACAAATATACAGAGACAGGAGAATGACAAAACAGAACAGAGGAATGGCACAACAAACCAATTGCACGACAATACATGAGACACACTAAAGACCTGGCCAGCGATGACACATGGCAATGGTTAGAGAGGGGAGAGTTAAAGAAGGAAACTGAAGGAATGATAACAGCGGCACAAGATCTGGCCCTAATAACTAGATATATCCAAAGAACGATAGATGGAAATAGCATCTCTCCCATATGTAGGAAGTGCAATACGAAAAAATGAGACATAAACCACATAGCAAGCGAAATATCCGGCACTTGCACAGAAACCAGTGCAAAAAGAGGCATGATTCAGTGGCAAAAGCCCTCCCACTGGAGCCTATGCAAGAAACACCAGCTACCTTGCAGTAATAAGTGGTACGACACCAACCTGAAGAGTGATAGAAAACGATCAGGCAAAGATCCTCTAGGACTATTGGTATCAGAACAGATAGGGTGATACGTGCAAATAGACCAGACGTGACGCTGATAGACAAAATCAAGAAGAAGTATCACTCATTGATGTCGCAATACCATGGGACACCAGAGTTGAAGAGAAAGAAGAGAACAAAATGGATAAGTATCAAGACCTGAAAATAGAAAATAAGAAGGATATGGGAATATGCCAGTGGAAATTGTACCCATAAACTTAGGAACACTAGGCACGATCCCAAGATCCCTGAAAAGGAATCTGGAAAAACTAGAGGCTGAAGTAGCTCCAGGACTCATGCAGAAGAGTGTGATCCTAGAAACGGCGCACATAGTAATAAGAGTGACGGACTCCTAAGGAGGCAGGATGCAACCCGGAACCCCACACTATAAATACACCCAGTCGAATTGGAGGACTGTGATAAACCACAAAAAAAAAAAATAAAAAAAGAAAAAAAAAGAAAATAGAAATAAAAAAAATTAAAATAATGATGAGAATAATAATAATCATATCCTTTATTGCAGCTCAGGGCCATATACATGGTATATACAAAATACGGACAGTAAACATACACAATCTAAATACATGAGACAACATGATAAAAAAATTAATAATCGGCACTTATCCACACAATAGCTGAAGTAGCATAAAAGATAGTAATTATAATACTGGTAATAGCAGTGTTAGGAACAATCGTTGTTCCCTTGGTGGATTGTCGCCTCCATTGTTTTTGTTTTTTGTTTTTTTTTAATTGCTGGCGAGTTGACGTCTGTTGGATGGCGTCAAACTCGTCAGTCAGGTTCTGGAGGGAGCAGAACGACCAGTCAGTCAGAGGCAGTCAGGTATGATTACTGTGGACCAGCATGAGGCAGCGCCAGGTACTGGATACCTGGTTATTTGGTGAAGTCGTCGTATGGAGTATGACTTCTAGTTGGAGGTCGACAGCCTTTTGGCCAGCATTGGCGTGTTTTCGTCGTCGAGAGGACGACATGTCGAGTACGACCTCACTGGGCAGCCAGCAATAGCGTGTTTTAGTCGTCAAGAGGACGACTTGTCGAGTGCGACCTCACTGGGCAGCAGCTGGGCAGCAATGGCGTTTTTTCGCCGTCGAGAGGACGACGTGCGAGACGACCTCACTGGGAGCAGCAATGGCGCGCCTTGAGAGACGACCGTGTCGAGAGCGACCTCGCTGGGCAGCAGCAGTGACGTGTTTTCGTCCAGTGGTCGAGGATTGGATGTCCATATTGTTTCCAAGGACGAGGTGGTTGCCGTAGCGGCTCTGTCTTGATCGTCCGGCATTGGACTGTTGTCCTCATCGTTTAAAGAAGTGTTTACGTTTTGCTCTATCATAATGCCGCTTCAGTGTTAATTTTTAATTATTTATTATGCTGCCTATTTCTATTAATTATATTTACAGATTGTTATTGCCCTTATACAGCCTATTTTGTCAGTTATTTTGGCTTTGTTATTGAACGGTGGATTTTATTGATTCTTAAACTGGTTTTAAATATTAATTATTATTGTTAGTTTGTAATTTTTTTTTGTGTTTTTTGCCACCCAGAACCTTGACTCACTGTACTTATGTATTTTAACTCTTGTAAATAAATTATTTTAAGGTAACTTTTTGGCTTGTTATGCTCCTCCCTCCTTTGTTTGTCCACCTGTCGTCAGTCATTACAGCCCAATTGTTTATTATTTTTAAGAACCTGTCTATCTCGAGAGTCGAGATCGTAATAAGCAGTAATAATATTGGTGAGAAAAAAAAAAATGCATTGTATCTCCATTTTCTTTCACTGAAATTGATTCAAATTTCGTTATACCAAAATAATGCATCTGGAGAGAAGAGGTGAAACGTCCCAGTGAACTGACAATACGAAATAAAGGACGATCAGACGGAGCGCTGTGCAATATCACTGCACAATTACCAAGGCCAATATCCACTAGTCTCATGTTGGCGTGACGGAAACCACACATCACCAGAGGACATCCTCAACATTGCGAAGGTATTTGTCTGGCATCAGTATTCAGCCACGTCAATTTCCCACAGAATTATATTGGTCTTAAGACAGTGACTTTGGGAAGGATTATCATAATATTTAACATTAGAGGATTGATTGAAATTGAAATGGAATTGGCAGTTGTTCATGAGAGACTGTGGATACTAATCAGGGCTTTTCTTTATGTAAAGGAACTAAGGTAAACAGTTATATCTGGGAATGAATATCTTTCCATCATTCAACTGATGTTTGGTTAACTTGGACCCTGCCTTGAGGATCCGGATCTAGTATGTGCAGGACGATTCCTTAAAATATGTTAAAACTCATCATTTATTTGCGTCGACCTTCTTGTGAGACGCCATTGCTACTATAAAAATTTAGTGAGGGTTACTTTCAACTTGCCTCCCGGTAACGGGGTAGTGCCGTCAGTGCACTTCACGTGGTGCACTGTCGGTATTGCTCATGGTTGTTTGCAGCGTCCCTTCGGCCCCTACCAGAGCCCACTTTGCAAACTTTTACTTTACCTCCGTGCTCTCTCCCATTCTTCTATTTTGCCGTCCAGCCTCTCCTACTTCTTCTTTTATCATTGTCTCTAGCGCCAAGTGCCTGAAAATCCGTCACTGGGTAGAATTAGAGTTTAATTGTCAGGAATGAAATCAATCTCACTTCCCTGTCGAAGGTCATGATGTTAAAGTCTCGTATCAACCTCAAAATATGGTGCATTGTTCAACTGACGGAATATTTTTCCATTGTCTCGGTTATAATGCCCAACACTGGGTTTTTGTGTCCTTATTTCGCGGGTGGGGGAGGTGGGATTATATTGCTTTTATATTTGTAGTGCTTCTCCATTACTCTCCCTTTTCAGAATGATTGATCTTAAGGCCGTTCGTTTGATCAATGATCCTACTCTCACCTCATTTCTCGACACTTTTCATCTCTGCCGCAAGATGCTACTCTTTCCCATTTCTGAACATTCTCAAATCTACATATTTTAACGAAAAATTAGACTTTACTATAAAAACTTATAATAAGGCTAACCACAATACTTATGCATTATACATACATGACGCATTACAGATTGCATCCACTGATTTATCATTAGTTCCTCTAAAAACCATTAAGCTTTATCATTACAATGCTTGATCTACACAAATATCTAGTCCAAAACCAAAATCCTCATACCTCATGGACACCCATACAACTTCACAAATATACCATATTATGTCTATATTTTTACAATTTACCAATATTGAACTTCCTTTTACACAAAATGAAAGCTATTGCTTTGGGCGATTTCCACCTTAACATTGTTTTCAGGCCTACATTGTACCACGTAGCCAACCAATCAATTACATTATCAACTATTTTCCCCTGAAAAAAATTTCTATTACTCTCCAGACCTCCCCATCATTTTTGTTTGGCGTAATTTCAATTTACGAATCTGTTACCCCCCTATTGTTTACGCATTTTTTTTTTATAAACTCATATCGCCTTAGTATGTTATCTGTAGTCCATACTTTTCCTTATCTTCCTCTCATATCGAACATTCGTCATTATCGAATTAAAGACATTATGAAATCTTCCAATGCTGTTACAGCTGCTTTGGTATTTTGAAGGTCTTCTCACCAGGTAATGATCGATTATACCTCTTGATATCCAAACCCAAAGCAAGCACTACGTCATAAGAGACATGATGCAGGGCCATAAAAATATTATTGACTTTGGAATAAACGAATGCACGTAAGACTTAACGTTCTGCGAATGTGAGTCGAGATTTTAGTGTTCTGCATTGGGCCATTCAGCATTCCTATATTGCGGCAAGGATTAAAAACGGAGAATGAG
>NC_061107.1:117962026-117969526 GCF_015104395.2 Macrobrachium nipponense
CAGTGTGGGGTTCCGAATTGCATCCTGCTTCCTTAGGAGTCCATTACTTTTCTTTTACAATATGTGCTGTTTCTAGGAGCCCACTCTTCTGCATAAGGCTTGGAGCTACTTCGACCTCTAGATTTTCCAGATTCCTTTTTAGGGATTGGGATCTTGGGATCGTGCCTAGTGCTCCTATGATTATGGGTACGATTTCCACTGGCATATCCAATATCCTTCCTATTTCTATTTTCAGATCTTGATACTTATCCATTTTTCCCTCTCTTTCTCTTCAACTCTGGTATCCCATGGTATTGCGACATCAATGAGTAATTATCATCACTATTATTATTATTATCTTCATCTTCTTACATTATTATTATTATTACTATTTTTGGGGGCGGGGGGAGGGTGGGGCGGGGGGAGTGGGGGGGGGGGGGGGGGGGGGGGGGGGGGGGAGGGGTGGGGGGGGGGGGGGGGCAGTTATCACAGTCCTCCAATTCGACTGGGTGGTATTTATAGTGTGGGGTTCCGGGTTGCATCCTGCCTCCTTAGTAGTCCATCACTTTTCTTACTATGTGCGCCGTTTCTAGGATCACACTCTTCTGCATGAGTCCTGGGGTTACTTCAGCCTCTAGTTTTTCCAGATTCCTTTCCAGGGATCTTGGATCGTGCCTAGTGTTCCTATGATTATGGGTACAATTTCCACTGGCATATCCCATATCCTTCTTATTTCTATTTTCAGGTCTTGATACTTATCCATTTTTCCTTTTCTTTCTCTTCAACTCTGGTGTCCCATGGTATTGCGACATCAATGAGTGATACTTTCTTCTTGATTTTATCAATCAACGTCACGTCTGGTCTATTTACACGCATCACCCTATCTGTTCTGATACCATAGTCCCAGAGGATCTTTGCTTGATCGTTTTCTATCATTCCTTCAGGTTGGTGCTCGTACCACTTATTACTGCAAGGTAGCTGGTGTTTCTTGCACAGGCTCCAGTGGAGGGCTTTTGCCACTGAATCATGCCTCTTTTTGTACTGGTTATGAGCAAGCCGGACATTCGCTTGCTATGTGGCTATGTTCTCATTTTCCGTATTACACTTCTTACATATGGGAGAGATGTTATTTCCATCTATCGTTCTTTGAACATATCTGGTTCTTAGGGCCTGATCTTGTGCCGCTGTTATCATTCCTTCAGTTTCCTTCTTGAGCACTACCCTCTGTAACCATTGCCATGTGTCATCGCTGGCCATTTCTTTAGTCTGCCTCATGTATTGTCCGTGCATTGGTTTGTTGTGCCATTCCTCTATTCTGTTTGTCATTCTCCTGTCTCTGTATATTTGTGGGTCTTCGTCTACTATTATCAGTCCTTCTTCCCATACACTCTTTAGCCCCTCGTCTTCACTGGTTTTCAGATATTGCCCCAGTGCTCTGTTCTCGATGTTGACGCAGTCATCTATGCTTAGTAGTCCTCTCCCTCCTTCCTTTCGTGTTATGTATAGTTTGTCCCTATTTGCTCTTGCAATTAAACTGTTTCATACATGTATTTATTAGAAGCGCTTAAACACAAAAAGGATATCATCCGATGATTCACTGTGAATCTGACAACATGATTTTTTATTTCTAAGACATTTTTCCATTTTATAATGCCTCTTTTAATAAACGAAGTAGAGCCATTATAGTTCAATTTGAAATTTCCTAATTTTTTTTTTTATTTAAACTTCTCACTCGACTGTTTCTACACAAAGGGAAAATGCTATCTTGAATCGCTAATTGTTTTCACCAAAAGAAAAGCATTATATTTAACACGAATGATTGTGTATAAATGTGTTATCCCACTATCTGTTAATGTATCAGGTTTAGTTTTTTTTTTTTTTTTTTTCTGACAAAGACCCATGTAAAAAGCAAAGAAAAATGAAGAAACCAATATATAAATCTTCCAATGTACTTAAGCCATCGACTCGCTGGAAAATAAACGTTACAAGGACATTATATATGAGATAAAATGCGTTTCGAGATGACATGCTTAGGATTTATGGAAATATTATCTTTATTAAAGTACTCCGTCTGGATTTCTCTATTTCCAGGTGTGGTACTGTTTGTTTCTCTTGATAGGATGTAGATTAGAAAGCAACGCTTCTACCTGGATTTGTTGAGCGGTGATTATTTCGCGGTAGGTCCAGCTGTCTTTTCCTTAGAAGTGGTTTCAGGAGAGTTTTTTTATTTTTTTATTTCGGCCTTCCATAGCCCTCCTCGTAAGTTTGGTTCTTTGTTTTACCAATGATGGCTTAATACAGAATCCGGTTCTTGTATGAAACAGAACTTTGAGTCATCAAAGTTGACTCACTCCAACTGCTACGATGCTTGTACAAAGCTAATATTTTTTTCTCTTAATTTTTTTCCAAAGGGAACTTTCAGTTCGACCTATAACTGTTTCCAATCTCCAGGTGCTACTTTGTAAACAGTGCATTTGTTTTTCTTTATTTTGACGGACACCAACAAAAATACTCAATATGTTTCATCAATGGAAAAACAAGGGGTATCAGATTCATTGTTTGTTATTCCACTTATTTCATGCCCTCCACATACAGGAATTTTCTTGCGTTGCTAAAAAGTAATCTTTGTTTTTGCCTACATGGCATCGAAAGGTTCATCGGCTTTGTTGATGGTTTTTACGAGCCTTTCCGTAGGTTATAGTTCCTGGGTGAGTTGTTTTTGGAAAAGAAAGGATTGTTAGTCAAGTAGCATTAAGAGCAAAAGAGGAGACCTCTAGGATAAAGACTAAGTACGCCACACTTGCTGAAATGCCGTGGTAGCAGGGGAAAGGAATATAGGACATAGAAAAGTACTTGGATGATTCCGTTATTTTTTATATAACTGCATGGGTTAGTTTTCCATATTTTTCCGGCTCCTCGTTGGACGAGTGGATTACGTGTTCGCCTACCGATTCGGTAGTACTGAGTTTGATTCCCCATTATGCCAACGTGGAATCAGAGGAATTTACGATAAGAAGTAGCAAAGTGGCTTGAAAAACTGATGTCAACCAAATCATGCTCCTGGGTTCAACAGCGGCCGGAATTATAGAGATAATTTTATAATGAAAATCTCTACGGTATTGGAGTTAGTATTGAATATTAGAACACATAAAATGGACCTTAGAAATATCATTAATAAGGGATGACGTAATTAATTAAAAGTTTGTGTATTAAACTGTACAGCTTGTAGTTTTCCCGTCTTAGATTTAAAACAAAGTTGTTATTTCTTGTATATTTTTAAAGAGAGGAATAAGCCGTTAACAGATGCCTTGCGAACTGTTTCCTTTTTCTGTACCCATGGAAGAATATATGGAAAAGAAAGAGCCGATCAGAAAACCGATAAAGGACGTAATTCATTCGCGTTATCGTTTTATCCTTTATAATTATTCTATAAATATTCTATGTATAGTGTAATAGCACCAGTCCAACAACTGGAAGACACAAGACCAATGTATTTTATGGTGTCAGGCTGATTGGTTATATCCGTAAAAGAAATTTACGTGATGAGTTACGTAACAGTTATGAAGATGTATTTACTTTTCAGTCCACTAAGTTGAAACATGAAATGAGTGCCATTAGGCCAATCCATACGCAGCACTCTCGATATTGCAACTAAATCAAACTTTCCATTAGCGAGCACCTTTGAATTAAAGAAAAAATGAGGTCCTCTGCGCGGGAATGTTGCAGTTGAGCAAACATAAATATCATATCCCTTTTTATTTGAGAATGAAAAATTGTTTTAGTATTATAAATGTGAAAAAATCAACGTATATATAAATATATATATATATATATATATATTATATATATATATATATATATATATATATATATATATATATATATATATATATATTCGTTCCAATACGAGCATGAAAAATTATCACAGTTTCTTTACTACCTACTATGAGATTCAGGGCCTCTGTAACGGTTTTTCGCAATAACTTTTTTATCTATGCATTTCATAAATATAACGCTTATTCAGAATACATATTATATCTACACATAAATTTTGACTGTATTCTGCATTACGTAGGTTGAATAAATTTGGTACTTATAATGTAAAAGTGACTTTTTTTGAAGACAGGCTAACCTACTCAGAGAAAAGGTTTCGAACGCACTCGTTACGTAACTTATGACAGCATTTCTTCCTTCTTTTCTCCAATGGATGATTGGCTATACGTAACGAAGGCTAGACCTCTGGCAACAATGACATACAAATTTAAAATACAAGCAAAGCAGTACACTTTTATGAACTCTGAAGCCTCTCCCACTCATAATTGTCATAATGAACAAACCAACAAAATATGTTAATAAAAACAAAAACACTTCGATTATTAGTCTACTCCCAAAATATATGTCCTAAGAACTAACAGTCTACTTTATCGGGCACAATCAGATTGACAAGATGTAGGGAATAGTTGGTAATTTTCATAAACATAGTAGAAAAGCTTGATTTGATAACTGCTATATCCAATGTCAAGCAATTTTTTGTTTCATTATTGGCTATCTACCTATTTACTGAAAAAAATAGCCGGTACCGTATTTTGGGCTTTAAACCTTCACCAATAATTATCGTCAGAATGATGACTTCACGAGGCTCCACCCACTTTGGCCTCGTTATAATATTCAGGATAACACTGAAGGCTATCATGGGCATTGTTGGATTAGAAAATTTAACTTCTGTCTATAAAAAACTCATTTCTCTAGCAGTTGTAAGAAATGCTAAATGATACTCAAGGATCCCAGCAGTTGGCCTAAACGTTTAATTCATGATATTACTGCTATTACTACAATAGTATTGCTACGCTAGCACCCCACCCACATCTATGTATCGTTCCGCCATTCATAAAGTCTTTATATCCAACACGCCATACGGCCTAAAGAAGAAGAAAAAAATATCGGATGACTCTGTTGTCTGCTGGAGATTTTTAGCACATATAAGCTTGTATTTACTTGGATTGGATGGAAAATCTTATTTAAAAAAAAAAATAGTTATATAAAGGCTGATTACATACAATCTCTCTTTCTCTCTCTCTTGTGGCATAGTGAATAGTGCAATGGAAATGTTCAAAAATCCTGAATGACATTACAAGTATTATAATCACGTTACGCTAAATACAAATCAGACCATAAACATTGGATTTAAACTAGAAACTGAATAATTACCTATTCAGGCTATGGTAAGTATGGCCACGGGCTTTCTCTTGACTGTATAAAGTTACAAGTCTTAAGACAAATGCAGTTTTGCAACCACGGGGTCAATTCCAAATCCTGTTAGCCATTCTTGACTGCTATGGGTTTCAGGAGCAGATGGAACAAGGTTGAATGAAGTTTCTGTCTGGCGGATGGGCGGGGCAACATTTCGTAAAACGGTGTTTACCTTGCTTACGTAATGAATGTTTTTCGACTCTTGGCTCGTAATCATTGGCCATGGCGTCGGCTAGATAATTTTTACTCCATAAAAATTAAAACTATCGGGTTTACGTTGTTGATAATGCTGACAAAATTTGTGTATGGTTGTAAAATATACATATGTCAACTTTCAGCTACATCCGATGCTTTGATAAGGAGCAAAGTCCAAAAAACCGTGTTACAGAGGCCGTGAATCTCATAGTAGATTTAGAATACACTAAAGGTTTTCGGTTGTAAACTAAAATATTAATACTTTCGGTAAAAATAGAAAAGAGAATTTCTGTGTAAATGTTTGAGAATGTATTTAGATAGTCCGACATAGATGGAGTAAAATAGAGATTATATATGACGGCAATGGAAAAAGCAAAAATACACAAACAATTATACTGTAATTTAAGAATAAGTAAACAAAAGAATGTAAGTTAAGGACCAAAATACTATTTAGATGAAATTGATGAATAAAGGTTTCAAAGTACTTTGTTTCTTTAGACAAGAAGGAAAAAATCCCACTCCTAACAAATCCTGTAAACCTGTGTTCAAATTACAGGAACATGGAGATGTGGTGACCACACGATGTTACCACAGAAAAACAAATGTGTGGAAACACTAATTTTTATATTCTTTGAAGTGGAAGGGGGGTTGGGTTGGGTTACCTTTTGATTTCCAGCGAAGGGAAGAACTCTGCTACAAGATTCAACCTTAACTGGACATTGACCACCCGTGGCTCTGCGAAATGTTTGGAAAAAAAAAAACTGACATTAAGTTAAGTAATACTCTAAATTAACTGATGGAAACTGTGATATTCAGAAAAATAAGATTAAAGAAAAGATTACTCCATTTCTCGCCGACTATTTAAGCCAGAGCTTATTGTTTGTACACCAAGATACGAAAATGGGAAATATGAAATGAAGTTTTATATGCCCTGGATGTCCCCATAGGCATAGTGTATGAAGCAATGTAGATAAAGCATATAAAATTTATTCCAGTAAATGTTCAATCCCGTCCGTCGGAAGAGGTAGTGATGATGAGGTGGCTTTCCATAAAGGAAATACAAGAACTACAAAATTAATAGCGACTAACCAGAAGTTTATATTTTACTGCTATTACTTCGATAGTCTTCTTCGGTAAATTGGAGGTAATTTAAGATACAGAATAGCATAATCATAAGAATGTGTATTCTTATGATTATCTATACACAAATAGATGATTATTACCTTTTGATAATTAAAACACTTCCATGCAGATAAGAAACAAAACATTTGTGCCGCATGAGAGTCAACATGACATATTTTTGCTTACTGACATTTTTGTATCCACATTAGTAGTACAACTTGTTTTAGAAATTCTCACGTAGAGTCACCATTTATTTTACCAGCCATTCATTCAATTCCTTCATCTTTACCCTTTGTTACCAGATCGTAATCGTTATCAAATGGTTCTCCTTATCATCCTGATTTTCATACATACAATACATTACAATACATACATACAACATACAACTACAAATACATACATACACATGTATGTAATGTAAAATACTTTTTCGATAGGAATTTTTCCCACTCACTATTTGTAAAATATTATTATGGTATGTAGGGGAGTTAGGATTAGCTGTCAGAATACTTAGTGATTACCCAATTCACATAAGTACTATTTACACTTAGGTTATAATCAGTAAATGTATTCAACCAATAAATTCAGACTTATTGTCTTAAATTTATGCAATCTTTTAAATTCTAAATCGTAAAACCATGATCGTGATTGTCACAGACTAACCTGCGTTAAAATTGGCGTGAAATTAAGAATTTACAACCTTTCCATTATAATTGGGATTTTTCCCTCGTGGTTTCAGCAAAATTCCATAAAGATAAGTTTTCAAAGATCACTTCCTATTTTCAAAGCCAGATTCATTCGAATCGGCCCACTTCATCTACAGTAAGATGAACCTCACCGAAACTGTGAAGAAAAAAGAAAACCATCACTTCTTCCTTTTTTTTTTTTTGTGGGTAGGGTGGGTAGGGTGCAGGGGTTTCTGTGAATTGTTTACTTCAGTTTTTCTCTATATTA
>NC_061107.1:117974526-117979932 GCF_015104395.2 Macrobrachium nipponense
CTATATTTTTTAGTGCTCTGTTGGCTTTAATTTGAATATCAGTGAAATGTTTGAATATGTGCCGAACATATTGATATCATTCTGAATGATCAAGATAAAATCTTCTATAGTAATCTGAACCATTGACTTGTAATTTGAGAGTACAACATTGTAACCACTTACTTACAGAAGACATAAAAGGAAAGGAATCCTATTTATATCTGAATATAGTTTAGAATCATGTCAGAGATATTTACTTACATCTATGGTTGTTTACACTCAATCTCTGCCCACTAGCAATGGAAAGACAAATGCTGTCCAGCTAGACAACAGCATACCTGGTTCCATACCTTTTATACCCTATGTGTTTCGTAGATAGAGTGCTGCCCTAAAGAATAATAGGTCAGAGGTCCATCGATTTCCAGGAGAAACTATCTGTTGTTATAATGCTTAATGTTGAATTGCTCCTCTTCTTCTGCCCTCTTCTCCCTCTCTCTCTATCTCCTCTCTCTCTCTCTCCTCTCTCTCTCTCTAGTAGATAGTTATGCATAATTTAGTGGTTCATGAAGTTAATTCACTCACATAACCGAAATATACTTAGATTAAATGAATAAACGGTCATCATAGATCTGTATAGCCAACAAGTAAGATAGAGAGATGGATATTATTACCATAATATATTATTGCCTCCGAAGTGAAATAATGTTACCCGAATATTATTACATCTAGATAACATAACCTATAATGTGACATAGATATAGACGGATACTATTACATCAAGATATAATTGCTTCCTAAAATGGAGATGAAAAATAGATGTATGGAGTACGACTGCATTAAAACTATTATTTCAATCCCAATGCTAGCGTAAAGTGCTATAATACAGTTTCCATAGCAAATCTGCGTACGATTTTCGTGATGATGAAATTGAACCAAGAAATCATCGTTTTACGTACTATGCCCATAGAAAATGCAGAGACCATAAAAAGCCCCTTTCATCATTTCGAATAAGAAAATGTATTCGAGACTTTATGTCCCGCGAAGATGAGTCAGGATTTTAGGGCTCTGCAAAGGGCCATTCTCTATTCTCATATTGCGGCGAGGATGGAGAGAAAATGAGGGGAGAGGCGTCAGCACGAAAGGAAGACAACTTGTCATCGTGTCCCTCAATCCTCTTTCCGTAACATGTTGATGATGGGTTATGCTGTTCGTCGCAGTCACACCAAATGTAGGGGAGAACCATTTAACTCCATTTCCTAGGAATTATTGCCTTTGCCAGTTCGTAAATGTATTGAGTAATTGAACGTGCTGTTCCTCTCCTGCCAGTTTAATAATAATAATAATAATAATAATAATAATAATAATAATAATAATGATAATAATAATAATAACAATAATAATAATAATAATAATAAAAATAATAATAATTAATAATTAGCTGAAGTAGCTCCAATACTCATGCAGAAGAGTGTGATCCTAGAAACGGCGCACCTAGTAAGAAAAGTGATGGACTACTAAGGAAGCAGGATGCAACCTGGAACCCCAAACTATTAATATCATCCAGTCGAATTGGAGGTCTGTGATAGAAAAAAAAATGTAAAAAAAAAAAAAAATAAAAAAAAAAAAAAAACTAATATAATAATAATAACAGCGGCACAAGATCAGGCCCTAAGAACCAGATATGTTCAAAGAACGATAGACGGAAATAACATCACTCCCATATGTAGGAAGTGCAATACGAAAAATGAAACCATAAACCACATAGCAAGCGAATGCCCGACACTTTCACAGAACCAGTACAAAAAGAGGCATGATTCAGTGGCAAAAGCCCTCCACTGGAGCCTGTGCAAGAAACATCAGCTACCTTGCAGTAATAAGTGGTACGAGCACCAACCTGAGGGAGTGATAGAAAACGATCACGCAAAGATCTCTGGGACTATGGTATCAGAACAGATGGGGTGATACGTGAAAACAGACCAGACGTGACGTTGATTGACAAAGTCAAGAAGAAAGTATCACTCATTGATGTCGCAATACCATGGGACACCAGAGTTGAAGAGAAAGAGAGGGAAAATTGGATAAGTATCAAGATCTGAAAATAGAAATAAGAAGGATATGGGATATGCCAGTGGAAATCGTACCCATAATCATAGGAGCACTAGGCACGATCCCAAGATCCCTGAAAAGGAATCTAGAAAAACTAGAGGCTGAAGTAGTTCCAGGACTCATGCAGAAGAGTGTGATCCTAGAAACGGCACACATAGTAAGAAAAGTGATGGACTCCTAAGGAGGCAGGATCAACCCGGAACCCCACACTATAAATACCACCCAGTCGAATTGGAGGGCTGTGATAGAGCAAAAAAAAAAAAAAAAATAAAAAAATAAAATAATTAATAATAATAATAAATAATATATGAATTAATTAATAATTAATTATTATATATTATATGATTATTATTATTATTATATTATTATTATTATTATTATTATTATTATTATTATTATTATTATTATTATTATTATTATCTAGGAAGGAGACCCTCTTTGAGGCAAACTCCTTGAAAAGAACTTATATTTCGCCTTCTCAACCTGACTTTTAAGTTTCTTCGTTTCAGCAGGCTGTATTATTTACATGCTGGAACGTAGAAGCTTATACGCCACGTTGAGACTGCAAAATATAAAACTCGCCATCATGCAAATGCCATTCTTTTTAACGAATAATAATAATAATAATAATAATAATAATAATAATAATAATAATAATAATAATAATAATAATACTCTTCGTAGTAGCCATGATTCCCATGACAAAAGTACTACAGAAGATGGATGCTGGGTACCAACTCAAGAAACGAGGCAACAGAATTAACCATCCAAATGATGTTCATGGACGACATCAAGCTGTATGGTAAGAGCATCAAGGAAATAGATACCCTAATCCAGACTGTAAGGATTGTGTCTGGGGACATCAGGATGGAGTTTGGAATAGAAAAAATGCATCTTAGTCAACATACAAAAGGGCAAAGTAACAAGAACTGAAGGGATAAAGCTACCACATGGGAGCAACATCAAACACATAGATGAGACAGGATACAAATACCTGGGAATAATGGAAGGAGGGGATATAAAACACCAAGAGATGAAGGACACGATCAGGAAAGAATATATGCAGAGACTCAAGGCGATACTCAAGTCAAAACTCAACGCCGGAAATATGATAAAAGCCATAAACACATGGGTAGTGCCAGTAATCAGATACAGCGCAGGAATAGTCGAATGGACGAAGGCAGAACTCCGCAGCATAGATCAGAAAACCAGGAAACATATGACAATACACAAAGCACTACACCCAAGAGCAAATACGGACAAACTATACATAACACGAAAGGAAGGAGGGAGAGGACTACTAAGCATAGATAACTGCTAAACATCGAGAACTGAGCACTGGGGCAGTATCTGAAAACCAGTGAAGACGAGTGGCTAAAGAGTGCATGGGAAGAAGGACTAATAAAAATAGACGAAGACCCAGAAATATACAGAGACAGGAGAATGACAAACAGAACAGAGGACTGGCACAACAAACCAATGCACGGACAATACATGAGACAGACTAAAGAACTAGCCAGCGATGACACGTGGCAATGGCTACAGAGGGTAGAGCTAAAGAAGGAAACTGAAGGAATGATAACAGCGGCACAAGATCAGGCCCTAAGAACCAGATATGTTCAAAGAACGATAGATGGAAATAACATCTCTCACCATATGTAGGAAGTGCAATACGAAAAATGAAACCATAAACCACATAGCAAGCGAATGTCCGGCACTTGCACAGAACCGGTACAAAAAGAGGAATGTGCAAGAAAAATCAGCTACCTTGCAGTAATAAGTGGTACGAACTCCAACCTGAAGGAGTGATAGAAAACGATCAGGCAAAGATCCTCTGGGACGATGGTACAGAACAGATAGGGTGCTACATGCAAAATAGACCAGACGTGACGTTGATTGACAAAATCAAGAAGAAAGTATCACTCATTGATGTCGCAATACCATGGGACACCAGAGTTGAAGAGAAAGAGAGAGAAAAAATGGATAAGTATCAAGATCTGAAAATATAAGAAGAATATGGGATATGCCGTGGGAAATCGTATGCATAATCATAGGAGCACTAGGCACAATCCCAAGATCCCTGATAAGGAATCTAGAAAAAACTAGAGGCTGAAGTAGCTCCAGGACTCATGCAGAAGAGTGTGATCCTAGAAACGGCGCACATAGTAAGAAAAGTGATGGACTCCTAAGGAGGCAGGGGATGCAACCCGGAACCCCACACTATAAATACCACCCAGTCGAATTGGAGGACTGTGATAGAGCAAAAAAAAAAAAAATAAATAAATAAGAAAAATTAAAAAAGAAAATAATAATAATAATTACAGTGGAGAAACGAATCCACAGTTATGTAAATGTGCATAGATTGATTTTTTTTAAATTTAAATATGTGTCAATTACATAACTGTGGATTTGTTTCTCCATTTGAAGACTTGTGCTACTATGAGTATTTTCTAATAATTAGAGTGATATGCACAATGTTCATAATATTAAAATTGCGGAAAGTGTTTGAAATTGTATCTGGGAAGCTATTTATATGCATGTCACTTATTTTTTTTCTTGTGTTGTAACGGAATAATAGAGGCTGAAGAAGACAAGATATCAAGAAAATGTTTAAGCGATAATGGAACACATAATGTACGTGCTATCACATCACAAGAGAGAGAGAGAGAGAGAGAGAGAGAGAGAGAGAGAGAGAGAGAGAGAGAGAAAGCGGACATCGGGAAGGACGCTCAGAGAATTCTAGGCTTAATGATACGAAAACATGAAAATCACCAGATAAAACTGGTGGCATCCGTCCCTTTTTATGTATTCATTTATTATTTATTTTTCATTTAATTATCTGTTTATTTATTTATTATTTTCCATTTATTTGTGTATTTATTTTTGTAGGCCAGGAAATTTAGCTAATCTTTGGATGGGAGGTGATTGTCGGACAGATTTATTTACCGTTATTCTAGCTCCAATAATAACGAAACATTTTTTTATACATGTCTTCGTGTGTATTCTACCTGTGGTTATATACATTTTTCAATTCAACTGCTGAAGATGTAGAACCAAATTTTACACAATAATAGCCAGGAAAGGCCAAAGGGCTATAATATTATTACAGAATGTGATAAACCAACAGTTGTTCCTACTGATTTTGTTAGTACTGGCAGCTGTTATTGTTGTGGAGTGATCGTAAAGCTTTTCATTTTACTTGTCCCTTTCTTCTCAATTTACTTAGTTCTTATCATTAAAATCAGGTGCCGTAATCAGCCATCTCTCTTTTGTGAGAGGGATGCAGGGTCTCCGTTTAATAATTAATAATTTTCGCTTGGT
>NC_061107.1:117992932-118007932 GCF_015104395.2 Macrobrachium nipponense
CAGTAACATCACAGCTCAGTCTGTATCTACCTTCAGCAACTAAATTCTTAAAAAGCCAGATGGTTCAAGTTCAAAGTCAAGGTCCAGGTGCCGCCTACAAGTCGATTGCACTTCCCCATATTCTATGTATCTATCGATTACACGGCCCAATGTTCTATGTATCGAACCAGGAAGTGAATTTTCCTATAACTCTTTGATAATAGCGTAAATTTATATTTGTTACTAGATGAAAACTGACTTAGTTTTAAAGGGCAACTTTGTGCAATTATCATCTTAAACATAAATTTACTGTGGTGCGCATTTAGCATGATTTAAAATAGGTTTTCAGGAACTTGTTTTAACACATCATCATAACCATTTCCTTAGATTTTTTACACGCGTTTCATTGAGTTTATGGTGTTATTTTAACAACAAAATAACAAACGATACATCGAAAACAGCTTACCAAAGCGGAGACACAGGTTCATGGAAAACACTACATTATCAGACTAAAAGCAATAAACCTCATGGGACCAAAGACGTTACGAGTGCCGTTTCTGTTCTGTTTTACATTCGAAATAATGCAAAAATAGCATAAACGCTTACTTATAATTGTTAAGCAAAATATATTAATGTAGAGAAAAACTTAAGTAAACAATTCACAGAAACCCCTGCACCCTACCCACCCCTACCCACAAAAAAAAAAAAAAAAAGGAAGAAGTGATGGTTTTCTTTTTTCTTCACAGTTTCGGTGAGGTTCATCTTACTGTAGATGAAGTGGTCCGATTTGAATGTAATCTGGCTTTGAAAATAGGATTCAGGTTATTGAGAGGAGAAGGCCTGGAAGTGATCTTTGAAAACTTATTTTTATGGAATTTTGCTGCAACCACGAGGGAAAAATCCCAATTATAATGGAAAGGTGGAAATTCTTAATTTCACGCCAATTTTAACGCAGGTTAGTCTGTGACAATCACGCTCATGGTTTTACGATTTAGAATTTAAAAGATTGCATAAATTTAAGACAATAAGTCTGAATTTATTGGTTGAATACATTTACTGATTATAACCTAAGTGTAAATAGTACTTATGTGGATTGGGTAATCACTAAGTATTCTGACAGCAAATGCTAACTCCCCTACATACCATATATATTTTACTAATATGAATGGGGAAATTCCTATCGAAAAGTATTTTATACATACATGTGTATGTATGTATGCATGTATGTATGTATGTATGTATGTATGTATGTATGTATGTATGTATGTATGTATGTAAATCAGATTATAAGGAGAACCATTTGATAACGATTACGATCTGGTAACAAAGGGTAAAGATGAAGGAATTGAATGAATGGCTGGTAAAATAAATGGTGACTCTACGTGAGAATTTCTACGTGAGAATTTCTAAAACAAGTTGTACTACTAATGTGGATACAAAAATGTCAGTAAGCAAAAATATGTCATGTTGACTCTCATGCGGCACAAATGTTTTGTTTCCTATCTGCATGGAAGAGTTTTAATTATCAAAAGGTAATAATCATCTATTTTGTGTATAGCATAATCATAAGAATACACATTTAATTCTGTATCTTAAATTACCTCCATTTTACCGAAGAAGACTATCGAAGTAATATCAGTAAAATATAAACTTCTGGTTAGTCGCTATTAATTTTGTAGTTCTTGTATTTCCTTTATGGAAAGCCACCTCATCATCACTACCTCTTCCGTTGATTACATATTGGAAATTTTATATGCTTTATCTACATTGCTTCATACACTATGCCTAGGGGGACATCCAGGGCATATAAACTTCATTTCATATTTTCAATTTTCGTAGCTTGGTTTACAAACAATAAGCTCTGGCTTAAATAGTCGGCGAGAATGGAGTAATCTTTTTAATCTTATTTTTCTGAATATCACATTTTCCATCTGTTAACTTAGAGTATTACTTAAACTTAATGTCAGTCTTTTTTCTTTTTTCCAAACATTTCGCAGAGTCACGGGTGATCAATATCCAGTTAAGGTTGAAAATGTAGCAGAGTTCTTCCCTTCGTTGGAAATCAAAAGGTAACCCAACCCCCCTACCACTTCAAAGAATATACAAATTAGTGTTTCCACACATTTTTCTGTGGTAACTTCGTGTGGTCACCACATCTCCATGTTCCTGTAATTTGATCAAAGGTTTACGGGATTTTTTAGGAGTGGGATTTTTCCCTTCTTGTCTAAAGAAAGAAAGTACTTTGAAACCTTCATTCATCAATTTCATCTAAATAGTATTTTGGTCCTTAACTTACATTCTTTTGTTTACTTATTCTTAAATTACAGTATAATTGTTTGTGCATTTTTGCTTTCCCGTTGCCGTCATATATAATCTCTATTTTACTCCATCTACGTCGGACTATTTAATTTTTGCTTTAAATTTATGTAATTACATCCTCAAACATTTACACAGAAATTCTCTTTTTCTATTTTTACCGAAAGTATTAATATTTAGTTTACAACAGAAAACCATTAGTGTATTCTAAAACTAGACAGGTAAAAGAAACTGTGATCATTTTGCATGTTCGTATTGGAACGTGTATATATATATATATATATATATATATATATATATATATATATATATATATATATATATATATATATAAGCGAATACCACGGGAAAATGATAGTCAGGAATCCAAGCGCTTTCGTCGTCCTTATTCAGACATCGTCAAGAGCTACTAAAGTACAATTGGAGAGGAAGGCCTCAGGTACAAACAAGATCAGGAATACCAGATGGTTAATTATCAAAAGGGGTAAAAATTAAATTGGGATAAATCCAGGATTATCGGATATCACATGGTCACAAACTTAAACAGATTCTGACCCTAACCGAAATTACAATGTATCTTTACAGTCCCAAAACATGTAAAAACTGAATAATTAATTTTGATGCTTATATTTATCTACAACTTTTTTCATTATGAAAGCATCAAGTTTAAATAAACCAAGACTTAAATTTAGAACATTTCTATTATTTTGATTTGATAAAACAAGATTCAATGATATTCCTTTAACTGTGTCATTACATGGGACTAAGGCTTCTTTTGCTTGACTCCAGTTAATTTGGATGGTCTTTAAATCTCTCATATGTACAAATAATGCATTTCGATATTTGCCCAGTTCTCACAGATATTGATGTTGCTTGAGACGCTGTGAAAGAGATTTGCCGGTCTGTCCGTAATAGACTTTATCACACTTTTTGCAAGGAATTTCATATATGCAGCCTGGAAGATCTTTAGGAGAATTTTTGATTACTAAACTCTTGACATTAATATTACTGAAACAACATTTATGTTAAAAAGCTTTAAAATTCTAGGAATATCTAAAAACCTTCATCATAAGGTAATTTTAGAATGGTATGCTTACTAAATTCAAGTTTGTCATTAGTTGAATAAAATGTTTTTCTAGCTCTTTTCCATGCCACATCTACAAAAGTCCTTGGGTATTTAAGTTTCAATGCAATATCATAAATAGTTTTTTAATTTCAGCGTAATTAAACTGCGGGCTACAGACACGTAAAGCCATTAGGAACATCCCAGAAAAAACAAAAAAAAACAGAGAATTTAACATTTTGATGGTGATTGGAGTAGTAATGAATAAAAGAGGCAATGTTAGTTGATTTTCGAAAGTCTGAAAATGGTGAAATTTCTATCATTTCTATGGACAGTTACATCAAGAAAATTCAAATTACAATTTCTTTCTTCCTCTACAGTAAATTTTATAGAAGGGACTAAATTATTGAGATTATTAAGGAATTCCTAGAGAGTTTTTGTAAACTGGCCAAATACAGAAGATATCATCCAGTACCTAAACCAAATAACTTTTTGGGGTTTTTGGGGCAAAATTCTTGGTAAGAGGTTTTGTCTCAAAAAAATTCCGTGTAAATATTGCTAAGGACAGGAGATAAGGGATTACCCATAGCCATGCCAAACATTTGTAACAAAAAATTCCCCATTGAAACAAAATTTACTATCTTTGATACATAACCTTATGAGACTAATGAGATTGCTTACACTTAAGGGAATGCCATGACGCTCTAATTCCTCTTCCAAATAGTTCATTGGGCCTCAGTTACGTTATAATTTATCTAAATGGCTTGTAAAAACAAAAATTTTTACTCCTTTGGTAGGAAATATTTCTAACACGAATGTTAAAAACAATGTTGATTTTATAAACAAATTGAATAGTTTAAATAATTTGAATTATGATTTTAATATGGTTAGTTTTGATGTTGTCTCATTATTTACAAAACTGCCTGTAGATGACTTACTTGAATATTTCGAAGAGGAATTAGAGCGTCATGACATTCCCTTAAGTGTAGCAAATCTCATTAGTCTCATAAGGTTATGTATCAAAGATAGTAAATTTTGTTTCAATGGGGAATTTTTTGTACAAAATCAAATCAAATAATAGAAATGTTCTAAATTTAAGTCTTGGTATATTTAAACTTGATGCTTTCATAATGAAAAAAGTTGTAGATAAATATAAGCAACAAAATTAATATATTCAGTTTTTACATGTTTTGGACTGTAAAGATACTTTGTAATTTCGGTTAGGGTCAGAATCTGTTTAAGTTTGTGACCGTTTAATATCCGATAATCTGGATTATCCCTTTTAATTTCTACCCTTTTGATAATTAACCATCTGGTATTCCTGATCTTGTTTGTACCTGAGGCCTTCCTCTCCAATTGTACTTTAGTAGCTCCTTGACGATGTCTGAATAAAGAGAAAGCGCTTGGATTTCTGACTATCATTTTCCCGTGGTATTCGCTTATTTATGAAGTCACGTGCATCTACTGTGATTTTTTATAAGCATATATATATATATATATATATATAATATATATATATATTATATATATATTATATATATAATAATATATATATTATATATATTATATATACCATGTATATACGTTGATTTTTTCACATTTATAATGCTGAAACAATTTTTCATTCTCAAAGAAAAAGGGATATGATATTTATGTTTGCTCAACTGCAACATTCCCGCGCAGAGGACCTCATTTTTTCTTTAATTCAAAGGTGTCCGCTAATGGGAAGTTTGATTTAGTTGCAATATCGAGAGTGCTGCGTATGGATTGGCCCTAATGGCACTCATTTCATGTTTCAACTTAGTGGACTGAAAAGTAAATACATCTTCATAACTGTTACGTAACTCATCACGTAAATTTTCTTTACGGATATAACCAATCAGCCTGACACCATAAAATACATTGGTCTTGTGTCTTCCAGTTGTTGGACTGGTGCTATTACACTATACATAGAATATTTATAGAATAATTATAAAGGATAAAACGATAACGCGAATGAATTACGTCCTTTATCGGTTTTCTGATCGGCTCTTTCTTTTCCATATATTCTTCCATGGGTACAGAAAAAGGAAACAGTTCGCAAGGCATCAGTTAAACGGATTATTTCCTTTCTCTTTAAAATATACAAGAAATAACAACTTTGTTTTAAATCTAAGACGGGAAAACTACAAGCTGTACAGTTTAATACACAAACTTTTAATTAATTACGTCATCCCTTATTAATGATATTTCTAAGGTCCATTTTATGTGTTCTAATATTCAATACTAACTCCAATACCGTAGAGATTTTCATTATAAAATTATCTCTATAATTCCGGCCGCTGTTGAACCCAGGAGCATGATTTGGTTGACATCAGTTTTTCAAGCCACTTTGCTACTTCTTATCGTAAATTCCTCTGATTCCACGTTGGCATAATGGGGAATCAAACTCAGTACTACCGAATCGGTAGGCGAACACGTAATCCACTCGTCCAACGAGGAGCCGGAAAAATATGGAAAACTAACCCATGCAGTTATATAAAAAATAACGGAATCATCCAAGTACTTTTCTATGTCTTATATTCCTTTCCCCTGCTACCACGGCATTTCATTCAGCAAAGTGTGGCGTACTTAGTCTTTATCCTAGAGGTCTCCTCTTTTGCTCTTAATGCTACTTGACTAACAATCCTTTCTTTTCCAAAAACAACTCACCCAGGAACTATAACCTACGGAAAGGCTCGTAAAAACCATCAACAAAGCCGATGAACCTTTCGATGCCATGTAGGCAAAAACAAAGATTACTTTAGCAACACAAGAAAATTCCTGTATGTGGAGGGCATGGATAATGTGGATAACAACAATGAATCTGATACCCCTTGTTTTTCCATTGATGAAACATATTGAGTATTTTTGTTGGTGTCCGTCAAAATAAAGAAAAACAAATGCACTGTTTACAAAGTAGCACCTGGAGATTGGAAACAGTTATAGGTCGAACTGAAAGTTCCCTTTGGAAAAAAATTAAGAGAAAAAAATATTTTTGTACAAGCATCGTAGCAGTTGGAGTGAGCCAACTTTTTCATACAAGAACCGGATTCTGTATAAGCCATCATTGGTAAACAAAGAAGAACTTACGAGGAGGGCTATGGAAGGCCGAAATAAAAAAATAAAAAAACTCTCCTGAAACCACTTCTAAGGAAAAGACAGCTGGACCTACCGCGAAATAATCACCGCTCAACAAATCCAGGTAGAAGCGTTGCTTTCTAATCTACATCCTATCAAGAGAAACAAACAGTACCACACCTGGAAATAGAGAAATCCAGACGGAGTACTTTAATAAAGATAATATTTCCATAAATCCTAAGCATGTCATCTCGAAACGCATTTTATCTCATATATAATGTCCATGTAATGTTTATTTTCCAGCGAGTGATCGTTAAGTACATTGGAAGATTTATATATTGGTTTCTTCATTTTTCTTTGCTTTTTACATGGGTCTTTGTCAGAAAAAAAAAAACTTAACCTGATAGATTACAGATAGTGGGATAACACATTTATACACAATCATTCGTGTTAAATATAATGCTTTTCTTTTGGTGAAAACAATTAGCGATTCAAGATAGCATTTTCCCTTTGTGTAGAAACAGTCGAGTGAGAAGTTTAAATAAAAAAAAAAATTAGGAAATTTCAAATTGAACTATAATGGCTCTACTTCGTTTATTCAGGAGACATTATAAAAAAGAAAATTGAAAAATGTCTTAGAAATAAAAAATCATGTCAGAATCACAGTGAATCATCGAATGATATCCTTTCTGTGTTTAAGCGCTTCTAATAAATACATGTATGAAACAGTTTAATTGCAAGAGCAAATAGGGACAAACTATACATAACACGAAAGGAAGGAGGGAGAGGACTACTAAGCATAGATGACTGCGTCAACATCGAGAACAGAGCACTGGGGCAATATCTGAAAACCAGTGAAGACGAGGGGCTAAAGAGTGTATGGGAAGAAGGACTGATAATAGTAGACGAAGACCCACAAATATAGAGACAGGAGAATGACAAATAGAACAGAGAAATGGCACAACAAACCAATGCACGGACAATTCATGAGACAGACTAAAGAAATGGCCAGCGATGACACATGGCAATTGCTACTGAGGGGAGAGCTCAAGAAGGAAACTGAAGGAATGATAACAGCGGCACAAGATCAGGCCCTAAGAACCAGATATGTTCAAAGAACGATAGATGGAAATAACATCTCTCCCATATGTAGGAAGTGTAATACGAAAAATGAGAACATCACCACATAGCAAGCGAATGTCCGGCACTTGCACAGAACCAGTACAAAAAGAGGCATGATTCAGTGGCAAAAGCCCTCCACTGGATCTTGTGCAAGAAACACCAGCTACATTGCAGTAATAAGTGGTACGAACACCAACCTGAAGGAGTGATAGAAAACGATCAAGCAAAGATCCTCTGGGACTATGGTATCAGACCAGATAGGGTGATACGTGTAAATAGACAAGACGTGACGTTGATTGATAAAATCAAGAAGAGAGTATCGCTCCATTGATGTCGTAATACCATGGGACACCAGAGTTGAAGAGAAAGAAAAAAGGGAAAAAATGGATAAGCATCAAGACCTGAAAATAGAAATAAGAAGGATATGGGATATGCCAGTGGAAATTGTACCCATAATCATAGGAACACTAGGCACGATCCCAAGATCCCTGAAAAGGAGTCTAGAAAAACTAGAGGCTGAAGTAACCCCAGGACTCCATGCAGAAGAGTGTGGATCCTAGAAACGGCGCACATAGTAAGAAAAGTGATGGACTCCTAAGGACGCAGGATGCAACCCGGACCCCACACTATAAATACCACCCAGTCGAATTGGAGGACTGTGATAACCCACCCACCCCCTTCCCCCGCCCCATCCTCCCCCCCAAAAAAAGTAATAATAATAATAATAAGAAGAAGAAGATAATAATAATAATAATGATGATAATTACTCATTGATGTCGCAATACCATGGGACACCAGAGTTGAAGAGAAAGAGAGGGAAAAATGGATAAGTATCAAGATCTGAAAATAGAAAATAAGAAGGATATGAGATATGCCAGTGGAAATCGTACCCATAATCATAGGAACACTAGGCACGATCCCAAGATCCCTGAAAAGGAATCTGGAAAAACTAGAGGCTGAAGTAGCTCCAAGCCTTATGCAGAAGAGTGTGCTCCTAGAAACAGCACATATTGTAAAAAGAAAAGTAATGGACTCCTAAGGAAGCAGGATGCAATCCGGAAACCCCACACTGTAAATACCACCCAGTGGAATTGGAGGACTGTGATAGACAAAAAGAAAATATTTATAAATATATATATATATATATATATATATATATATAATATATATATATATATATATGTGTGTGTGTGTGTGTGTGTGTGTGTGTGTGTGTGTGTGTGTGTGTGTGTGTGTGTGTATAATTATCATAAGAGGAAGAAAAAGAAGTATATAATACGAAAACTAGAGAAGACTGTATAACATGCATGATGTCGTAATTGTAATTGTTTTTGTTAATGATAACAGTAATAATAATAAAACCAAGAGGCAAAAGAATGCAATAAAGGAGAAGAGATGGGTTATTAGCGTCTCCACAAATGAGGCTCTATATCTCCTTTTTCACTTTACGGGACAGGAAATGTTGATTCTCAGAGAGTTCCCTAGGAACCCTCAGGAAACCTAGTGGACGACGAGACGACGAAGTGCTCCACAGGAGATGGCAACTTGTTTAGTAATAATAATAATAGTAATAAATATAATCTCAGCTCAAGACCATATACGTGGAATATACAAAGTAAAGACAATACACAAAATCTAGATACATGAGATAACCTGAAAACGGATGATCGGCAGTAACCACACAGTTGCGGAAGAAATAGTAAAAATAGTATTCATAAAATGATAATGACATTAATAATATTGAGAGTAATAGTAAATTATTTTTAAAACATGATAAAAATAAGAAAAAATCATACCATTATTTCCAGCAAGGGACCTTAGGTGGGTACAAAAGTCAGGTCCAGAAGGCTAAATAAGGAAACTGAAAATAGTAAAGCTTTATAGTGATACTAATCACAGTGATAATAGAAAAAGAAAATACTAAATATAAGAATAAACTTAGAAATATGATAATGATGACAGATTCTGCAGATGACATTTCATGATTACAAAAATAGAGATAAGTCACTTATTGAACAGACGCCTTATGCTTATCCCATCTTTCCCACAATTTAGATCTTCTTACCTCACTGCTTAACAATTGAAGCATTTGTTAGTCACTATGCAATTATGCACTAGTGATGTTAGAGAGAAAAGTTTCAGTAGGCAGCTATTGGATTTGAGGACAGTTGTTGTTAGTTCATGAGAGTTATATTTGCAATGACAGAGCGTTCATTATGAGGGGGATTATGCTATGGAAATAACTATTTAATTGATCCACGAGATGACTCTGACGAACCGTTCCAAGGTGTCACTTCCTGCACTCTACAGGGGGTTGGGGGTGGGGGACTGCAAATAGATATCTCCTTAGCTGCCATTGAGACTGCAAACCGGTATAGACTCGCCACGCCCTCTCGCCTTCGCCTTTTTGGAGGGATCCACAGCATTCATGGAGCGTACATGGCGATCTACTTTGAACAATTCCTGGCACACATTAATGTTTTAGTTTACAATAGTAGTTACAATTTTGGGGTGGCTGTTGTTTGTTTGTTTGTTTATTTATTTATTTTTTGTTTACTATGACAGACCTTGCTGCCCAAGGATAAGCAGCCTACATGATTGTTTGTGGTTATGATTTATGAGTCGGTATCGCATAAATGAATACTAGGTGCGGCCCGTGTGTCGGGGTCATAGTGATAGGTTAGCTGAACTCCAGTAACCAGAGTACGTGACTCTCCGCCGGTAATATTATGAACAAATGCCATTTAGCAGTCATGCGGGTATTTGAACATTGATCTGACAAATAAATGTTCTGTGTAAATTCAGCTTTTGGTTCGTTCACGTGGAGACGGAGCAGATTCCGTTCTCGTGAGATGGAAAGTGGATTCAGCATCTTTCGTCCGATGCCTTGAACAGGATGCTTAGATACAGCGTCACATAGTGTGACTGGAAATTTTCCACTGTTGAACGATGGAAAGTTATAGTCCGGTTGAAATCAGATTTGCTGGTGTGAAAAGGGGACATACGTGTATTTGTTTGTTACGATGTGCTTGGTGCAAAGTATCTTGTAATGCATTGCCCACTCTGGGGAGGACCACGGTAGCACTCGGTCGAAAAGTGGAACATCTCGGGAACTGGAAATTCCCAAGATGAGAAAATGTTTCTGTAGGCCTGTGTTAATTGATAGAAATGCTCCGATGTAACGACCATTTAAAATGGTGAGTGGAAGTGGTCATATAGTTGGCACTGGTCCACGGACATTCAAGATTATATGTTATGGACTTGTGGTGGTTAAGATGAAATGTTTAGTGACGATGGGTGGAAAGGAATTTTGATTTCCAATTTCCTTTTCGTTTGAAGTAAAGGTTCATAACCCGTTTATTTATTCTTTCCTAGTTAATCAGTATGATGTTAAATTTGCAAAATAAATTATATTTTAGTAGCTTAGTTAAAAAGGGAGAGAGAGAGAGAGAGAGAGAGAGAGAGAGAGAGAGAGATTTTTCCCGCTGACGAAATCCTCCGGTTAGTACCTCTATTTTATGGGAGGTAACACACACACAAACATATATATATATATATATATATATATATATATATATATATATATATATATATATATATATATATATATATATATATATATACATATATATAATATATATATATATATATATATATATATATATATATATATATATATATATATATATATATATATATATATATATATATATATATATATATATATATATATATATTAAACAGGCGGAGGTTTCTCTAAACCCAACTATACAATGAAGGTAAGGGAAGCACACCAACAGGTCAAGGAACTCATATTTATTAAGTTGCAACGTTTCGAAGCCAACCAGCAGGCCTCATTTTCAAGCTAAAAAGTAACAATATCTAATTAGTACAATAAAATTAAGCTACAATATTAAAATACACAATGTAAAGTACAATAAAACAATCACAGTTAAAAACACAAATAAGGACCAACCGTTGAGTGAAGACAGAGGAAGGACTAACAAAAAACGTAAGCAGTTCACGAGAGGTAAAGAGGTGTAGACGTGGCATGGGTGTTCAGTGAGGGGACCAGTTTTTTAATAAACAAAGATTCATTAATTGTTAAAACCTTGTGATTGGAAGCTCTGCCCAAAACCTGAAAGTCCTTGTACTGGATCGAATACCTACATTTATCGGTATGATCCCTTATGTTGGAAAATTCGGGATTCGAAAGCTTAGTGCCAGTTCTATAGCTGATAGCTCTATGACTGTCGATTCGGACCTTAAGTAACCTATGTGTCGATCCCAATATAGGTTCCTCGATTACATCGAAGACAAGTAAACTTGTAAATGACACACGAGGTCATCAATGGATCCAAACGGTCCTTGAAGTTGAAAAGGCTACCGATATTCAGTGGGTTTGTAGGTATAATTTTGATTTTCATGGCAGGGAGATGACCAGACATTAAAGCGTGGAGTTCCTTATATAAAGTTGTATTGTGAATAAAAGGAAGGCTAGCATAGAACGGTAATTTAGGAACGTGAGGAGTAGGATGACGTGGAACAAAAATATTATTTAAAAATTTGGAGACAAAAATAATATTTTTGTTCCACGTCATCCTACTCCTCACGTTCCTAAATTACCGTTCTATGCTAGCCTTCCTTTTATTCACAATACAACTTTATATAAGGAACTCCACGCTTTAATGTCTGGTCATCTCCCTGCATGAAAATCAAAATTATACCTACAAACCCACTGAATATCGGTAGCCTTTTCAACTTCAAGGACCGTTTGGATCCATTGATGACCTCATGTGTCATTTACAAGTTTACTTGTCCTCGATGTAATCGAGGAACCTATATTGGATCGACACATAGGTTACTTAAGGTCCGAATCGACAGTCATAGAGCTATCAGCTATAGAACTGGCACTAAGCTTTCGAATCCCGAATTTTCCAACATAAGGGATCATACCGATAAATGTAGGTATTCGATCCAGTACAAGGACTTTCAGGTTTTGGGCAGAGCTTCCAATCACAAGGTTTTTAACAATTAATGAATCTTTGTTTATTAAAAAACTGGTCCCCTCACTGAACACCCATGCCACGTCTACACCTCTTTACCTCTCGTGAACTGCTTACGTTTTTTGTTAGTCCTTCCTCTGTCTTCACACTCAACGGTTGGTCCTTATTTGTGTTTTAACTGTGATTGTTTTATTGTACTTTACATTGTGTATTTTAATATTGTAGCTTAATTTTATTGTACTAATTAGATATTGTTACTTTTTAGCTTGAAAATGAGGCCTGCTGGTTGGCTTCGAAACGTTGCAACTTAATAAATATGAGTTCCTTGACCTGTTGGTGTGCTTCCCCTACATTCATTGTATATATATATATATATATATATATATATATATATATATATATATATATATAAATATATATATATATACATATATATATATATATATGTATATATATATATATTATATATATATATATATGTGTGTGTGTGTGTGTGTATATATATATATATATATATATATATATATATATATATATATATATATATATATATATATATATATATATATATATATATATATATATATATATATATATATTTCAAATGCTGTTGTTGTTTCTATTGAACAAATTAATATTTACCAAAGAGATCTGTCCCATACAGAATGAACGTTTTTTTTTAATCAGTCTAAAATTTTCAAACTTCATTTAGCCTCAATATGGAGTGTAGAGGTTGAAGGCGCTTTGATCATATATTAATAGTCTTGCATTTACGTATATCCCCCAATTGTACCAAAATTACCAAGCAGGCTGCCGAGCTTGTAGCATCAATCAATTAATGATAGTGACCGCATAATCCCTTGATTTTTGGTTTGACAAATCTGCTAGCCTTCATAACAGTTTACTGCTTTCCGTCTCTTGTTTTTCTTTCCACCGACGACCACCTAAACAGTACTGAGATTAGCGCGAGCCAATGACTCCAATGAGAAACCAGACCCAGAAAGACCCATTCCGTGAGAGAAACAGCTCCCTTAAGGCCAATTTGCGATGACATATCGCGCTACAAGATGGCGCACGGGGGCATATTAGGAATGAGAAATAACACTGGTAAAATGTGATGAGGAGGAAATGACTGGCGCGCAAATGCGATGCATAAACGTGATGCGGAATCCGAGCATGGATGTCTCCGAAGACAGAGCCCCAGCACTAACTTTCCAAGGAATGAGGAACATATTTCTACTTATTAGAAAACACTCCCTTAGAGAACTGTAACGCCTTTTCCACTTTTCAAATTTATGAATTTCGCTCTTCATTTCTTCATTGAGAATAATTCAATAGTAGCTTTTTCATGAGCTTTGCTGAATAGTTAGTATAGCCGTAACTACTTTAATTCCTTTAAGAGAAACAAAACTGTTTCCGATACAGTGGTCAAATAAGCTTCTATTTGTCTCCACACGCAAAATGATCAGATAGACTAAATTAATGTATGATGTTAACTATCAAGTATGTGAAATACTGAACAATGTCGCTTAGTTTCACACGATGAAGAGATGGATAACGAATATCTGATTACGAATATAAGTTTTCCGAGTTCATGATATTTGTAAAACATTTCCTATTTACATGCACTTCCTATGTCCACATACACTAGATAGGTGAATTGCAGTAAATCAACTTCATTCGGGGCACATGGAAATTTTTCATACAACATCTAATAATAGAAATAGTAATTGCAGAAGTTCATTTATTATCAAGAAAAAGCTGTAGAAATAAGGTAACATCCGCAGTGAAGCGAAGAAGAATGCAAAAATCGAAATAACAATTATGTCAGTGATTACGATATCATCAATCACAACAAAGAAAAACTTCTACGCCTTCACGCGTAACAAAAGTGTAGCTCCGACACATGTATCAGGTACGTGAGGTCGAGCTGAATGCCTCAGACCCCGTCGTTATCTCCTCCTGACGGCGGTTGTGGTTGGAGTGACGTAAAGTGAGATGAGGCACGCAAGTAGTTCTCTCCAGAACGACGCTCAGAGCGGAATGGGGTCTGGCCGGAATTGGTAGATGGGGAGCGGCAGAAGTAGTCATGTACACTGTAAAGGCTGGGGGAGGGCTGAGGAGTAGTGCCTCGAGAGATAAAGGAACTTGCCAGGTATATATCTTGACGCGGGAAGAAATGAGGGCAATAAATTAGATCGGCAGACAAATGGAGAAAGGGAAGCGTTGATGTAAATTGATCCAGCATTTCTCGACAAGTCTAATGAAATTTCGGTGTTCAAACTGGATTGAAATTGATTTGCTTGTCAACATATTCGAGAAAAGGGGAGAAAAGAATGACAATGATGTTGATTAAAGCCCTTATTAGCAAGGGGATGTTATGCGGACGGACATGATTTGTATGTAGTATGGCAT